>NC_092872.1:85223112-85540612 GCF_028372415.1 Notamacropus eugenii
TTGACTTTCCAAATGAGAGCTCATCCTATGTGAAATAAAGCTATGTGTCATGAACAGAAGGGCCCTCTTTATTATTTTTTTTTAATTTTCACTCTAGCACTGGAGTGACATGGTATCTTTCCAGCAATTCTTTTTTCCACTATTGTATAACACTTCTTAAAATATCACTGTGTTAATTTCTTTCTGTTTTACTCATATTATTCAACCAGTGATAAATGAAATGTATCTTTAAAAAAAAACCCAAAGCTTCTTTCCAGATGCTTTTGAATGTTTCCAGTAATGCAACTCATTTTATGTCCCCAAATAAATTGTTTATTTGAAGCAATGTTCACTGGTTAAGGCTACATCTGGGTACACATATTATTGAGAGAGATCTATGGAGGCAAAAAACATATTAATAATGTGTCTCATCTCCTTTATGAGAGTAATCATACCAATATTTTAAAGGAAACTTTCATCTTGAGTTTATTGTAGGTACCTTTCCTGTGTCCACACTTTTAAAAGGCTACAGTTAGCAATGGGAAAAGCTCTGAAAGAAGTGATTACAGACTCATGACTGCTCTCCAGTTGAGCCTTTTTTCTGTCTGACACTGATCCTGTGATAGGCTCCCCACTTAATCCTTAACAGCAATTTCCCTATAGTTGTTGCTAACAGGAGGTGATTAGAGGGGAGTTTCCCACTGCCTCCTAACTCCTGTGGTCGGGGCATGTTAGACGGAGGCTAGTGAATCAAAACTGGTTTTCCATTAGCTCAACATGTCCTAATGCATTAGGCCTACTTTCATCTAATGACACTGTCCAGCCACCAACACTATTTTAATATCATTATTGCTTATTTTTCAGATGTTGCCCTGAGCAACTAAGGAATCAGGGAAAGAACCTGTTTCCCATTTTTAATTCAGTCAATAAATTGAGAAGGTGTGTGGTTTTCCCTTCAAAGCTGGAAAAGAACAGAACTGCTATAGGTAATGGAAACCATAGAAAGATATCAGGAAGAAGAACTTAAATGCAGACTTGATTTTTGGATTGATTTCACTGCCTTCAGGTGCCATCAGCATTGGTGGGTGATAGTATAGCAGTTGTGAACTATGAAAGTGGGCATGACAAAAACCTAAAAAGAAAGCCAAGCAAAAAAACCCAAATGAACCAATAATGCACAGGTACCCAATTTCTACTGAACCACTGCTCTTCAGCCTCACAATACCCAGGGGGATTCTGGAGGACTGGAATGATTTGGAGTGGGCCTCAGCTGACTTTAGAAGCCATTTTCAAATTATATACATTTGCCCTGAATCACTGCTAATAGGTATCTAAGTATAGTGGAAAGAACTTTAAATTTACAGAAATAAGACCTCTACCTGTGTGACCCCATGAGTCACTTTTCCATGGACCTCATTTTCCTTAAATATCAAGTGACAGAGCTAGATTAGATCAGTGGCTTCAAACTCAAACAGGAAAAGTGCCGTTAAATGATACATAAAGATCCCTGCTGGCTGCTTATTGACCTAGAAAACCACATATGAACATTGTCTATGTCGTATTGTATTTAAAAAAAAGATTTAAAAAATACTTACCAATTACATTTTAGTCAGGTGCCAACCACACTCTTGAGTGTTGCAGGCTATATTTGCCACGCAAGCCACGTTTGACACCTCTGGACTAGGAAAACTTGAAGTCTTTTCTAGTTCTAAATCCTTTGTAATATTACAAGCTACCATGGGCTGTTTGAATCTCCCTCCTCTCCTTTCCTATCCTACTGGAATCTCATGAAAACCATACATGTATCAAGGTAAATTAGACAAAGTGCAGTTTGAAAGTAGATCAGATGAGGAGAGTAGGATGCTTCTGTCCTGGGGCCTCCTTGCCTAAACAGGACTCAGATGCAACAGTTACTTGAAGTAACAAGGTTTATGCTGCTGAGCCCCGAAGAGCCCCCAGTTTCTGTATCATGATGAGAAATATTTTTGAATCCTAAACCAGGAGGGTACTTTGTATTGCTACAATGAAAAGATTATGAGTCACCTACTAGGGACGCAGAGTGACATAGTGAGACTTATAGAGACATTTAAAATGAAACAATGAGTCAGTGGTTGAATAGTGGTGGAGAATTGGGAGGTGGGGGTGCGGGTGGGGTGGGGGTGGAGACAGGGTTCCTGCTAGATATATCCAAAGTTCAAGAAAAGATCACTTAGTCATAGTATATTTGAATTGCAAGAGACCATTCAGTCCAAGCCTCATTTATAGTAAATGAGCACAATGAGACTCAGGGATATGAGGTGAATTACCCAAGGTCACGCAGCTAGATCCAGGAGATGTATTTCATATCAGATTGTAAAGCTTCATCAAGTCTGGGACCATCTTTGTTTCTTCTCAATGGAAGATTCTCAGGAGGACAGTGGATGAGAATTACCCAGAATGTGAAGCTGCAAAAGTTTACCACCAGTGTGTGTATTTGTTCTTCATTGCTGAAGAAGACCATGCCATCAGAGAAATAATGACATGACTTGCACTTGACTTTGCTTTGAGTGAGGGAGGGCTGTGCAGGTCACCAGCCTCACTTCTCCTCCATAGCCGTCTGAATCCAGTGACCAGATATTCATCAGGATGACTGGAGATGACCCAGGATGAGGCAATTGGGGTTAAGGGACTTGCCCAAGATCACACAGCTAGTGAGTGTCAAGTGTCTGAGGTGAGATTTGAACTCAGGTCCTCCTGACTGCTACACTGGTGCTCTATCCACTGCACCACTTAGCTGCCCTTTTACCACCAATAATGGCAGAACAAATACCGCCCCCCCATCACTGAGATAACAAATCGATATCAGTATTTCTGCTAACACTCAGCATAGTGCTTTTAATATTTTATGTGTTTAATAAATTATAACTCTCATCTCCATAATAATTTAGGGTTTGCAAGGTAAGTCTCTTTCCTCCTGAAAACCCTGTGAGATTCTAAGTACTATTATTACTGCCATTTTACATATAAGGAAACTGTGACTTCCTTCTAGTCCTAGCTAAAGATCTACTTCTGCAGGAAACTTTTTACTTGTGTCTCTTAATGCTAGCCTTTCTTTCTGAAAATACCTCCAATTTATTCTGTATATTTGTTGTCTGTACATAGGTATTTGCATATTATCTCTCCAATTAGACTGTGGGCAGGGCCATTTTCCTCCCTCATATTCCCCACTATGTTCAACATAATGCCTAGCACATAATAACTGCTTATCAACTTGGTAACTCCTGACTTGGTTATAGCAACTGGTTTAGTGTTTGAAAATGGATTCAAGCTCAGGTTTCTTGACACTAAATTCTATGCTCATTGGGGGAAGGGTGGGGAACCTGTGGCTTCGAGTCCACATGTGGTCCTCAAGATCCTCAAGTGTGGCCCTTTTGAAAGTTTGGATTCAATCAAAGGTCCTAACGAGTAGGTGATGCTACTTTGTTGGAAGAATGAATGAACGAGAAATGAATGGATAGATATTAACTAACAAATGCCAAGGAATAGATAGTTTATGTTATGGTCATATGGATACTGATATTCAGAACTGGACAGTCTGATAAATTTGTTATTCTTGAGTCATTTCAGTCACGCTTGACTCTAAAAGACCGTATTTGTGTTTTCTTGGCAAAGATATTGGAGTATCTTTCTCTAGTTGAGTTTTCAGATGAGGAAACTGAAGCAAATAGTATTAAGTGACTTGCCCAGGTTCACACAGCTAGTAAGTATCTGAGGTCAGTTTTGAACCCAGGAAGATGACTTTAGGCCTGGCACTGCATCCACTGAACCATCTGATAATTTGTACCACATGCATTAATTACACCACATGCAATCTGATAAATAAAGCTAAGCAAGTTTCCCTTCATAACAATCCATGGTGTTCTTGCCAAATTATCCATATTATTGCCTGTGTGCACTTTTTAAATGCACTTTTTCCTGTGGAACATTTAAAACTGTATTTATTTAAATATTTCTTGGTTTAAAAAACAAATATTTTTTGTAAGGCAAGAGAAAATGAGATTGCCTAAGGCTTAAACAGGTCATGTGATATGGTAGCAGCTAACAGACTCTAAAATTTCTATATTTCTGTGTCCTCCTCTAACACTCTCCCACTTTATCCCCATCCCCAAGAATCTCCTTGTCATGTCACTTGGTAATACCATGTGTTATCAGGCAGTCTTGCCTGGCTTACTTCGATCCATCACCACTATGTTCCCCTTTCAATGGCATCTGTCTTACATTTCATCATTCTTTATTTGCTTATGTGACTTGGCCTCTTTAACTGTAAAGTCCTAGAAGATGGACATACTGTGTCTTCCTTTTTTAAAATTAAAATTTTTATTTTATTTTAGTATTTCTTTCTAGTATGTGAACCCTGCAGGTTAGTCAGTAATGCCTGGATCACTTCAGTCATTCAGATAATAAATATTTATGAAGTTCCTATTATGTGCTAGGCACTGGGCATGCAAATGCAATGAATAAAACATTCCCTACCCTCAGGGAGCTTACTTTTTAATAGGAGAGAAAAAAAACATGCAAGTATTCACAGAATGAATATATAGAACATAAATCCAAAGTATTTACTGTACGGTAGTTTGGAAGGGAGGGCACTAGCAGTTGGGGCATAAGGAAAGTTTCTACATAGAAAGTAGTGCTTTTGTAGTGCTAGGTAGAAAGTACTGCATCTCAGAGGAAGGAAAAGGAGGATTATATGACCTTGAAGTGAGAAGAAAGTACATTTTGGGCATGACATAGAGAAGACCAGTACCAATGAACAGAAAATGGAGATGAAGTGTCCTATGTGAGGAACGGAGAAAAGACTGATTTAAAAAATACAAAAGGGGTGTTGTATATGATGGGGCTAAGAAAAATAGATTGGGGCAAGTTTGTAAAGGTCTTTAAAAGATAAGCATTGAAGTTTGTATTTTATCCTAAAGGCAATAGGGAGCTACTGGAGTTGAAGGGGGTAGGGTGGAGACATGGTCAGTTTTGTGCTTAGGGAAAATCCATTTTGCTTAGTTTCTTTGGGGAAGAGCAATAGAGAACCTGGAATGTAGTCATTGCCTTGCTATTCCTGAGTTCTGATTTTAGGAAAGTCATTTCACCTCTAGTGGTCATTGGGGTCAGTATTAAACCTGTGATGTCATTCTTCTTACAGTCTTACCAAGTTGCTGGAGAGATTGAGTGACTTGCCCAGGTTCACATGGCCAGTTTGAGTAAGAAGCGAGTTATTAAAACCCAGATCTTTCTGGTTGAAAACCAACTGTCTGTCTATACCTTCTGCCTTTATGAGCCTTAGTCAAAGGCAGATAATTATATTTGCCTTCCTTACTTTACAGTATTGCTGTGAGCATCAACGTGAAAGAATTTTCAAAATTATAATTGGTTTGTGAATGTAAAGTGGAGAGTGAGATTTTCATTGGTACTCAATAACCCATGTGAGCATGTCTGTGTATATGTATATATGTAGCAGTCACTGTGACACTGTGGGTGGTTCATATATTTGTTGACTCCTAAGAGGATGAATGGACTAACAACAATGTATATGCCTGCTCAAGTGCTACACTCCTTTTTTTCTGCTCTGTTACAAGGGGAACATCTGGCGAATTAAATTGCATATCATAGAACATAAGCTCCTTGAGGGCAAGGACTGAATTCATTTTTGTTTTTGCATCCTCAGTAGCTAGTACAGTGCCATTGTGTATAGCAGCTACTTAATAAATGCTTATCGAATTGAAGTGGCTCCCTATTTACTTGACGATTTGAACAGTGGACCATTTTTCCCCTGTCCTCTTCCACTGGGGATGTGAGTTTTGATTCTAAGGCCCCAGTATCCAGAGATGCACTCATAATGTTGCTTCCAGATGCTTCTGGAGGGTGGGAATGGGAGAAGAGGTTATATTTACCACATGTCTTTAAGGTAAACTGCATGGTTATTATTTTCTCCATCAACTTTCTGAAGTCTATAGAATCAACAGAATAATGAATCAAACCCTTGTTTGTAGGATTCACCAGTTTCTAAAGTGTAACTGATCACACCAGCTCCAGCACACCCCTTCCTCTATCACCCTACCACGTAATTCTTCAACCTCTAACACCTGCCTTCTCGACCATACTTGAGCACACACGTGGTTACCCCTCACCATCACCAATCTTCACTACCTTCAAGATCCACTTTTTGACCACAACCACCTATTTTCTCACCTCTCAAGAATCCTTTATTTTTGCTTGGCTTGCTCTTTGCCCTTGCAGTAACTTCTAATTCTCTAATCTCTTCTTATTCTTCCAATTCATATCACTCTTCTGAATTCACTTGCCTACATACCAAGACACCCCCACTTGAGCCCATAACTTGTCACTTAATAATTAATCCTAGTCATTCTTTTAACAATTTTTCTCCCTCTCTTCAACTTTCCAGAATACCAAACTTGCTAAACCTCAATTCTAGCTAGCTTATATCATCATCCCCTTATCCCCCACCCCTGCAAATCAATGGAGAAAGTATAAAATGAAGCTGATTTCAACTATTACAAACCTTGGCAATACTTTTATTGACTCCCCATTCTATTCTGTACAGTAACCCCCCCAAACTTCTGTCCCATGCACTTAAATGTCCTGTTCCATACAAGCAAACACATGCTTACTGGATAGCCTGGATTCTATTTGAGTGAAATTAGGGTCCTCCCTCACCTCCTTTTTTTCAACGCCTCCAGACTTCTTAGGATCATCACCCCTTCTTTCATCCATCCCTGCAGCCTCTAAGCCAGAAGCACTCATTGCTAAGTCTAACCATGAATGGCAATTGTGGTCTTTCATACTCCTCCCGAAATTGATACTGATTAGAAATCCATACTGCTCTTCTGACATAGTTAAATATTAATTGCTGTATCCCTCCAGTGGACTGGAAGCACCTTGAGAGAAGGTACTGTTTCATTTTTGTGTTTGTATTCTCATGTTCATCTGGTGTGATTCTTACCTATTCATTTCTTCGCAAACACACCATGGGACTCCAGGTTGTCTTCCTCAGCTTCTCCTGACATCCTGAAAATGCCAATGGAGAATGTCAGTATCACTCTTAAACATAGGTTTGAAGTTTTGGGGAAGGAAAGGAAAGGAAAAGAAAAAGAAAGGACAGGAAAGGAATGGAATGGAATGAAATCTAGTCAGTAAAACCCAAGTCAACTGGGCATCTTCTGGCCATCCAAATTTACCTTCCTTTTGAGAGGAGAAGGAAGGGGAGGAGGAGGCAGACAGGAGAGGAGGAGTTGAGTTATTCCGCTAGCTGGGTCCCCATTCAGGCAGCCTTCCCTCCCCTCCCTTTTCCCTCCTTTTCCCCTCCCTTTCCCCCTCCCATTCCCTCCCCCTTCCCTTCCCCCTCTCCCCCTCCCCTCCTCTCTCCTTCCCCTCCCGCCCCTCCCTTCAAAACCTTAAACCTATTGCATTCTGAAGTTCAGACACCACTGGGCCCCTGCCTAAGGGCTCTTCTGGACCCTCTTGGCTTCCGAGTCATTATCAATAGTAACTGTTGCTGTTTCCCTCCCAGCCTGAGGTCTTTCTTTTTCTTTGCCTCATTTAAGGGGCCATGCCCTGGCTACTTCTTAAACAGGCCTATTCAATGAATTGGTGTTACCTCACCCTAAATGAGTACCTGCATAGACCTTGGCCTAAAGGGGCCAAGGTCTCCCAGTGCATCCTGATGAATATCTGGTCACTGGATTCAGATGGCTCTGGAGGAGAAGTGAGGCTGGAAGTGAGGAGAAGAAGAGGCACAGCCCTCTCCAAACAAAGTCAAGTGCAAGTCATGACATCATTTCTCTGATGGCATGGTCCTCTTCAGCAACAAAGGACAAACACAACTCTTGACATAGAGCCAGCTGTCTTTTTGGCTCATACATTTTCCGTGATGAAATCTTTTACATCACATCTCCTTCGTAATTTCTTGTTTGGAATGTGTTGTGGACTTCTCACACACACAGTAACTTCACCATTCCCCTTTGCATGACCCTCCATCTCAGTGCTTCAAATATTATAATGATCCTTGAACTTGTAGCCATAGAAAATTACTAGAAGATTATTGGGATTAAAAGATGAACCTTTGTTTCAGAAGAGAAACTTGAATTATTGATAGAATCTTGCAGTTTCCCAAAGGAAGCCTGTTCTCACCTCCCTGTTCACTCCGAGACCCAATCCACTGACCTCTTGCAGTGTTTGTCCATGATAAATACAGCTGTAGACATTTTATACATCTGTATGGCTATTGATAACATACATTGATAGACAGTCCCCATAAAGTTGTCCATCCAACTGTATATCATAGATTAGACAGTACAGTTATCCCTTCCACACTGCAACTTTCCCCATTGTGGTTTCAATATATTATGGGTCAGCATAACAAATTAAACGGGAATATTTTGCAAGTTTTAGAGAAGCCATAGAAGAACAGTGAAAAACAATAGATACAATAGAGTCTATGACCAAACACAACCCAAATTTTACAGTAAGGCATTGTACACACCTCATAAAAGAAAAAAAGGAAAAATTCACATTTCTTCTTTGGTACGAAGGGAAGGCCAAAAAATTTTACACAGATCTTCCAGATCATGGTGGCACTGCACTCTAATTGCCATGATGTGGAAGCAATAATTGTAAGCATGGCTTATTAGTTGATATTTTTCCTAGGTGGAAAGGTAGGCCAAAATCTTAAGCAAGTTTGCTTCCCATTTAGATGATCCTGCTGTGCTACAGTAAACATAATGTGTTCTCCAGATTGGAAGATCTCACCCTCTTTAGTTTTAACTTGTACTCTACTTTAGATCTCCTCCATTATAGATATGAAAACCCACATTTACTTGCCATGCCTTGACTCATATTAATTAGTGACCAGCAGGTCATTGAGTAAGTTTCTCTCTATTGTTATATCTTTCAAGGAATTATGCACATATCTGATATCTGCATGGGAAACATCTTTTTGGATGAGAGCCTTTAAGATAAAAATAGCATTTTGCTCTACCAAATCAAAAGTAATTTTTTTTTTTAAGCCTGAAAAGAAAACGCCAGTGAGAACTCGTATTTTCTACATCTTTCAGTCAGTTGTATGCTGGGAAAGATATATACTAACTACAGTGGAATATCCATCGTGAAAGTCTGCCTGTTCTCTTCTGGTGCCTTCATCATGGATTTCATCAAAGGATGCATAGATTATTCTGACAAAAATTTTATACAGATATGAAAGCAGGCTTGTGGATTCACTGTTATTGGTTTCCTTTCTTGGTGGAAATGAGATTCAGTATTTTGTTCATGTTTTTCACATCTTGCCTTTCTTCATATACCTGGAGGATTTATTCCCCAACAATCTCAATATTATGTTGTCTTCAGCACTGACCTCCTCTGTGGCTCCATGGTTTAATCCAGCCTCTTTTTCCCATCGCTGTGCTCTTCAGTACATTTCCATTTCCTCTTTAAGCACATTTTATGATATGAATCCGCATTTCAGTCTTCTTCTGTTCTTGATGGTGAAAAGAGAGTTTAAAAATAAAAATTCTGACAGATTCCATCTTTAATCTGTTTTTGTCCACCTTCTAATTTCACCCTTAAACATTCTTAGTATTTTACCCATCTGGGTCTCTCACTGTGCTTTATCTAAAGAATTTTTATTGTTTTTTCTTACTCTTTTACGAAATGACTTTTGTCACCCTCTATAAAATTTTTATAAACAAGTTTATATTCTAGATTGTCGTTGCCCTTGGCTTCTATATCACTCCACTCAGCAAACATTTCAAGTATTTGCTAACCAAGGTGACTTTAGGTTCTTTTGGTCTCTTTGTGATGATGTACATCAATTAAACTTAGATATGAAATTTTTGTAAACAGTGTAGGCATCCTCTCCATCCACTTCTCATTTTTCTGCATTGAAAAATTGTTTAAATAGGTCAGGTCTATTTATATTAGTTTAATAATAATTTTGATCTTTGCTCTAACAAATCAATCGTCCAAGTCTGTGGACAACTCAGGCACAGGGATATTTTACAGTTACCATGTTATACAACTAATAAATCTCTGAGGAAGATTTTGAAACAATGTCTTGATTCTAGTCTGGTAACTATCCACTACATAATGCTACCCTTATACTTGTCTTGGATTCATAAGACATGGATTTAATCACTTGTCTATGACAGCTATTAGCTATGTGAGCCTGGGTAAGTCACATCATTTCTCTGGTCTTGAATTTCCTTATGTGTATAGCAGGGATGATAATACTAATTATACCTACCTTAAGAGTTGGGAGAAAAGTCTACTTTTTAAACCTTATAACAGTCTAGAAATGTGAGTTGTTATTATCATATACTTCCTTTATTGTAATCATGACTTGCCTGACCAAGAGACTATGCCAGGATATGCATACAGAGGAGAAAAATGCTTTTCTTATCAGAACCGACCTTCCTGTGCTTCTCTCTCTCTCTCTCTTCCCTCTCCTTCTCCCTTTCTTTCCTCACTTTCCTCCCTCTCCATTTCTCCCTCTCCCTCCCTCCTCCCTTCTCACTCTGTCTTGTTTGTCTGCCTCTCCCTCTGGCTCTCTGGCTCTCTCCATGTGTCTGTCTCTGCCTCTTTCTCACATATAACACACATGCTCATATGTAAATATATGTACACGTGTTTGTATGTATGTATACACACATATACACATACATATATACTTACATGTGTGTGCACATGTGTGTATGTATATATATAGTATGTGTGTATATATATATATATATATATATATATATATACATATCACATGAGAAGAAAGTATGTGTGCATATGTACTGGATTGTCCATGGAGCTCTGGCTGTGGCTGCAGTTCATGGGACCTCTTGCTGTCCAGAGCATTGCGTCTTCTATACCACAAGTTACATAAACTAAATAGTAACTATTTCTCCTTTACCCAGAAACTCTGAGGCTCTTCCCCTCCCAGTATGATTTTTTTTTTTTTTATTAAAGGCACCATCCCTTGAGTAACTACTTAAAGAAGCCTATTCATTGAATGGGTATGTCACTCAAAGTGAGAATCTGATAAGTCAACATCTTGATGTCGTGGTCCTCTTTGAGAAAGGACAATCACAACAATACATAAGCAAAATTCACTCTGTCCCCTCTTGAGCCAGTTCCTAGTTACTGTACCCTGGGCTTACCAGTCTCCTACAGAATTTCCATGTATTTCATTTGAAATCTCGCTTCAGGGAATCTCCCAATGTATTGCTTGTGCCTACCAGCTTTCATGTGTCCTCCACATTTGAACCCTCCAAAGGGGATGCTTGAGTACAAGGCCATTCCTACTTTTCATAGATCTGTCCCTGTGTTTCTATGTAGCAACAAATGTCACTTCACTCTCTTAGAATTCATTGTTTTAGAAACTTCAGAATTATATTCATTCCATAAGTTGGTAGTTAGTAAATTCAATCCAAGGGGGTTCCTGTGACAGTTCTCAGTTTCCTATTTATGAAAATTGCTGGTCAGAATAATTGAACTGTAAATAGAATTAGAGAATCATAGTATGTTAGAGCTGAAAGTGACTGGAGATCACTTAATCTATTCCTCTTATGTTACACATATAGAAACTGAGAATCAGAGAGATAAAGTGACTTGTTCAGGTCATACAGGTAATAAAAGACAGTTAGTAATTTAAACCCAGGTCTTCCCATTCTAATCTCAGTGTTCTTTCTATTACATATACTTCCTCCAGGCATTTAACTTAGGCTGGACTTTGTTGCCACACTCCATAGAAACATTTCCCAATGGTCTTTTGGACATCTTGAGTTTGGTTTTCAGTTGTATAATAGATCATCTTCGTACTTCCCAGGTGGCAGAATTCTACAATGAACTTTCACCTCTGTTGTTATTGAGTACAGTTTACATGTATGATGCAAATTGATAAGCAATCTTACTTTTCTTCCAACTTGAGAAATATTGTAGAATAAGTCAAAAAAAGCCAAGAGAAGTGGTGATTTATCAGAGATCTAATGTGTCTTCACATAGTCAAAGGTCTACAATGTAGATGGAGGAATATTTGTGCTCTAGACAACAGGACTAAAACTTAGAGCTAAAAGTTATAGGGAGGCAAATTTCAGCTCAACATAAGTAAACGTTTTCCAACATTAGAACTAGATCAATCCATCAGTAAACTTATATTAAGCATATACTGTGTTTGGCAATATGAAAAAAAAAAGGTGAAATATAATCCCTGTCCTCAAGGCACTTAAAGTCCTGGGGAGACAACAGTGAATGGGCCTTCTTATTAAATACCGAGCTCCCCATCAACATTGTACAAACTGGATATCCAACTGTCACAAATTAGGTTGTACTGTAGGACTCTCAAATTCTCTTCTGATACTAATGTTTCATGATTATTTTCCTACCTTGTATTCATATTAACTCTAGAAAATGGTATGAGATCTCCTTGCTTGCTTTCTTGCATGGGACCTGCCACAGTATGGTCACCAGTGAGCAAAACCTCAAATCCTCCAGAGTCACTATCTCCAGGATATTTTATGGATTTCATAAGCTATTGGGTTGGAAGTGTATGCCACTAATACCCCAAATTATGGTCAATTACAAACTTTCAAGTCCCTTAGCATACCTTTAAGCATGTTCAAAAACAAAACCCAAATAAACCAACAGTCTCAGTAATTTCTGTTATTGTTAAAAGGTAAGTCATACATGATCAGACTTCCTTGAGATCCACCATAAGAGGCTAAGTCTAGAAGGTACTTAGGTAACTAGGTGAAGGTTATGCATGCAACATAGGGGGCTGTGTATTGTCCCCCAAACTTCTTTGTTTGCCAGATAAAGATTCCATCCCTTCCATACTTTGACTTGAAGGAAGAGTGTGGATCATAAAGTACATGATCAAATTGCAACTACATCCTGTCAAGATAGCTATCAGTGACACATCCCTGAAAATGCTCACTTGTATTTCTCTTGAAGTGAGTGACCCTGGCAAGTTACTTCAGTTCTCTGGATTTCATTTTCTTCAACTCCATCTTCATTTTTTCTTTATCCTTGAGGTACCTTTTTTCATGGATCCTACTTCTGTCCCTCCTTCTCTCCTCTCTATCTTGAGTTCCAACTCTGTTTTGAATATTATATTCCCTTATGAGAATATAAACCTCTTATGGGCAGGGGCCAATTCTTTTTCTTGCATTTGTATCCTGAACACTCAGGACAGTACCTGGCACATAGTAAGTCTGTCTATCTATGTATCTATGTATCTATCTATTCATCCATGTATTTATTTCTATCCTTTATCTATCTACCTATCTTTTCCTTTTTATCTATCTATCATGTATCATGTCTTTCTATTTTCATCTATCCTCTATCCTATCTGTAACCATTTATCATCTGTCTATATCTATCTTCTATCATCTACCCATTCACCAATCTATATATCAATCCATCCCCATCTATAACCTGTCTGTCTGTTCGTCTGTCTGTCTATCTATCTATCTATCTATCTATCTATCTATCTATCTATCTATCTATCTATCTATCTATCTATCATCTATTTCTTGTATCTCAGATGAGGAAGTTAGACTCAGTGGTTTCTAAGGTCCCTTTCAGCTTTAAATCTATGCTTTCATGATACCAAATGTTGAAGTCCTTTGACCCTTTGGGTTAGTTTAAGATCCCTAGTTAAACTTTTTTGACCAGTGACATCCCTCATTTCTGTTGTTTGATATATAGCAAATAATCTTCCATCTCTGGTTCCTCAGTAGTCTTTTTTTCCCCCTGAACAGTTACTTGATGTTGACAATGAGTTTAATTTGTCTTAAAAATAAAAAAAAAAGCATTGTGTTCTCCTCGAAGAGTATTGCATGGCCCTAGCATGAGACTAGTCATGTCTCATAAGCCTTATCTCTGTATTAACTGTCTATCCCTTGGGTAGACAGAAGAGATTTTTCAATTTGTGAGGTAGGAGTGACATTTGCTATTTCAACCCCTATGTATTGACATGGGGATGGCAATTTCCCCCAGGTTTTACACATCCTCAAACAGTTCAACTTTGGGAAAACTACAAGTGTCATCTATTCATTAATGCACCTCTGTGATGCTAACAGAGATCCTGTTTATTATGGGAATTCAGAGCACAAAACAAGGGGCCAGAGGAAACAAATTATCGTGCTCTTTGATTTGTCAAAGGAGCCATTTAATCTGCTTTACAATATGCGCTTTAGAATTTTCCAAGTTCATAGCCATGAAACAAATGCGCCTACCATAAACTGTGCTAGAGTTTAATTATCTTTTTTTCTCTGTTAGATTAAATTACTAAGTATCTTCTCCAAATATGCAGTTTCTACTTTTGAAAAAAAAATCTGATATGCAAACCTAGGGAAATAGTTTCTAATACTCTCCATAAATGAAGCCGGCGTTTATTGGCATCCAATTTTGAGGAATGGTTTTAGGGAGACGAGAGGACCTTGTCATTATTAATGTTAAAAATTGTTGATGCTCTGTGCAGTGTGTTTTTCTAATTAGGGGAAAGCTGGAGAGTACTATTTCCATAATCAACCTGGGAACAGAAACTCAGCAAAATTTCATGTATTTTCAATGAAACTGCTCCTCAGCAACATAAAAATGGCTTTTATACCATAAAGGCTGTAATTAGAAGAAGTCAAATCAGTTGGAAACGATTAAAGCCAGAGAAGGCTAAGCTGCCTTCTAAATATTTGTCTGGAGATTAGCCCTACTCTTGTAGGCCCGAGAAGCATCTTTGATTTACTTAGAATGCTCGACGTAGCAAAGATAATCCTGCAGAAGGCAAATGAACACAAATTTAGATGTGCTGTTAGGTTTTCTTTGTGATTCGACAGGAGGCAGTGCATTGGAAGTGATGTCGGAAAAATGAATACAGGGTCACATTAGACAAATTGCTTTAAAAAAAAATACAGCCATGATCATCAATTTAAATTCTTTTAAAATGTGCTCGGTCTTTGAAGCTTTTAGGATGCACTTTAGAAGTCCACGTGGAATAATTTTCTGCATGTCAATGCGACAGTTGATGCGAGTCTCATTGTATTTTAAATTATAGTCCTGAGATGGGACTTGCTGCATGTTGCTTGTCTGACATCAGCTATTAAAATACAAGTAAATCTTGGCAGGTATAAATTTAAAGAAGAAAGGAGATTATGTAAGAAAATCAGAATTGTTAATATTAATTTACTAACCAAGGGATACTGGCTATCACTCTCTGTATCCCCTGAAGATCATATAAATACTTTTATATTTGCAAAAGATAAACTTTGTGAATGGTGGTAAAGGGGAGGAGTAGTGCTAATGCGTGTGCTCTGGCAATGCTTCTGGGTCATGGTTTGATGAAGGAAGCAGCTGATATGTTATTATTCTCATGCTATCCCCTCCCCTCTCCATTAAGGCTTAAACAGGACAGGTGGATGAATATGACACTATGGGATGATAATGGGGGGGAATGACCAGCTAGAGGAAACAACAGCTCTTGGAAAATGACTGGAAGTGGAGCTCACTTTTCAAAAGGCTCCAATTCTAACTGGCACAGTTTCCCTCTCATTTGTAACCCCTTCAGTATCCCAAACTTTTGTGTGTGTGTGTGTCTGCATTTAGCCCTTGAAAATATAATCAGCCTAATGTAGTCTCTTACTGAATTTTAAACCACCCCATTAAAACTCCTTTAACGTGCTAAAGTAAGCTTCAGAGAGGGTTTCCATTTCATCTTTATTGAGCTGAGTCTGTAGCACTCTTTCCCTTTGCACCACAGTGAGAGGCTGTCAATAATTCAATAGCCATGGCCTTGATGGGCCGAGGCCCAACTTAGACTTTAAACAGAGCCAAGCAGCTTGTCAAAGTCTGATGTGCTGTCAATGGCTGACTGATCTATACTGCATGAATTCCCCCCTCAGCTCTTGATGTGTCCCTGGGAATAAAAAGAAAGTCATTTTAGAAGTAGACCCAGTGTGAAGCCCCTGTTTATTTAGAATGTTTAATGAGAGCAGGTAGTATTGGGGATGAAGTTCAATGAAGTCATTGCACTTTTAGACTGGGTAGCCCATGCCTGGGTCTCACTGAGTGGTTTGGCAGCTTGGGTGAAATGCAAGGGACTCAGGTATGCCCTGCTTTCACAGATGCTGTTCACAGCACCAGGAAAATGTCCAGTTGAAAGGCTCCATCATGTGCATGTCAGCTAGTGGGAAAACCTTGATCTTCTCTGCCCAACCATGATTCTAAATGTACAAATGAAAGTGAGAAAACTTGAGAGACAAATACAGTTCTTGTGCAGAGGCCATTCACCCCTTTTATTGAATTTCTTGAGTGCCCAGACCTAGATTCCTCAAATTAAAAAAAAAAAATAGCTGAAATTACATAGTGTCATTGAGCTGAACTGGGAAGGACCTCATATACTATGTGGTTTAACCCCTTTATTTTACAGATAAGGAAATTATGGCATAGAAGTGAAGCGTTTTGGCCAAAGTCATAGAGCTAGTAAGCATGACATATGGGCTATGACCCCATATCCTCTGACTTTAGAGTCATTCCTCATTCCTTATTGTACCACACTGCCTCTATAATAGGGCTTTAAAGTTTGCAGAGCACGTTGTATATATTGTGTTTGATTTAAGTTTCATAACCACTTGAAGTAGGCACCTTAAATGGTATTTTTCCTGTTTTACAGATGAGGAAACTTAGAGAGTTTAATGACTTGCCTATAGTCACAAAGCTGGTATCAGAGACATGACTCCAAAGCCAATACTCATTCCACATACTTTCTCATAAAGTCCCCTAGGTTGTACATGCCAATTTATAATGACATAAAAGGTGAGAAATCATGTTGATTTTTAATAAGAGTAAGAGAACTCCGCTTCGAGTAAACATGACTGGATTAGTGGGAGGTCATGATTTTCTAGTTGGGAATCCAGTAATGGTAGCTGTACTTTCAAAACTTATCTTCCCCTTCTTACCTTAAAGAGTTAGAATTTGGCCTAAATAAGATTTGTGAATAACTCCCCTGTAAACATTGAGAAAAAATACTTAAGCCATGTTTTAAATGCAAAACATCTCAACTTGAGGTCATTTGCTAAATTTTTCTCACTAGGAAATTTCATTGTATTAGATGATAACTAGTGGAGCAAATGAAAACACTGCATTAGAATTTTCATTACAAATAGCCTTTTATTTGCAGTTTAGTAGTCTTTAAAACATCTTCCTCCCTCCCTGCCTTCCTCCCTCCCCTCTTCCCTTCTTCCTTCCCTTTCTCCTTTCCTTCCTCCTTCCCTCCCTCCCTTTCCTTCCTTCTTTTTTCTTTCTTTTTAGCAAAATGAATGCAGATCAGATTAGAGCTTACTAGAAGTGATGGATGGTGTACTCACCAGGCTGTCATGGAAAGTGCTGATCTTGAATTCAAGTACCTGCTTCAACAATCACTAAGCTGTGTGACCACAAGCAGATCCCTTAACCTCTCTGAATCTCATCTTGTTCATGTCTAAAATAGAGATGAAGTTCAGATGTCTGTATCTCACATTCGGATGTCATGTAAAGGTTATAAGGAGTTTTATTCACAACAACTGCACTACTTGCCTGAGAGGGTTGTTGTGAATAAAACTCTTTGTAAACCTTAACATAATATCTAATTGTGAGATATTATTATTCTGAAAAGATAGATAGAAATGGTTGTTTGTAAAGTCTGCTAATGGAAAAATGTCACACAGATGGGATTAGTGGTGAGGGTGAGCCATAGTGTCCCTGTTATCACTCAAAATAGCAAGGCACCCAGATTTTGCTACTCACGCAAACTATCCCCCAATCTGTTTTATAGAGGGAGAGGAGAGGGAAGAAGGAAGGGCAGAATAACCACTAATTAAATGGTGGCAGATTGTTTAGAAAATAGCACTGTTGTGGAAACTAAGCTGTGTATTGATGAAGCACAGCTAAATGAGGGAATTTGCATTTTAAACATATAAGTCAATTCCATTTCCAGACTCTCCATTAGACCAATAATCTATGTTTTAAGAACAATCAGCGTCAAATGCTGTAGCAGTAAGAGGGATGGTATTGTATCATGTGATATGGTAATGCCCCTAAAAGTCTTGGAAGTTACAAGCTTATAGAAACTTTTCTTTCTTTCCTCTTCCTTCCTTCCTTCCTTCCTCCTTCCTCCCTCTTTCTCTTTCTTCCTCTTTCTTTCTTTCTTTCTTTCTTTCTTTCTTTCTTTCTTTCTTTCTTTCTTTCTTTCTCTCTCTCTCTCTTCCTTCCTTCCATCCTTCCTTTCTTGTTTTTTTTTTTTCCTAGAGACTAATTATTCATGCTATAGGCAATAGAGTTGCCACATAAGTGTTGACAGCTGGATGGTCACATGTCTGCATTGGCATCTGTCCTTTGTGTTATACCCAGGGATTCCATTTTTTTTTTTTGGTGAAAGTATAAAAATCTCTTCCGTTTTAGTCCAGTGTGTGGCATCCCTGGCAGGTAGCAGGAAACATCTGGTTATGACTCCATTAGCCAGGCTACTGCCCAGTTCCCTAGCCGTGCATGCCTAGGGGTTGATGTGTTAGGTGAGACATGATCTAGGAGTGGGACCAAACTGGTTTTAACTCTTGGCCTGAGCTCTGACAGAGCTCTTGTTTGCTTATTGGTTTGTTGTGTTCATCCTTTGATGGCAGGTGCTCTGAGGGCTTACTGAATCCTGTCTCCACTTGAGTCGCTGGCCTGTCTTTCAACCCTTCTTCACTCTCAGCACCATTTCTTCCCAGGCCAAACAAAGGAGCAGAAGTAGATTAGCTTTGGCAGACGTTAAGGCGCAGCATTTGTCGGACCCTGGGTCCAGTGTAAGTTTGCAAACAGACCTGCTCGTTGTACAAAATCATTAGAAGTGGTGCATCTGGGAAACAAGAGAAGCTTGGGCAGGGAGGTGAAAGTGAATAAAAATGAGGAGGCTTGCAAACTGCTTTTGCTCCAGGGCTGGTTTTAATGAGCCTGTCCCTAATGAGTTGTCCCTGCAACTAGCTTCAGGCCTAAACAGATGAGGCAGGGATTCTGCTAAATTTTTGATAGGATTTGCACTGGTTTTTATGAGAAAGCAAGCAGCAGAGAGTGCAAAGTTGGGTCATGAATCTTTTACGAGGCTGGACTGTTGTCCATCTTGTCAACAGGGACTGTAAGACCTGGTTGCTAATAGAGACTAGGGCTCTCTGCTTCTTGTAGTCACAAACCTGAATGGATTGGGGAGCTGCTAATTCATGGGGGCATTTGGTTTTTCCCAAGTAGAGCTCGCCATGCAATCTCCTGGAAGTATTCATTTTAAGACTCCATCAAGTTGATTAGTGGAGCTGTTCCCATTGCTAGTTAAAAGTCTTGTGTCGAGATTGACTGATCCTTGCACAAATGCAGTTTTGGACATTTTATGTGTGTTTTCCACCCAGTAGACTACAGAGAAAAGTCCCATTAAAGACTTCAGTTAACATCCATTTTTCCTGAGGGGTCTAATTCATTTTAGAAATTACAGACAGAAAGCATTGGCCACGGATAGAATATCATCATCAATAACTATTGAGATATTTCTAATATTTATCCAGACTGGAGTTGAGTCATTCAATGAAATTTCATATACTTTGCTATCTTTTTTCATATGAAAAGAAAAGCTGCCAACAAAAATATTTTTTGGGTTTGATTCATCCACCAAGATGCAATTTTCTTGGTAGCTAGAAGGTTACTGAAAATGCATGATCAGCAGCCCCTTATTGCATGGAGTGAGGTACCTTCCCCCTCCACTCATTCTCTCACATACTCTTTCACATTAATCATGTAACTGATTTAATAAGCCCTAGCTCAGACGGATTTTTTTTTCTATAAGGTTTCAGATCACTGCTTGATTGGGAGACTGAAACCCTTGAATTTAGCCAAGAAATGTATTGAAGGTAAAATTCACCAACTGTTGTGTTTTATTACCATACTTTCTATTTTGTGTACAATTATTTACTTTCACTATATACTTTCCACATATATGTAATATGTTTTATCCTAACAGCAAATAAGGGAGGAGCGGGGACTAGAACCTAGGTCTTTTGGCTCCTAGTCTGGTGTTCTGTTCATACCATACTGTCTCTAATTCTCATAGTATCCCTGTGAAGGACAGATAGGACAAGTATTATCACCATGTTTGAAAAATGAGGACATCGACACTGAGAGGTAAACCGAGTCGTACTGTCACACACGTATTGGAATAAAGTCCAATTCTCCTGATTCTAAGCTAGATCTTTTCCCTCTTAACCATGTCAGCTATTGTGAATATCTCTTCACCTAAGGCATTTTTTTTCCCCGTTTAGGAAAGCAAATGCTTTTCTTAAAGGAAATCTCTCTACTTTTGTCTATCAGGAAACATATTCACTTGCATTTTCAGTAGTTACTGGAGTACAGTCTGAGCCCTGGTCTCCTGTTATTTCAGGCTAAGATGATTAGAAATAATATACTTTGACTCAGCCCCAAGTATGTCTTTAGTGTCCTGTGAGAATGTCTTAGAGTGCTTTTCCCCAGATACAAAGTAGTTAACAGTATTATCACCCATAAAAGTTTAATGTTAATTAACAGCCCCATTGAAGACAGGAGTTGTAGTGTGTTCAAAGCACATTTCAGATTTATATTACCTAGCTAAGCTTTGGCGTTTGTATTCTGGGAATGAGAAAGGAAGAAATCCCACTCTGCATACAGAAAAGCATAGTGGTGGGGGAGATAGTGCTCAGAATGCATTAAATAGTCAGTCACCGTGTAGTAGAAACAAAGTAGGCCTTGAAGATGCTGAGTAGTATTCTCCAATGAGGTAGGCAATATTATGCATGTATTTTACAACAGTGATCATGTAATTAGCTAATCTAACATTACAGACGGGATGGGATCTCATTATTGAAATAGCAGTTTGCTACAAAAGTAATTTTGAACAATGTGAAAAGCTTTATGAGGTCATGTGTCAATATAGGGAAACCAAAATATTATAGTGGACGAAATATAACACTAAGTAATGGCGTTTTGCTGCTGAGAGATAGACATAATCAGGTCTGTTTGGAAGAAATATGGTTACAGGTCCATCACCTCTCAAAGGATTTCTTATCCTCTTAGGTTGTCTCTTCAAAGTTCTTTTCAACTTCTCCTTAAAGTTCATTATCAGTGTTGTTTTGAGGTTTGGCCTTCAAGGTAGTTCACCATGTCTTTGATCTCACCTCCCAAGCAACTTGATTCATCGTTGGGCATATGTCTCCATCTGTCCACAGAGTCATTTTTTTCCTCATCTGACTGCTGGGCATGTCGTCTCATTTGGGCTTGCTTCTTACTACCACCTTTTGGGCTTCATCTCTTTGTGGGCCATCTTAACTCTAGGCTATAATGGACAGAAACTCTTCTTGAGCTTCTTCTTGAGTGGGCTGGCAGGTCTTAAATTACAGGCACCACACCCAGGGAACAAAGGTTAGGCAGAAAGACCCCAGCTGTCTTTCTGTTTAGACTCTTGTGTCAGGGCTGACAGAGCTCTCTGTTCCAAAGGCTGTCTCACATAGAGTTAAACATTCCCAAGATCCTCTATGACTCGGAATGTAAATGCATTTGAACCAGAACAAAGGGTAAGCTAAGGCAGCATGGACATTGTCCTCCACCCACCTTGCCCACATCAATACCCTTATTATGCAAACCTGTCTTAGTAACTTAATTAAAAAAAAAAACAAAAACAAAAGACCTTCACTTTGGCCAGTGGAAAAACTTCCCTATATACTTCATCATTAACAGGAAAGGAAAGTATATATTCAAATCATGCCACAAGAGCAGATGCACCAAGTGAATGCCAAGGGAATGGAGTGGGCACCCCTCTATAATTCAAGCAGCAAAACAATAAAAGCTTAGGTTCTCTTCATCATGAATCCAGAGGGCCCACCAGTACATGGTAACATTATACAAGCTACATGAGAAAAAATGAAAGCAGGAATCAAAATATTTACAAAGACTGTGCATAATTAGGATGAGCTTTTGATAGATGAAGGGGCTCATAAAATGAACTTCTCAAAGCACATTTGATACAGCATCAAATAGTAGTGACAGGTCCATAAATCAAATGAGATCATGGACATCTGATTCAGAATACAAAACGTCCTCTCTTCCTTGAAACTCAAGTGTAACTCTTCTCAGAATACAAAGAATATTGTAAACAGTTCTCATTATTCCCTTGGAATTCCAAGGAGCAGGAAACCCTCTCACAATGTAGGTTACACTCCCTTTCCTTACATTTCATCCTTGGAGTGACATTCAAGGTGGAACCTTTGTCATTGTATGCAGAGTTTAAGTCCTAATGCCCAGGGTGGGGAATGAATCAGATCTTTTCACTTATTATCTTTTCCTGTTCTTTTTGTTTCTTTTCTTTTAACTTTGAAGTTTACCTAAGTTAGTTTACCTAACACTATTTGTCTTTTTTTCTTCTTAGTATTACCTCTTTCAACAGGAGACTCAAGAACTCTTCATAAAGATTTTAGGATGATTTACAATACAGTTTTAGCAGACCATATTCTTAAGTACTCCAACTTGTTTGAAAACTGGGTTAGGTAGAACCAGAAACAAGGAATGAGTGTCAGAACCTAACAGTTGGAACTGTTCAAAAGTGAGACAGTCTGCCTGGGGAAGTCGTAGGTTCCTCTTTCCCTGAAAGTTTTCAGGTAAAGTCTCAGCAGTTGTTAGATTTGTTACAGAGGAGAATCTTGTTCACATGTGGATCTTTGAGGTTGTTTCTTACTCTGACATTCTGTGATGGCCTTTTCAGTGCTGAAATATTTGGTTAACAGTATAGACTAGAAGTCACTGACTGATCAAAGGGCCCCTTATAGGAGTGGTAGAGATAAAAGGGAAAGTGCTTGAATCAGGAAGACATGAGTTAGAATCCTTCAAACAACTAGAAGTTATTTAATTTCTCTTAGCTTCAGTTTCCTCATTGAGAAAACAGGAATGATAATATCACCTACTTCCCTGGGTTGTTGTGGGGATTATTGAAATGAATATGTGCAAAATTGCTTTGTAAACCTTAAAGCTATATCTTTCCTAGCTATTATTATTCAAAATAAGCGTGATTTGTACTAGTTAATAGTTATTCCAGAAGCATTTATCCTAGCACTCAATTCTTGAGTCTCTCCTTTGCATATTATGGAAATATGTAAGAGGTAGACTCAGTTAACTGTCACTGGATAGTTAAGATCTTGCTCAGATAAAGGGTTTTTTTCAGAATTTGGGCATGCCTACTACTCCACTTGATCTAGAAAGTATAATAGTAGATCTGGAGCTTAAAGAAGAGGTCACAGAGATGAAACTTTTTAGACACTCTGGTTGTTTATTTGGAAAGTCACGGTTGGATGGCATTTATTAAGCACCAGGGTGACGGAGCTTGGCATAGTGAGAAAATGCTAATTTGGAGTTATAGGACCTGGTTTTGAACTCTGGTCACACTTCATCACTTGTGTGACCTTGGGCAAGTTAACATTGGATTACATTATTGTTAAAGTACCCTTCAGCTCCAAGAGCTTATGTACCTGGTACTGTGAAGAGGCTATGTATTGGAGGATTAGACAGAAAACTGTTCAATATTTCTCCTTAACCATATTCCCGAGCATTGGTAATTAGAGTGATTGTTTACAAGGCAACCTTGGACAAGAAGCATTTAATTGTGTACCATGGACAGATACTCTGCTAGATGCTAGGACTATAAAGATAAAAATTAAACAGGTCATGTTGTCAGAATAAATACTTCCTTTGCAGGAAATAATGTGTATATAGATAAATAAAAATATGTTCATAGTAAATATATGGGAATCTGTTGGTGGCTTTTGGGGGTGGCTTTGTTGTAATGGGAGCTTCTTAACTAGAATAAGGTTCTTTATGGAGACAAGACAAGATGATTGGAAAGAGAGGCACTAGTAGTTGGGGGAACCAGGAAAGAGGACATGTATTCCAGCTACTAGGGACAGTCTGTACAAAGACGCAGAAATAGGGGATGGAATATTGTGCCTGAGGAAGAATAAATAGGCCAGTTTGTCTAGAATGTCAAGTTGATGAAGGGAAATAATATGAAATAAACCTGGAAAGATAAGGTGGAGCCAGATTATGAAAGGCAGGACAAAGAGGGAGTTGTGTTTCTAAAGAAAGCCCATCTTGGAAATAGGTCCGTGGTAGTCATTCCCTTGGAAGGAGGAGGGTCTGGGGTAATCATTCCCTTTGAAGGAAGAGGGCCATTTCTGTGTTTGTTTATTTTAAGGCATTCCCAAATATCAGAAACAGAAACACAACAACCCACAGTGCCTAGACAAAGCAAGCAATTCCAATATTCTCAACATTGACGTGTCTTATAAGAATATTTTTTAAATACTTGAAAGGAAGAAGTTGTGACTTCACTTGCCCTAAGGAAAAAAGCTCAATAGTTCCAGATTCCATGTATAACCTTTTTGAATGACTTCATGATTGATAGCTTGGAAGTCAGAGGAAAATGTTGAAATCAATGATGTTTATATTTGATATCCCCATTCTCTCCCACCTGTCTATGACTCCTATACTGTGGGCAATGCCCTATGCTCCAGACTTTTCTTTCTACTCTTACCCCCAACAAAATTCCCAAAACTGTGTAGGCAGAGACCTTATAGGTCCTATGCAGAGCAAGCAGTCTCTCTGGAAATCAACTTAATAGACTAATTTATACGGAGGTAGTGACTCAGAAGACATAATGTACTAGAGGATTTCATAAGGCATTGTTTCAAGCCAAAGGAAATCATTTCTATCATTAGGATGTCAGGTACCTGGGCAGACTAAGTAAAATTTGGAGGCCAAGAATGTCCTCCCAGCACAACTAAGTAAATCTAGAGTGTTTTATCCAGAGAGGACTTTAGAGATCATCTGGCCGAATTCTCATTAGATTAAGAAATTTAGGATTAAATGATAAAGGCAGCTAGGTGGCATAGTGGGTAGAGTGCTCAGCCTGAAGTCAGGAAGACTCATCTTCCTTGGTTCAAATCTGACCTCAAACATTTACTAGCTGTGTGACTCTGGGCAAGTCATTTAACTCTGTTTGCCTCAGTTTCTTCATCTGTAAAATGAGTTGGAAAAGGAAATGGCAAACTATTCCAATGTCTCTACCAAGAAAACCTCAAATGGGTCATGGAGAATTGGTCATGACTGAAACAACTCAACAACAACAAAGTTTAAGTGACTTTACCCAAGGTTACATAGCTAATTAGTGTCAGAAATTATTCATCTGCCAAATCCAAGGCCAGTGCTCTTTCTGCATCATGACACTTGCCCTGATCTCATCTCGTAGATGAGCCTTTAGTGGTTCAGTGCCACTTTTTCTTCTCATTTCCTCTAGGAAGACCTCTTTTCTTCAGTATTGGAGTAAATTTAG
Source organism: Notamacropus eugenii (assembly GCF_028372415.1). Classification (NCBI taxonomy): domain Eukaryota; kingdom Metazoa; phylum Chordata; class Mammalia; order Diprotodontia; family Macropodidae; genus Notamacropus; species Notamacropus eugenii. Next base: position 85,248,524 of record NC_092872.1, read on the forward strand.
AAGTCATAGAGTATGTAAAACATCTAATAAGCCCGGGAAAGAACATATGCTTCTAGACACCATAAAGGCATCTTCTCTTTGCATACATACCCTTCCCTCATCACTTACTCAATCTTCTGAGCAATGTTAAGCTCATTGCTGACTCATATTACAGAATACATTTTTTCTCCACCTTGTATAACATTGCCAACTGTTTACTTCTTACAGAATTATTGGATTTTGGAGTTGAAAGGGACAGCAGAGGCTATCTAGTTTTATGTGACCCAGGAATGTCCTCCAATTGTCTCCTCAAACGTATTATCATTCTATCAACATATAAAACAAAATCTTATCTTGCCCAAAAATCCAACTTCTTTTTCTAACTTCGCTGTTCTGCTGGTCATTCCCCTAGCCTCTCTGTCACTCAGGTTTATAGTCTTGGGGTCATGTTGACTTATCGTAGAATGATAGCTTTAGAGCCAGATGAGGCCTTAGAAGATTATCACCTGTAACCCACTCATTTTGCAGAGGAGGTAACTAAAGCCCAAAGAGGTGAAGGACTTTCTAAGGTCACAGAGCAGAGCCAGGATTTGAATAGAAGTCTTGATTTCAAATCCAAGGCTCTTTCCACAATATGGCACTATTTTCTTTTGTCCCTCCTTACAAACCAACCAGTTCTTTGCACCACTTTCTTCCTTTCCATTTTCACTGCAACCATCCTACTTCAGGCCCCTGTGACTTTGAGTGAATGATTGCAGTAGCTGCTAGATTAATCTTTCTACAACATATTTCTTCCCATTTCCTAATAAAATCTCATTTTCCTATCTCACAGTTCAAGGAACTATCTCATAGTTCCCTATCTCACATTTTAGTTTCAACCTACCTTACCAGACTTATCTCAAGAACCTCACTTTTTTGAACTCTCTTCAAACCATATTATTTTATTCATTATCCCTTGATCTTTATCTGATGTTTTCGCACCTCCATGCCTTTGTATATACTGTTCACTCACTTGCCTTTATTCCACCTATCCAAGTCCTACTTAGCCTTCAAGACTCACCAAAAGCATGAACTGAGCCTTCTCAGCCCACTCTATTCTGCAGTGATCTTACTTTTCTAAAATTCCACAGTGCTTCCTATGTACAATACTCATTTGATAATTAATATCCATGCAAGGCCCAGCTTCAGTTCAGCTCCCTAGGAAGACTTCCCTAACTACGACAGCCTGCAATGATCTCTCCCTCCTAGGAATTCCTATCGCCTTTGTGCCATTGATTTATTGTTTTTCCCATATCGGCTTATATTTTAGTCATTTATAATGTTTGTGCCTAAATTTCTTAACTAGACTACCAACTCCCTGAGGAAAAGGGAGGATGTTGCACATTTCTTTCGTATCTCCTATATAATATCTAGCACAGTAATGGACACATGGTTGACTCTCAGTAAGTAGTTATTGAAGTGTATTGACAGTGGTATGGACTTCTTATTCAGGCTGTCTATGGTATGCTTGGATACACTAGCACCGAGATGAGTTGAGGTCACTGGTTGGTTTGGCTAATCTCTCCATTAAGCCATTAACTTAATTAAGCAGAGTTCAGAAGGAATGGGGGCAGAATCAAGGCCTTTATGCTAGATAAAGGATGTCTGAGCAAAATCATTTTCTTATCAGTGCTTCTGACCCCCTTTCAAATACAGACTTTTCATTTTGGAGTTCCATATAATAAATGGAAGGAAGGAAGGCATGATAGTTTTTTTCTGTCAGGCAATTAATATAGTGTTCTCATGACATTTTACTTGAAAACTTGACTCAAATTGACATGGAGAGAAAGAAGAGCCACAAGGCTGAAGGGAACAGTGACAGATAGCCATAACTAGTTATGGAAAAGAATGTTTGGGTACCTGTGGTTTCACTACACCATAAACCCTGAACATGGAGAGAACTGTAGACTAATTTACAGATGCCATTTTGATGGGGAGTGCTAAAAATCTCATTGAGCTTAGGTGGATAATGAGTCACTAACAGGATGAAATTTAGAAGTGTGCACTAAGGAATAAAGTGCCAATTTATAAGTGTGGTAAAATGCCAAACTCAGGTTGCTTGCTAGTGACAGACAGAAATGGTCTGTTACTCAGTCCTTACTTGAAACCTTTCAGTCTTTGTTGACTTAACAGACAATAAGGGGATACTGCCGGTACTTGGACTCTACAAGCAGTACCATATGACTTTAGAGAAGGATTCCTCTTTTTTTTAATGTCTCTAGGCAAATTGATTTCACAGTATCCAGTGTATGGTACCCAAGTAATACATCTTGTACATATATGAGTACTACAGAAGAAGACAAAAAGAGTAGTTAAGTACTAAGTACTTAAGTAAGAATGGTTAATTCATTGAAGAGTGATTAAAGAGACATACTTCAGTACCTCCCCCAACCTTTCTTTGCAGACACGAGGTTGACTGTGGGTGCTGAACATTGTACAGAATATCACTCTTTCATTGTGTTGGTTCATTATGCTGAACTTTTCACCTCATTATAGAGGTTGGCTCTCTGGGAGGGGTGAGAGAGAGTAGGTTAAATGAAAGATAAGGATAGGAATTAAGACTGGATAAAGACAGAGCCTGTGGTTTTTATTGGTAGAGAGAACTCTTGGATGATGATCTCCCTTTACCAATGCAAGTCAGTAAATTCTCTATAACCTATAGTTTTATAAATTTGACTATAGCGTTGAGAGATGAAATAACTTGCTCAGGGGCACCCAAGCATTGTATGTCAGATGTAAGACTTTGAACTCAAGTCTTCCTGGCTGATTGATATTGATATACCAATGCAATCACAGATGCCATCTCAGCTTTAAATGACTTGAGCTGGATGGATTCCCTCCTCCTCCCCTCTTCAAATCCCAGATTAGAACCTCTAGAGGTGAATGGGAGTGAAAAGATTAAATTGCAGGAAAACATTAGGGAGGAGACCAAAGAAAGTTGTCTTTGTCCTAAATTCCAGGTAATTGATGATATCCTAGATAGATAAGATCCAAAGAGGAGTGAAACGTCCAAAGGAAGTCCTAATAAGGCAGGAGAAAAGTTGAAAAGGAAAGATTAAAATGAAGAAAATTCATAAGAAAGCAAAAAAGAAATAAAAGTTTGAAGTAGGAATCTACAATATGGAAGGGGTGAGGCCAAGAATGATAGGAATAAACTTGAATCAAAGATTCAGAAAATTAGAATTGAAAGGAATTTAGAAAGCACTGATCTTGAGTTTAGAGACCTGAGTGCTAGGACCAGCTGTAGCCCTAACTTTCTGCATCACATTGTTTAAGATTATACTATGTCATCTTATACATACTTCTAGGTGTTAGTTTCCTCCTTTCAACTTCTGAAAGGGAAAGGGACTTCTGAAGTCACATAGTTCAATTCCCTCTTTATAGATCAGAGCTTGAAGAGACCTTATAAATAACTGAATACAGTGCTTCCATTTTTTTATAGGGAAACTGAGGCTCAGAAGAGTTAAGTAGATTGCCCACAATGGAGCAGAAACAGAATTCTATTTTTTCCTCACTCTTTATTTGGTCCAGAAATAAGGATTCATATTTTATTCATGTGAAACTTTGGTAAGGAAAATACATGAAATACCAGAAATTAGTCTAGGCCCTATAAAGCAGGGGTGGGGAAGTCTCAAGGGCATATGTCACCTTCTCAGTCCTCAGATGTGGCTTTTTGACTGTGTCCAAGTTTTACAGAACAAATCCTTTTACTAAGGGGATTTATTCTGCGAAGTTTGGATTCCAGTCAAAGGGCTGCACTTGAGGACCTAGAAGACCACATGTGTCCTCAAGGAGGCAGGTTCCCCACCTTGCTCTAAAGGATCAAAACAATGTCAGGATTCCCAAATCCAAACCGTATTGGGGAAAAAAACACCAGCAAACTTTTAAGAACATGAATATTAGCAAGAGAAAATTCTTCAGTATTTGCTGGAACTACTTAATTTTTAAAATAGTCGTATTGAGTGAGGTTCATTGCAGATTTAGATGGGATTATGATATAGCATTGGTACAGCAACTAAAAGGCCAGCATGTGAATCAACTTATAAAAACAGAGGCTACAACTTTTTTTTGTTGTTGTTACAACTTAAATTAGATAGGACCCAATGACAACTCTAATACTAAACTAAACATGGAAGGAGATCTTAGAAGAGTGACCCAATGGGAAAAAGGAGATGTGTAAGTCAGTATGGACTAGTCTGGTAAAGGTGAGATATTAATAGGTTAATAGATAATTAATATGCCTTTGAAAGGCATTGACACTAAAGTGGGGGTAGGGAAGAGGGGATTATGTATCAACTCTAAGAGGACACAGTTGGGAGGGATGCTATAAATGTCAGCAGACAAAGATAGAAATAGTCAATTAAATTGGGATGGAATTGACCCTTCAAAATGGCTACTGTAGTAAGACCATTAGAACTAAATGAAATCATAACAGAAAGGGTAGTTTGGAGGAGAGCTTCCTGCAGTGTGGGAAGGGCATTTCCCCTACCAATTGAGACACCTGGCCTTAGTAATTGGGGGAGACAATGCCTTGACCCATTTGCCACCCAGACTTGCTGTGTTGGTAAAGCCATTTCAGTTTTCTCTGTCTGTTTCCTCATTTTACCACTGGGACCATAATGCAGACCTACTTCAAAAGATGGTTTTATGTATTAACTAATAAGCCGTGACAGTGAAGGGCTTTGAAGAGACACAATGCTACACGAATCCTAAGTATGATTTTTCTTCCCTCTCTTTGTACCCACATTCTAAATGCTAAGTGTGATGTAGATATTCTGGTAGGTTGGGCTGCTTAATAGTTTTGAAATTACACCTACTTGCCTTAATAAAGTTGGTGGCTTTCTTTTCTCTTCTGTCTTTGAGAAAGAAGCGTACTCTTCAGTACTCTAGAAATGTGTTTTATTTTCCATCACAGCAAGCCAGTACCAAATACTTATGTGCTTCAGCTGAGACCACTGGCCAGGCCTCCTGCTCACCTCCCAATTCCCTAATCTAATCTAACTCTGTGGGGTTTGTGGGGGTTCATTTAAGCAGCAGAAGCCGTGCAGTAATTGTTACATGTGCCAGCAGCGATTTGTACCATCTGGGTATGAAAAAAAAAAGAGCCTAGTACTACCATGGAGAAAGATCTTTATTCTATTACCAAGGCAATATAATTCAAGAGCGGCTGCAGAGCAATTGGAAACTGAGGGATGGCCAGCTATGTAGTTATACTGAAATGTCAAAGTATAATGAAACAGGGGAACTGTACTGCTTTATGATATGAGCCAAGTTACAAGCAGGTGGCAGCCGTAAAAATGTATATAAATAACAATATGGATGAAATGTCACGCTTTCCAGCTGGCTTTGTTAAAGCATTTTAGTAATATTATATTTAGGGTAACAATGTAGCTTGACAATTTTAATGAAATATATATCATTTTAAAACAAATGGGCCTACATTAGTGCTTAGGTGATCTTTGTTTCCCAGTGACCTCGAAACACCATGTGATACCTGATTTTCATTCTAGCTTCACTCGCAGGGCCAACTGAAAACGTTTGTAGGAGATGATGATAATTCATTGACTTTAGATGCTGCTCAAGGTAGACCTATTTCTGACATCCAGTGCAATGCCACAGGCAAACGATTTCATGTAAGCCTCAGTTTCTTCATCTGTAAAATGGGAAGAATCATATAACATGCTATAAATGCTCCACAACTTAAAAAACCCCAACACTTTTTAAATGTCACCTGTTGTTGATCACAAGGAGATCACTTTCCTTTCTAAGTTGTAACTCATAAAAGTCATAATTTGACTCTTTCTTACCAGTGGTTGAAACAGACAGACAGACACACATACCTTGTGATATCTACAACCTAGTTTTACCTGTGAGGTGAGACAGCAGCAGTGCTATGTACAATTATAGGACTGCAGATTTAGAGACCAGAGGGATGTTTAGAGACATCTAATACAACACCATCATTTTAGGATGAGGATCCTGAGACACAGGGGGCTTGAGTGACTTTCTCAACGTTTTGCAGGTAGATGGTAATAAAAGCAGGATTTTGAAGTCAGGCCCTCTTAATTCAAAACCATTTTATTTTTTCTGGTGTATCATGCCACCTCATTGCAATCTCTTAGAACTGAGGTATAGTCTCGTATTCCCTCCTCTCCATCTTCCAGTCTTCATGGGTAAGGGTAAAGAAGATAAGGGAAGGTTGGTATGAGCATTCTTGGTTTATGCCACCTTTAGGACAGATCATTCTTCTGCTCTGAAAGGGACACTGATTAGAAAGGACATTTAACAATCCTTTGGCCATTTAGAGAAATGCTTTGGTATCATACGCTAAAGTGCAGGTTAGGGGCTTAAAGAGGAGTTGGGGGATAGCTGCAAGAATCAAGACTGAACCAGCTCCTGCTGAGTGTAGGCTGAATTTGAGCTGAAGAGAACGATCTTTCTACCTCAAAACCCAGCTGCTATTTTCAGATAAACTCCCATTATTCTCTCTGTACATGGTGTAATCACCAAATGACTCCCATTTTATAAGTATATGGACCATGTTGGAAATACACTGGAACTGGAACTTCTTAATTGAATACAAAAGATTAGTCGATTTTCTGAATTACATTCTATCTCCCCCATCCTCACATCAGCATTTCCTGTGAAATCTAAGGAGGATGGATACAGTATCAACTGTTAGCTCCTAATACCTCACGCATCTATTATTTCTTCAACATAGGTATTCTATGCCTCTTCCCCTTCTCTCCCACCCCCAACTGTCATAGATTTCCATTGCTCTTCACCTTAGGAGATATTCTCCCTGTTTTATTACTGAAAAAAATAAAATTGCCCAGTGACCAGTGCTCTTAGAGGTCCTTTTCAATTCAGAGTTCCTATGATTCTAGTGATGGATGACTGACAGACATATAGTTCTGCTCCAGGACCATACTCAAAGAATCCTTTCTTTGACATACTCAGCAAAGTATACACTCAAATGCTTGAAGACCTTCAATGAAAGAGAATCTGCTACCTTTTGAACTGAACAATTTGTTAACCTTTGTACTGAACAATTTGTCAATCTCAGCCCATTTTCCTTTTGAATAATTCTGATTGTTAAGAACTTTTTTTCCTAACGTCAATCCTTAATCTGCATCTCTTGTCACTTCTACCCATTATTCTTAGGTAGGCTCTCAATGGTGCATGAAAAACAAACACTTTTATGTTTATTCAATGAGAATTGAATATGTCTATTCAATGAGAAACATCTGCACGAGACCTGAGAAATTTCCTTAATTCATGCTTTTGACCTACATAATAATTAAGGTTAGTTAACACATTTTTCTTTTCATTGAGATCTTTGACAGGGTGGAGGACAGCACCTTAGGATGGGATAACTCATGTTTTAGATGGAAACATAACTTTCTCCATAGCCTTGAAGTGTTACATGGAACTGTGAGGTCTGTTCAGTTTGTAATACTGAAGATGCCTGTGATTTAATTTTTGAACCACTGAAACTCCGTGAAAATCACAGAATTGCACAACCTCAGGGTTGGAAGGAACTTGGGAAGTCACTTAGTCCAGCCTACTACTTGAACAGAAATAACTCAATACTCAATAAAGCAGCCTATTCCACTTTTGAATTGCTAGGAAGTTTTCTCACAAGCCAAAATCTACCTCTTACAATTTCTAATTCTGCCCTATGGGGGCAAGAGTATATTTTTGGTAAAAGTCTCAATGAGCATTTTTTTCATTGATTTTGCTGAGCTAACAAAATCTTGTAGGGACTCAAATGCCATAAAGACAGCTAAGTGGTACAGTGACTGCCTGATTTCAAATACAGCCTCATATACTTACCATTTATATGACTCTAAGCAAGTTACTTAACTTCTATCTGCCTGAGTATCCTCATCTAAGATGGGTATTATGATGGCACCTAAGGCAGGTAGGTGTGCTTTACAAGTCATATAGTGCTATATGAAAACTAGTTGTCATTATCATTTAGCAGACATTAGTATCATTGTAAACAAAACTGCCTAGTCAAAAAAGGCAATTTTTTAAAAAAGTTTTTTAAAACTTTTAAAAAAGTTACATCTGTACAAAGGTCAACTTCTACTAAAATGTGAATAATGCTTTCTGTGGCCAACTGAACAATCTGTTAACATCATTTCTGTCTCTATCCAGATTGAGATCTTTCTGCCTACATTTCCCACCACTAAATTTGAGTCAAGTGATTTCCTAAAAATAGACGTGATTTAGAGCTATGGAATCTGGGATCAAATGTCATTTGGGCAAGTCAATTCATCTGTATTTCCTTAGTTTTTTAATCGAAAATGAGGGAGTTAGACTAAAAGACTTCTTTGTCTCCCCTCCATTCTCTCTTTAAGTCTAGGATCCTAAGATCTTAACCATGGTTTAAAGACTCATAGCATTCAGTCTTTCTATCTCTTCTTTGCCACCATCATATTTCCCACTACTCTATACTGCTTGGAAAACCTTGGCAAAGGTGAGTGAAGAAACCTCAAATGGATACTCCCATGTTGGCTTCCTAATGTCATCAAAAGATTTGTTTCATTGCTTAGAAAATAGTACTCTGAATTCTTCTCTCCCTCCCTTTCTTGTCACTTAGCTTGTGCCACAAATCTTTGTTGTCTGCCTCCTTCTATCATCCTCACCATAGAGTGCATGCTGTGCTGAACTACCTTAGTTGTAAATCAAAGCATAGCCATTGGTCCAAGCTTGGAGGCCAAACTAGAGCTGGTGTGAAGCAGTATTTTGTGTTTACTCTTGCTCAGATATCCTACTTTCAGAACTCTTAACAAAAACTACCGTTATGCTTGGGCTATGGATGTTCTTTATATAAGATGACCCAAGTGTATTTTCCCCAAAATTCTTTGTCTCCAGAGGAAAAAAAATAAAAATCTGGAGTGTTCATTCCCCACACTATCCCTAGCCATTTGGAATTGATTCTTTTTTCATTTGCATTTTCTATGCCACTTATTTGTTCTCTTTACGTCAGGGGGAAAAAAGTTCAGATACCTCTTCTAATTTGAGGATTCATAGGGGTAGGGCAAAGGCCAGATGGCCCTCACTTGCTGCCCCTCAGAAGGCACTCCATTGAATCATAAGCAAGCAATATCTGAGTCGACCTCCAAGCAGCGGGTAAGTTCTCATTCTGAAGTGAATCACCTTTTAATGTATACTCGCTCAAGTACATCTGTTATGTTGATATATCACTAGTTTTATGGGCCTGGATTAATTCCAAAGTAAATACTAAGCACTCTGCTGAAAAGCTGTAAACACAGATACAAGTCATTCATCTAGAAATCCCCAAGCATCATTTGCCAAGGGCCTGAGTGCCTCAAGTACTTTATCCTGTTTGATGTAACAAGATCTTGTAATCTTCTCCATGCTGTAATTTTGAAATTGATTTTAAAATTTGAAAGGAGAAGAAAAACAAAACACCTTGAAACGTATGAGCAGCTCAGATCACTTGCCATCAGCAGACAGGAAAGGCAAATGCTTTTCCGTGGCAATTCATCTCTTTACAAATGACCAACCAGGTGGCTAAGCAGCAGTGCTAGAAACTGGGGTTTAGGTTAACAGCTGAGTCCATGATAGAACTTCATTTCCTTTGCCTTATAGACTTCGATTCAGACCTTTTTCAGATCAGCTGAGTTTTGACTTATAGTTCACTAGGTGACAGTGAGCATGTTACCTGGCATTCCATTTCTGGGCTGGAGTGTTGAAAACTGAGTCACATTTTATTTTATTTTTCTTTCTATGACTGCTATTATGTGACACTAGGGTAAGGCAATCAATCAATCAATAAACATTTACTAAGCACCTATTATATGGTGGGCACTGTGCTAAGGGGCTGAGGATACAAAAAGAGGCAAAAGACAGTGCCTGCTCTCAGGGAGCTTGAAATCTACTGAGGGAGACAACTTGCAAACAAATATATACAAAACAAGATACATACAGGATAAATGGGAAAAAATTAACAGAAGGAAAACACTGAATTACTAAGGATTGGTTATCTGTTTTGTTCAGAAATTTGATGCTAGAATAGTTATGGGACCTCTGTAATTTATTTATCCCTATCTGTTCTCCATTTAAGTACAGGCAGGAGATCAATAACATTTTGGACTATAATCCAAAGCTATTAATTTTTAAATTAGTTTCAAACTTAGCTTCCTTTGTAACATAGTTATTTGTTTCCTTGAGGGAGGGGATATGTTTTTCCTCTATATCCAAAGTATCTAGCATGATGCTGTGCCTTGGTTACCACAGTGATCTTCTTAAAGTGTGTATTGGACCATGTTTCATACCATATACCACTTTCTCCACCTCAGTAAACTCCAGCAACTCCCTCTTACTTCCAGAGTCAAGCATGTATAGAATCCTGTGGAATGTAAAGTCCCATTTCTGCTTTTCCAGTCTTCTTACACTTTCCTCCTTTTAATATACTCTTTAATCCAGTGACATTCACATAGTTACTGTTCTTCCCATATGACATTGTCTTATTTGCGTTGGCAGATCTCCATGGCTGGAACATGTTCTATCTTCCCATCAAACTCTTGAGTTTCCCTGGTTTCCATCAAGGATCAGCTCAAATCCCACTTTATGCAGGAGGTCCTTCCTAGTGTCCCTCCCACCCCCACCAAGTCCTTTCACTCTTAGCATTGCTGTCCATTTATACTAGTCTCTTGTATGTTCTTAGTTATTTAGGTGTGATCTCCTCCCTGTGATCTCTCTCCCAGAGATCTCTCTCTCCCAGAGATCATGGACGTCTTTGTTGCCTTTCTTTATACCCTGAGTTCTTAGTTCAGTATCTGGCATACAACAAGGGCTTAATAGGTATTTGTTTCCTGACTTTGCTTTTTTAAGCATGCCCAATCATTACATGATCAACTGAAAGAGAGAGGGGACACGAATTTAAGGATTGGTTTCCAATTCCCCCTCTTTCAGTGATGTGCTAGAGACGTCTCTGGAAGCAACTTTTAGATGACAGAACATTTATAAATGAATAAGTGAACCAATGAAGCATTTAGTAAGTGCTTACTGTGTACAAAGCACTGGGTATACTAATAGAAAACAGTCCCTGCCCTCAAGATGCTCATATTCTAAAGGGAGAGATAATATATTTGGAAAGTCTGAAAGTCAGATGGAAAGGTCTTATGGTCTTAAGGATGGAGTGACAAAGCATAAGGTAATTCATTTTCTCTAATGTCCTTTCTGCTGATAAAATCATAGCAGTTTCTGATGTTGAATCATGTGACAGTGCCAAGAACTTTGGTGGCAAGAACTTTCTTTTCTAAGTCTTCAGTTGACATAGTTGTAGTACCTCTGAGTGGCATTACCAGGCTTCATTTTTCCAGGGGTGGCCTCCGTAGTTATGGGCATTGGACTGGAAGCATGGCTATTTCCAAAGCTTTTGGGTTCTGCTTGCTGAGCTATCTCCATCAGGATCTAAAGGGACACAGTAGTAGTCAAGGTGATAATGTTGGCTATGCTTCACCTGCCTCTTCTTCCTGATGCCTTGACATTTCAGTTCATCTGACTTGCTTGTATTGTGAATGGCAGGTGGTTGGGCAGTTTATGCAATACTTAAGATACTATGAACCAGGACATGCTAGAAAATAACTGAGAAATATTAAAAGAAAACTAAATAGGTACTTGGGTCTGTTTTGGAATAATTTTTCTTTTCTCAAATTTAGTTTCTAACATCCTCCCCTCCTCCTCATTATCCTTCCTGAATCTCATTTCAATTTAGAAGTGTTGAGTAATAGTTGGTGCCTAAGACTCCATTGGAAGAAAAGATCTGTGCTAATTTTTCCAGGTTGTGGAATAATAATTTGTTTATCACTTTACATCTTATAAGTCACTTTACATCTATGTCTTTGGATCTTTACAACTACCCCTATGCAGTAGATGGGAATATTTTTGTCCTTATTTTATACTTAAAGAAGCAGTCTCACAGCTATGGAATGATAAGAGGTAGAACATGAATTCAGGACTTCTGATTTCACACCTGGTATTTTTTTTTTTTTTTGAGGCAATCATGATTAAGAGACTTGCTCAAGGTCACAAAACTAATAAGTATCTGAGGCCAGATTTGAGCTCAGGTTCTTCTGACTCCATCTGACTCTTCTGACACTGCACCATCTAGCTGTCCCACATCTGGTACATTTTCTACTGCACTAGAATGGAAGACCTGTTTTGATAAAAATTAGGATAAATGGGGAAAGGATTCAAAGCATTCTCTTGCTTCCCTGAATAATGATTCCTTACAAGGATACAGGCCTTCCACTGCACACAGTCAGAGCTGAAGAAAACCTTAAATATCATCTAACCCAAGACTTTCATTTAATAGCTGAAGAATCTGATTCAAAGAGAGGTTAAATCATTTGCCATTGTTAATGGCACAGCTGGATCTTGGATCCAGATCATCAAACTCCCAGTCTAGAACTCTATATTACAACTGATGCCAACCTCAGTGATTCATAGAAAACCTATGATCAAGCCAGAGGTCAAATATAAGTTTCATATCTCTTCACTACCTTTCCCTCCATATAATGATACCACATAATGGGAATCTGTGTGAAAGGTAAGCTCAGAACAGAGGAGTTTTGCAATTTCTGTAACAGCTCTTGGCATAGGACAACCACACAGCATCTTTCTCCTGAGGAGTTCACCAGGCCTTTGTGGGATTTCTCATTAGCCGGCTCAGCCTCCTGTGAGGTGGAGAGATGTCAAAGAGGATTAACAGGAGAAACATGATTATTTTTACCACTTACATGCCTGAGGCCAGATTGGTTCACCAGAAGCAAACAGAAGAAATAGAATCTGCATGTTACTCCTTTTTCCCACAATTTTCCTCCCCCTACCACTACTGAGTCAAAACCCCAGAAGTTTCAAAGGAAAATACTTTTGGAAAAAAAGAAGGGTTTATCTTGAGGTAGACAAAGGATACTCTAGAGTCTTGTACAAGGAATCCACATGGTTCTCCCAATAGCCTTCTTGTTCACAAGAAAGAAGTCTAAAAAATGCTTGTCCACATGACACCCCATACTGGGAGGCTCTCATGAACTCAAGTTATCGAGTAGGATAGTGCTGTCAATAATGGTGATAAATACTTTGTCAATGTAGAAATCATCCAGTGGGGAAGGGCATAATGTAAGATACTTGTAAATAATGATGATGATTATGATGATAAAGCCTTTTTTTAGAGCTTTAAGATTTGCAAAGCACTTTATAAATCCTATTTCACTGAATTCTCTCAATACCCCTCTGAGGCCAGTCACTAGTATTATCCTCATTTTACGGATGAAGAAGCTGAGGCAGACAGGTTAAATAACTTACTGAGAAGGTTCTGGGGCCAGATTTGAACTCAGGTTTTACACAGCCCAGGTCCAGCTCTCTATTCAGTATGCCACTTAGCTGCCTGTCATTGGGACAAAACCTCAGTTTCCAGTATGGTTTCAACTGTTTGGTTTCTCCGTAGCTTGAAAATTTTCTAAATTTCTCTCCTTAAAAGTTAACCTGCTTCTAATTTCATTACCTTACGGTTGGCCCTCTTCATTGCCATATGACAGTGGGTCATGAAGAATGATAAACTAATTCCTGATGATGTGTTACTCCATCCAGGTAACATAACATAATATCTTAACTTAGTTTAAATGCATCTGGCTCTTTGAGGTTACTAGCAATGGTGGGAATTTCAGACAGTGTAGCCATTTGGTGCCCAGCTGCCTTTTTGATAAGTCTTCTCTTACGTTATATAGTCAGAGAGCTCCTGCTCTGCCTGTAGTCCTTTTGTTGTTTCAGTCATTTCTGACTCTTTTTGACCCCATTTGGGCTTTTCTTGGCAAAGATACTGGAGTGGGTTGCCATTTCCTTCTCTGGCTCATTTTATTGATGAGGAAATGAGGCAAATGGGATAAAGTGACTGCCAAGCATCACCGCAGTAGACTTTCAGTGGGAGAGTTGGGGTGAAGGGTACAGACAGGTGCAAATACTCGTAAGTATTTGAGGCCAAATTTGAATTTAGAAAGGTGAGTCTTCCTTACTCCAGGCCCAACATGTCACCTAGCAGTCCATGGCACTTATGCACAGAGGCCTGCTCCCACCACCCCCCAAAAATGAATCTAAATAGTCATAACTGCCAAAGTTATCATGTATCTCTTTTGCCCAAATACCTTCTTTCCCCTTTCCTTACCTCCTTACTCCCCCAGGCTTCCTACTTCTTAAAAAACATTCCTGTGGATTGCCTAATACAGTACGTTATAGAGAATGGGCACTCAGTAAACATTTGTTACATGAATGAATGAATGAGTTTGTGGTTCCAGTATTTCACTCTTTATGTATTCCCTGGAAAGGGGGGCTACTTTCTGGAGGATTTCTTCCCCTTCCCCCACCCCCTGGTGTTACATTATTACAAAATAATGAGAGTATAAACTTGCATTAAACACAACAATAATAACTATATCTCAAACTGGAGCACGCTTTGTTATTTAATATCATTAAAAAACTAGGGAGTAGGTTCTCAGAAGCAGGCGTGTAAGCAGCACTTGTAACAAAACAAGATGCGTGGTTGGAAAAAGACATTGATTTTTCTAATGAAGTATCACCTAAGCCCTTGCACCACCACTGAGTGCTCCTGAAAGGACAGCATTGCTCAAGATCAAATGTGCTCAGGACCCCTCAAAGGGATGGACTGTCGCCATTTCTAAGAAAGGGATCAAAGGCTCTTCATTGCCTTAATAGCCGCACAGTGTTCCCCTTACCCTTTGCCAAAGGTTCACTTCTCTGCTCACGCCTCCTCCCTGTAACTCCTTCACCGATGCTTGTCCATTTTCATTGAGGTTTATTTATTTATTTATTTATTTTTTGAGGAAAAATGGAGTCTGGGAAGGAGATTTCTCATTTACAAAAGGAAGACTGAATAAGAACTGCTATCAAATTCACGTAATGCTTTAAGATTTGCAAAGCACTTTACAAATGTGCTTTGTAATTGATCCTCACAATAATGCTGGAATATTATCTCCGTTTTAAAGATGAAGAAACTAAAGCTGAGAAAGTTTAAATGACTTTCCTGTTGCCACGCAGCCTAGCTTGGGCAGAATTTGAACTCCTGTCTTCCTACACCATGTCAATCAGTAAACATTTTTTAAACATCTGCCATGTGCCAGGCATTGTACTGAGCGCTGGAAACTTAAAAACAGAATGGCAAAAGACAGTCCTTGCTTTTGAGAGTCTTACAGTGTCTAAGTGTGGTGTTCTATCCACTATGCCACCTAGCTGCCCACTCTAGTTCTATGGCTTTGAATTGCAGAAAGAGCTGCCTTCCAGTTAAAAAAAAAAATTTAAAGCCACTGTCCATCCTGACCTCTCTCTTGTAAATCATCATAGTATTTAAAAGTTACTAGGTTATTTTCATCACTGTTTGTTCAGTTAAAAAAGAAAGAGTTCCTTGAACTTCTACCAGATCCAAGGAATCATCAGGAATGTGGTATGCGGCACTGTCAGACCAGCCCATGTGCTAGTATACATTCATCCATGCCACATTTTAACTACCCATAACTATCACTCTCTTTTTTCATGGGAACTTCTACTCTCTTAATGAAAATACATTTTTTTCCCTTTACCCAAGCAATCTTTTTATTTAAAAACAGAATAGCTCAATAGCTTAACCAGAGGCAGGTACCACTGTAACAAATCGTTCTTAACTAGTTTTAAATAGAGAGCTGGTCAGCTCTGACCTGCCAGTGAGGACAACAATGGAATAAGTCTATCTAGGAAGTCCTCTACAGGTCTACATGCAAGACTCCAGGCATCCTGTTGTCCATATGACAGTTACAGCAGCTGATGTATTTCTTTCCATTGTGTTAGCATGTTACTTCACCCTAACAGATCTTCAGTGGGAGAGTTGGGGTGAAGGGTACAGACAGGTGCAAAGTCTTGGATAAGTACCACTTTTCACCTTTAAACCAGGTTGTAGGAAGAGGGGACCTTAGAACCAGAGTTGTACAGAATTTGAAGTTACCACTTCCACCTCACTCTAGGTGATCACTTTTCAAGCCCATTGTAATGTGGATTGCCTGTGTGTGTGAGGTATTGAGGTTCCTTCCAACTTTGATGTTCTTTGATTTAGAGCTATGTGTATTATCCATATTCGAGACTCCAACTTTAAATTTATTATCTCTTTTGTCACTGTGAAGGTTTTTTTAATTTTATGGGAAGATAGCAGATGTTCATGTAGAAGTACGTGGGCACAGTAAATAGGGAGCAGTTAATACATATTGCAAATTGAATTGTGAAAACCAAGGTGATGGTCACAAGAGTACAAGTAGCTCATTGGTTAGAACCCAGGTCTTGAAGTCAAGAACACCTGGGTTCGGATCTTGCCTTAGATGCTTACTAACTGTGTGGCCCTGGACAAGTCACTTAACCCTGTTTGTCTCAGATTTCTTATCTGAAAAACTGGGATAGTAGCCATTACCTCACAGGATTTCTTGGGGAAGATTAAATGAGTTCATATATGTAAAGAGATTTGCAAAGCTTAAAGGATGGTGACGATGAAAGCTTCATTCACTTTTCATTTAAGCATTGCCTCATCACTTAATTCATAGCTCAATCCTTTCCATGTTTCTAACAGTAATTGAATTCCCATTTGCTGATAAGTTTGTTTCACAAGGCAAACTGTACTGAGTCATCAGTAGCCTAGCTATCATTTAGTCTGAGGTAGTCATCAATGCCTAATCAATCCTAAGCAACCATTCCTATTTAGGTTTATCAAAATTCTGTTGAGGTTTTATTGGGGTGGCAGAGAGGGGTGGGGAGCAGTCACTTACATGATATGATTTGAGGAACATTAAGGTTGTACTTCTGAACAAAAATATTTTCCACCCAGGAGATGTGAGCCTCTGCTTAGCAGGCAGCATAAGTAGTTCAGTGGCTAGAGTGCTTTATCTGGAGTCAGGAAGACCCTAGTTAAAAATCTGACCTCAGACACTTACTAGCTGTGTGACCTTGGGCAAGTCACTTAATCTCTCTTTGCCTTAATCCCTAAGGTAATGGCAAACTACTCCAGTATCTTTGCCAAGAAAATTCCACAGACAAGGTAATGAAGGGTCAGACATAACTGACTTACTTAACAACCTCAGTGCCTAAATTCTATCAGGAAAAAATTTCTCTAGTAGAGGGTAATCTCCTTGAGGGAATGAACTGTCTCTCTCTTTTTTTAAAAGGCATATTTGTTTCCATCCCTTGATCTCTAGTACCTGACATATAGAACTTAATAAATTCAATATCTCAATTAAAACATTTATCTCTGAGTTAGGCATTTCTGTCTTTTAAACTATTAGACATCATTTGCAGTAGCAACATAAAAAGTTACTCATAACTTTTAATATGAATTTGCTTAAGTTCTTTTTGTGGTGATAAAGATTGGAAATTGAGGGGATGCCTACCAGTTGGGGAATGGCTAAACCAGTTGTGGTATTTGTTTGTGATGGAATACTATAAGAAATGACAAGCAGGATGATTTCAGAAAAACCTGAAAAGACTTACATGAACTGATGCAAAGTGAAGTGAGCAGAACTAGGAGAACATTTTGTACAGTAAGAGCAATACTGTGCAGTGATCAGTTGTGAATGACTTATTTTCTGTGAATAGATAATCCAAGACAAATCTGAAGGACTTAAGATGTTTTTATTCTCACCTCCAGAGACAGAACTGATGGTGTCTAAAAACAGATTGAAGCATACTTTTTTTAAAAGCTATTTTATCTTGTTTTTTGAGTATTTTCTTTTGCAACATGGTTAATATGGAAATATTTTTTTGCATGACTGCATGTGTAAAATGTATATCAAATTGTTTGCCTTCTCAAGGAATGGGAAAGGGAAGGAAGAATAAATGGAATTTGGAACTCAAAATTCTAAACAGAGAATGTCAATTTTTTTTTACATTTAATTCAGAAAAATAAAATGAGAGAGAAAAATAGGAATTGACTTACTATCAGTGTTTCCAATCTAAAGTCTGTAATGAAGTTAAAACAACAAGACAGGATCATAGAAATATAAATTTAGAGCTGCAAAGGAACTTAGAAGTCATATAGACCAAACTAATCATTCTATGGATTAGGAAGTTGAGGCTCAAAAAAAGTTGAGATTTGTCCAATGTTAAATGGGTAGTAAGTTACAGAGTTGGGATTTGAAGTCACTCTTGCCTCTAAATCCAGAAATTATTATTCCACTGGACCTAAGATTGAATACATTTGATCCAGTGACCACATATATTTCTGAACTCTCAGACCACCACTCTTATTCAACATGGTATCAGTCCAGAAGAAAAGAGGAAAAGTAAATAACTTCCTAGCTTTTAAGAAGTAGATTGCAAATAAATAAACTGATTACAGAACTGAGGTCTGGCAAAAAAAGGTAACAAATGCTTTTAGAAAATTTAGGGATTAAGTATATGCAGCAGAAATGCTTGATGTATCCTATTCTTTGGAAAGATTTGCAAAAGGGAAGTGAAAGAGGGTGAAAGAATCTTCTACACGACAAAGCCAACATGTCTTCTTCCATTATGAGCACCCTTAAGCAGGTATATATGGGCATCTTATAAAAAAAATAAGATTCTACTTTAGATTTTTAATTAAAACAATAAATTCTACTCCAAAGGGTGTTAAGATTAGAGTGCTGACAGTATGTGGAGTTCTTGGAGAGATAAACACCAAGCTTCGACTTTTACCCTTCTAGTTACCTCTTGAGTCATTTGAAAGATATTTTTTGTGACAACTTGCAAATAGTTCTTTCCCTCCCACCTATCAAATTATTAACATTGAGATGACACACATACCTTTCAGGCTACCAGGGTTTTCACCTTTGTGAGTGATGTAAATCCTGACATTAAATATCATTTAAGAATCTGAAATGCCAGTTTGTCAATGGGGGTTCTGGGAGAAAAACTGGTACTCATGTCTTTTAAAAATGCTCCAGAAAAAGGACTTTGTGAGAAAAGCTAGAATGTTAAATCATAAACTTCTGAATTAGGCTTTGAGAGAACCTACCACCTTTACAACCATTTTCATCATGAACCTTGGAGACGACTTTCTCTTGTTTCATAGAAATTACTTGGAGGTTAACTATGCCTATTAATCTGGGTATTAATCTTTTAAGTTTTATAATATTTAATGAAAACAGTGATTTAGGGCATAACTCAAGAGTGGAGAGGTTTGCCCCTTCACTGTGGTTCTAAGGGTCATATCCTGATACCAAATGGTCAAGTAGCAAGAACACCGGATGTGGTGATCTGAGTTCAAGTTCCAGCTAGAGCACTTACTAGCTATTTGACCTTAGATATGTCACTGAAATGAAGTGAAGTCACTGTAAGTCACAGTTTTCCTCTGCCAGATAGGTAGCTAACTGTATGTATTAACTACTTAACACAGTAGCTATATGAGGAAAGTGCTTTGTAAACTGTAAGGTTTACATATAAATATGAGCTATTTTTACGATCAGCATTGTATTCATTATTATCTTTCAGTCAGAAGACAAGAAGGGCAAATCCGAGGATGTGGAATTTAGAAGCTATCTGAAATTCTCCCCAGCCTTTAGTGACATTATTCAAAATAAAATATAGTAAAAGTTGCAACCCTCCAGCTGCTTTCCTTAAAGTTACTCCATATAAATCTGTAGGGTAGCTACTGGAAGCCACAGGTTGGTAATTTTCTGCATTGTTAGGTGTTGCTAACATCTAACATGAGGAGAGATCAAACATTTGGTATTTATCTGGTGAAAGGTCCTGCTTCAAAAAAAACATAAGGATGAACTAGTAAATATAGGGGAACCTTTGGCTGCTTCCCCTATAGATCATGTATGATATATTAATGGGAAAAAATAGTTCTACTTCTGGCATTGCATAACTGGTCTTTTGAGGCATGGAGGAAGCCTGTTGTAAGCACTGGACTCAGAGTCAGGGATACTTGAGATCAGATCCCATCCTAGACACCAGTTGTGTGACATAGATAGGGCAAGTCCCATTATCTCTCTGACTCAATCACCTCATCTATAAAATTCCTTCCAATACTAAATCTCTGATCTCATGATCCAATGAAGGGATCTTGGTTCTGAACATCATTTGACAGAGGAGAGGCTTTGAATGGTGGAGTGGCTTACCTTAGGTCCCATGGTAAGAGCTCCAAGCCAAATATCAGGTCTCTTGATTTCCATATCTCTGCCCTTCTCCCAACATCATGTCACCTTTCTCATATGTGGCCCTGCTTCTCCAATCCATGCTTTGATCATAAGTAATGATGTGTGTTTGGAAATTTGGCAATATATCTATGATTTCTCTTCCTCTTCTGATATTAAGAGAAGTGGCCACCACAGTATCACCCTCAGATCTAATTTTCCTCTTTTATTCTACACCCTAATCTCTTGAAACTGGGATAAAACATTGCTTTTTGAAAGTCTGTATGACCCCATGGTGTTAGATCAACATCCGCATTTTCAAAAAGATCATCCTTAAAGCTGTCACTTGAAGCTATTTATAGATCTGCACCTTTGCAGCCCCTTATTATCAGCAGCAGTACTTTTCTTAGGAACTGACCTTAACAACTTGCAAAAGAAACACAATCAAAAGTTAGAAACTTGAAGTTTCAGGGCTCCTCCCCCGAACCTATTTCATTTTTTAAAATCACTGAATTCTGTCAGAACCTGTTAGAATTATTGGATAAGTACATATAAATTTTGGCACTTACAATGGTAATGCATTAATTACATGTGGAAATTACTATAGTACTATAATGAGTTATTCTCAATAACTTTTACCTAATGGAAAGAATACAGAGGATTTGACTTCTAGTCCCAGCTCTCCCACTGCTTAGCAAGTCATTTAGCTAATTGGGGCCTCAGTTTATTCTTCTACAAAATAGGGATAATTATATTTTCCCTTGAATCAATAGTGTGAAAACCATTTGAGAGAATGTCTAAAAGCATTGCCAAAGTGATATTAATATAACTTATCAACTCTTATTAGGTCTTATATATTATTTCATATTGTCACATCTTTAATAATATTCTTTAAATCCCAATGTGCAGCAGATTAACTTGACTAGAGTTACTAGGGTTGCTCTCCCCACGCCTTTATCCTTGGCCCCTGCAATCACATTTGAGGACTCATATCTGATGGTTTATCTTTAGTAGGAAACTCTTAAAAAAGTAAGTAGAATAACTCAAATGTGTGAAAAAAAAATTAAGATAATAGGATTCAGAGTTATGATATTAGAGATCATCATTCATCTCTGTATTTTAAAAAATAGGAAATTGAAGTCCAGATTCTTGAAGGGATTTGCCCAAATTCATCCAACTTTTAAATAATGGAGCTACTTAGGAGTTAAACTCAGTTTCACTTATTCTAAATTCAGTTATTTCTTAACCTTTCCACTATAAAATAAACGCTGCCAACAGGCTTCCAAAATACAAGCATTTTCAGACACATCACAATCACCAATTTATATGCCAAAGTACGTAGTTAGAAATTAATATTGTCTTCTAATAGACACTCCCCAATGATATTGCCAACATGTATTGGGTCATATGAAACCTAGTACCCTAGGTTGAGGTCTTACGCACATAGACAAGATAAGCTCTCTCTCTCTGTACAAGAGCATATACATGTAGAAAATAGTTTTATGCATAAAATAACTGACATCATCCTCATCATTATTGTACTTTAAGTTTTGTAAAGTGCTTTCTTCCCAATATATTTGTGAGTTACGTATTACTAGTATGGTTATTTCTGTTTTAGAGCTGAGGAAACTGAGGGTCATAGGTTTCAGAGAACCTACCACTTCTACAACCATATTGTAAACATGCCCTTGGCATAGCTAATAAGTTTCAGAACGAGGGTTCCAATCCCGTTCGCTTGTCTTCAAGTCCATTGCTCTTTCTATTGTTCCATAAAAATCTTATAACTCTTATATTTTATTTTATTTTTAGGCAGTCAGGGTTAAGTGACTTTCCCAGGGTCACACAGCTAAGTAAGTGTCTGAGAAACCCTAATATTTTGGATCTGGAAGGGTCCTTGAAGATCCTCCTTCCTTCCTTCCTCCCTCTCTCTCTCCCCTCCCCTCCCCTCTTCTGTCCTCCCCTATCTTCCCCTCCCTTCTTTCCTTAGGATTGTGACTTGCCCAGAGTAACAGAGCTAGTAATTTGAACTCAGGCCCTCCTGACTCCAGGGCTGGGCTCTATCTACTGTGCCACCTAACTGCCCCAAAAATCATCTTTCATAGTTAAAACTACAGATGAAATAACTGAGGTTCAGAGCATAAATTAATTTTCCTAGTACCACATAAGTAGTTACAGACTGAGATGAAAAAATGCTTGTTGAATTAAATCTAGCTGAGCTCAAATCCTGGTTTCTGAATTCAGTCATTCAGTCAACTAGCATTTATTTCCCTGTTGTACAACTCAGACCTTTCACTATTTTAAATTAGCCAATTCTTTCATTTAGTCCAAATCAGTGAGGTTTGACTCTATTAAGAATCTTATTTTATTAAGAGAGGCCTGAAGGTAATGTGGATAGAAAGCTGGCTTTGGAGACAGAAAAACCTAAATTCAAGGCCCACTTTCCCCATATACAGGCTGTGTGACTCTGAGTGATATTCTTAACCTTTTAAGGGTAGGGAAGCTGTGTAAGGCCACATGTGGCTCTCTAGGTCCTCAAGTGGAGCTCTTTGACCAAATCCAAACTTCATAGAACAAATCCCTTTAATAAAAGAATTTGTTGGTAAAAATTGGATACAAAAGTCCACACCCAAGGTTCTCGAAGGCCACATATATGGCCTTGAGGCTGCAGGTTCCCAGTTCATGTAGGCAATGCCCTGAGGCTCCAAGTTGCAGAAAAGCTGTCAGTCTGATAAAGAAAGAGAGTTCACCCTTCTAGAATTTCTCTGCACCAATGAAATCACCTTTTAGGAGTCAAAGGTATGACCATCTATTGGCACAGCTCACTTCCCCTGGATAGCACATCACTCTTCCCCAAAGTTGCGGTTTTCTGGCTCTCCATTCACTACATGTTTATGATGAGAAAAATAATATGTAACAATTTAATCAGATAATCTCCCCCTCTTATTCCTAAAGGTTAGATCCTGGCACT
Organism: Notamacropus eugenii; assembly: GCF_028372415.1. NCBI lineage: Eukaryota > Metazoa > Chordata > Mammalia > Diprotodontia > Macropodidae > Notamacropus > Notamacropus eugenii. The sequence goes on from NC_092872.1 coordinate 85,271,687, forward strand.
ATACAGAGTATTTTTCATTTTGGTGAAAAATTGTTTCACAGCATACTTCATGTACCATGTGAATGAATAAGTGGGTGGGAGAGAGGTGCTTGTAGTCCTGACATGCTGAAAGTCTGTCATGATGAGTGAACAACACTGGCAAACAGACATCAAAGGTGAATCATAGCTGACCATCCATAAGCCTGAAATGGTTTAGGAGCAGATCATCTCTTAAGGACCATTTCCCTGCTGTTTCAAGGTGAGTCACGGGCTACATTCAAACCCATGACTGTTACTTTAGAGTAGTGAGTCATATTTTGGAACTATGCAATAAACAGTGAAATACACAGAGCCTCTCATCTGTTTCTCATCAGGGCATGATTGCCATGTACTTCTGAAGCCTATCTCCCCACTCCTGTACTTATACAAGTGAGATGATGTCAATTAGATTTAGTTTCATTACCAAATCCTTGCAATGGTATATGAAGTTGAATATAAATACATCAAATTTGAGCATGAACTTAGCATTATTTTTATACAACAACCCAGGAAAATAAAAGTATTTAGGATTTTGGCTTTTATACAAAGCCTAAGATTCATTATGACCTCATCTCCATCCATCAAAACTGAATTTTACAGATTGACAGACCCTTGACTCTTGCTATCTTCTGCTAGAGCCTCAGAAATCACACACACACACACACACACACACACACACACACACACACACACACACACACACACTTAGAATGACAATCTCTTTAATAGACTATTCTTTCACTCTTGCATCCCCTAAAACCTCTGATTCTGTGACTGTTTTAAACTCTTATTACCAATTACATTTCTGCATTATAGGCCAACATCAAAAAATAGCATTCATGTAGATGACAAAATTATGAAAATATACTTTTTTTGGTTGTTTGGGGGTGGTGAAGGAAAAAAATAAGAAAAATGTAAATGTGGTTCTTTCTCCCACTAACAAGAATGTGACATATTATTGCCTCCTAGAATTCATTTTTTTGTGTTTATTGTTATTGTCTCTCTCCCCAAACAGCTCTTGATCATTGTTAATATTTCTTCTCCAGCTAAGAATTATGCAGAACGGTGTTTAGGAGTTCACTTGACCAGTTTTTACTAGCACTGGCCTCAAGATTTCAATAGTCCTTTTCCCCTCTCCCTGAACTAGATTGCTAGAATGACTGACTCCCCAAAGAGAAAATTTGCTAAGTGAACTTGACAGATACCAGGCTGGCTCCATATGTCAGGGACTAGGGTGTAGTTTCCTAGAATCCCCAAGCTGCTCTCACCTTATTAAGATGGCAGAAGCTACATGCAAGTCAAGTTCACCACAGTTCATTGTCATTCTCTCTGCTCCCATCCCTTCCCTTGCCTTGCCTTACCTTGGGTTCCCTTCCCTTCCCATCTGTTCCAATCCCATACCATCCCGTAAGAATGTGGTTGAAAAGACAGGTCAAAAATCATATGAAAGATATAAAACATTGGTAGTATAGGTACCCAGCACTTTGACAGCATCGAAAGAACTATCAGAAGTGTTTATGAGATCAGTAAATAGTAATCATATATTTATTACTAGTAATGATTGTCCTTTCTCATTTATTTATTCATACACACTTGATTGGATTTCTTGGTTCACAAATGTATGTTTTGATCCCACATATTTTATTTTGTTATCTTTAAGAGAAAAAAGATAGAGAAGAAGTCATCCAAATGAGTGTTAATGTTTCAAATGACTCTCTATTTTAGGGGCATAAGCAACACATTCTACTTTGAAAAAAAAAAACATGGTAGGATTTTCTCGAGGAGGGAAATTGAACCAGTGATTTCATTGGTTTGTATAGCTCTTGATGAGGAGTTCCCCTCTATCAGTGCAAATGAATACCTTTTTTTGCAATTTCCAATCATTTATTATTTTATGGAGTTGCCTGGGACAGTTGAGAGGTCAAGTGACTTGCCCAAGGTCACACAATCAGTAGGTGTCAGAGGTGGAAATTAAATGAGAGCTTGATGACACAAAGTCCAGGTCTTTATCTACTACCTCATGCTGTCATTTTATGTTTACTCCTTGTTTATGAGAGCTTTGCATATGAAATATGTATAGGTTATTTATTTTTAAGTATATATTAATTTAATGTGATAGTACCAACTTTGTCCTGTTTGTCTCTGCCTCTTTTGAACTTCCGTCTTCTCTATGCATATTTTTTAAAGGGTTCATTAACATTCTTTTCTTTTTTCACATCTCTCTTATTATCGTATTTTCCCCAACTCCCTTCTTAAGGAAAAAAAACCCTCCCTTGTAACAAATAATTATGTTCAAACAAATAAAATTGCATTAGTTGTGTCTGAAACAGTTTATGTCATTCTATAACTGGAGTTCATCATCTTTTTGCCAGAATCTGAAAACTGAGCTTCATCATCACTCTTCTGGATCATGATTGGTCCTTCTACTAAAGCTTTCAAAGTTGTTTTCTTTTATAAGGTTGGAGTCACCGAATAAATTGTTTTCCTGATTTTTCTCACTTCATCCTTCATTAGTTCTTAGAAATCTTCCCAAGTTTTTTTTTATTCCGCCCTTTCCCCCCTGATTTATGGCAATAACACCTAATTATACTAATATAACTTTTATTAATTAATAAGTAATTACTTGCCCTTTCTCTCAATAGATGGGCACTCCCTTAATTTCTAGTTGTTGGCTATTGCAGAAAGAGCTGCTATAAATATTTTTATACATATGGAACCTTTAATTCTTTTATCTCTTTGAGATATAAGCTTAGTAGGAATAACTGGGTCAAAGGATATGCACAATTTAGCGACTTTTGAGGTATAATTTCAAATCACGTTACAGATTATTTACATCTATTCTCAACTCCACCCACAGTGCGTTAGTGTATGTGTCCTCCCACTGCTCCTCCAACAGTTCTCCTTTTCATTTTTTTCACCTTTCTCAAGGCTGAGAGGTAGAACCTCATAGTTGTTTGAATTTGCATCTTCTTAATTTTTAATTTGTAGCATTTTCCCCCATAGGGTTGTCTATGGCTTGCATTTCTTCTCTTGAGATCTGCCTGTTCATATTCTTTGACCAACTATTTCAGAATGGCTTCTATATTTGTTTCACTCCCTTTTATATTTTAGATAGCAATCCTTTAGCCAAGTAATTTGCTGTAATGATTTTTTTTTCCTGATCACTGTTTTCTTTCTTATTCAACCTGCATGAACTTTGTTTACATAAAAGTTCAATTTCACATATTCCAAATTGTTCATTTTAATTTTATCATAATTTCTCTTCCTTTTTGGTTAAGAGGTCTCCCCATAGTTGTAAAATGCATCTTTTTCCTTTTTTCTCTAATTAATTTTTTGATATTTTTTCTTTCTAGTTCATGCATCTATCTGTCATAAGTAAAGACATACTATTGTCATAAGTAAAGCTCAGAAATAAGTTGCCTGCTAGGTGAAAATGTGTATGAAATTATTTCAGAAATCAGTATCAGTGGCTCACTCGTTCCTGGCTTCAGAATAGATATTCACCAAATAGTTGCCAGATTTTTATTGATCAGTACATCATATCATTGTTAGTTTGCATTTGTTTTGGGTAGGTGGGAATTTTCTCATGACTGAGTCACTTTTCGTTATGTTATTTTATTTTTGAAATCTCCGGAGCTTCTCTATCCAGTTCAGTTAAGGCATAAAACACATATGTATGCATATACATTTTTTTTAAAAAATAGGGATGCTTCCCCTTTTCACAAAAAAAATGTCTCTTTTGCTTAAGGATCTTGGAGCCATGTGACAATTACTGAAAGCTTGGTTCAAATTCCACCTCTGATGCTTCCCAGTTTTGTGACCTTGGGTAAGCCATATGGCTTCATCAGGATTCAGTTTCCTCATCTATTGGATGAAAGTAACCTCTGTGGTTCCTTCAGACTCTAAATCTGTGATTCTTAGTTATCAGGGTGGTATACGGCTCTTCTGATGAGGAAGTTACTTCTGTTAGAAACAAATGATGCCTTTGAGGGGCATTGGGGAAATCATTTTTGAGAAAATTGTAAATTATGATATGTTTGATCTTGCCTTTCATAAGAAATAAGAATGTAACTCAGAAGGGCTCCCATTCATCACTTGCCATTTGAGGTTGCCTTCTCTCCAAATGGAGAGCCTTTAATTGGGATTAAATTAAATAAAATTTAAATTTTATTGATAAATACATAAATAATGAATAAATAAATTATTAAAAAAATCTTAAAGAAAAATTTAGTTTAAATTAAATGAGAGATGGTAACTCCTTAGGAATATTAGCACAGGTCTAGCTCCGGCTTGCTGAGGTTGGAAGTGCTTTTGTTGTCTGTAATCACATGAATGTGTCATGTAAAACCTAGCTAAGCAGTCAGAGGACTTGACTAAGAAAGAAGATTGGTTGTTACCCATTGCCCAGGGACCATGGCACCTCTCAAAACCCAAAATGAGGCTTCTTTGTTTTATTCTGATTGAATTTATGATTTCATTGTTGTGACCATCCCATTATGCCTCTTTTCCTTGGTGATTCTTATCCTTATTTTCCCATAAATTCCAGGATTAACAATTTGTAGCCAGAAGGGACCTCAGAGGCCAACTTGTCCAAACCCTTCATTTTTCAAAGGAGAAACTGAGGCCCAGGGAGGTTAAGTGACTTGCCCAAAGACATATAGATAATAATCATCAGAGGCAGGACTTAAACCCAGGTTGGCATCAGTATTCTTTCCGCTTTATCACAAAATATCTACCTTTCACACCATAGGCCTTATTGTAGTTCATTTAATATGTAGCAATGCCAATGTACCACTTAGGCTATTTGTATATTGTCATTTTTCTTGGCAGTGGACCAACCCTTCTCCCTTTCTGGTCCTATATGTCTGCAATAAGGTCTTATAGGTATTCTCTTGCTTCTGGAATGCTTTAGCCCACTGCATACACAAGACTTAGAACACTGCCTAACATGTAGTAAGTGCTTAGTAAATATCTATTGACTAACAAGAGACTAAATCTAAATCTGCCTTGACTATCGAATGAGAGCCAATAGTTGTGTTGCTTTGTACCCCATCATGTGTTCTTCTGTTTTCCCTTAGTTATTGATAAATTTAAGTCTTTTGAGATCATGAAGCTCTATGATTACCAAGAGCATAGTGGTATTAAAGATACAGGTTTTTACAGTAGCAAACAATTTTGGATTAAAAGCACTGCTCAGTTTCCCAAATGGGATACAGCCTTATCTCCTCTTATTACTCAATCCTAGGCATAGCTTATTGTATATTTATAGCAACTTCCTTGGTTAATGTAGACCAAATACTGAGAGCAGTGGATGAGAAAGCTGGTGCAGGTACAAATCTTGACAAGCATTAATGGATTATCAATTGGCTCCCCAAGCCACTCAGCTTGAGTGACAGGTGGGCCTTGATCCCCTGTTAGTTCCACCACTCTTGTGACCTTTGGAGAGACAGACAGTTTCCAAAATCAGGGATGCCACAGCTGGTAAGTGGCACAAATTAATTAATCTGGGTTCTCCCTATGCTTTAAATTATTCCCTGTTGGTGTGCTCTTTTGGAAGTGGAAATCACCCTTTCAGATCACTATTTAGTGTTTTAAAGAAGGAAGCCATCTTAGCTTAAAAGAGAGATTACAGTTTACGCTACAGTCAGTAAAATTCATTTTATCAGGTTTTTAGTAAGTATTCACTTAATAAAGTATTTACTAAATACAAGGATAAGCTATTAAGTATGAATAAGACCCTATACTAGGCACTGAGTGAGCAAAGATGAAAAACAAGTCTCAGTCCAAAAGCAGTTTGCAATATATGGGGGGAAACAATGTGTTCATAGATAAGCAAATAAAAAGAATCTTTTGGGGGGGTGGGATGGAGAGGAGAACTAATGACCAGAGTATTGAGAAAGATCTCTCATACAAGACAGCATTTGTTTTGGAAGGAATTAAGAGTTCTAAGATGCACAAGTGAGGAGGGGCTGTGTTCCACAGATTGATAACAACCTATACAGAAAGACATGGGAGATAAAATGAAACATGTATGGCAAACAGCAAATCAAGTCAGTTTGTCTCATGTAGAGCTTATGAGGTGGAATAAAATGTAATCAGACAGAAAAGCTAGGATGGAGCTAAATTTTGAAGGACTTTAAATGCCAAACAAAGGCAATAGAAAACCATTGAAATGGGGGAATGATACAGACAGATCTGTGTTTCAGTAGTTCTTCCAATTTATTCCTGAATAAGAACCATACTCTTAAAATTCCTAGTATCTGTCAAACATTGCCATATTGAAAGTTGAAAATGCCCTGATGCTTCTTTGTTTTGCAGTATCAACATCAATCACATTAGGCAAGTCAACGAGTATTCACTGAGTTTATAGTATGTATCTAACAGTGTATCAGATTCCATTGGTTATATAGTACATATATGTGACAAATCAAGTCGTCAGGCATTTATTAGGTGCGTACTATGTGCCAGGTACTATGGTGAGCACTGAGGATACAAAGATTGGTTTAAAAAAACACAAAAAATTCCCTGAAATCAAGGAACTCACAGTCTAATGGGGAAGAAAACATGCCAGCAACTATGTACAAATTAGTTCCAGACAGGATAAATTGGAGATAATATATAGAAAGAAGGCACTAACATTAGAGGGATGAGGAAAGGCTTACTGAAAAAGACGGTCATCAAGAGTTTACAGTTTGATCACAGAGGCAGGACTTCAACATGAGAAGTAATTACAGAATGAGACAATACAGAATGAAACTAATTACCAAGGTGAGTGATTTAGACTGTTCTTTCCTTGTCTCTAAAATGTCTTGATGACCTCTGAGTTCCCTTTGAACCCTAAATCTGTGAAACTATGGATGAGCCTGAACTGGTGATGAATATTAAGGATGAAAAATAACTTTAAAAATGTTACTGGTGGGGAGGAAGAGGAGGATCAATCAAAGTTAATAGCACTGATTAGGGTAGTTGGGTTCATGATCATGGAGGTTGAACTGTTCCACTTCTTTTTGCTTCTGTTTTTGTAGAAACAGGAATAATAATATTTGAATTAGAAAATATAGAATCAAATATGGAGTTCAGGCAATGGAAAACAAGAGTGGCTTTTGTCTGCTCTCAGTCAGTTCAAGTGATCAGGCCATGATGAACTATATGGAACGATACTGAAGGAACGGGAAGTTGAGGTTTTTGATTTTGTCAGTGATCTTTCAAGTAGCCTAGAGAATGGAGAAGGCCCCATAAAACTGGAGATGGGCCAAAGTCACTTCTCTTTTCAAGGAAAACAAAGGTAGAATCTGCAAACTCTAGGTCAATGAGTTTGACTTGGATTCTAGAAAAGATCTAAAATTCATCATTAATTGGAGAGATTGATAAGCCTGTAGAAGAGGAAGGAGTAGTTGCCAAAAGGCAGTATGGTTTCACCAAGAATAGATAATGCCTCATTTCCTTTTGTATTTTTTGGGGGAGGAGATAACTAGATTGGCAGATGAAGAGAATGTAAAAGATGTTGAATACTTAGGATTTGGCAAAATATTTCAGTTCTCATGCTTGTAGATAAGATAAAGATGTGGACAATATGACATTAAAAATAAGGAGGATTTGAGTCTGGGAGAATGGTTAGACTCAAAAAATTGTCAGTAAGAGCCTGATTAATGACTTGGAGGGAGTTCCTGGTAGATCTATTTAGATCCTCTACATTTCAAGTTCTTTTATCAGTGACTTGGATGAAAGTTTTGCATAGCATACTTGTCAGATCTGGAGATGATAGAAGCTTAGAGATTTAGTTAATGTGGTCATGGGAGAGGGTCAGGATCAGGAAATTTCTCAGTAGGCCAAAATGAGCCAAATTGAATACTAAGAAAATTTAACAGGGAATAATTTGAAGTTTTATACTCAGGTTGCTAAATATAAGATGAGGGAAATATGACTAGTTCCTATGATTAAAATCTCGAGGTTTTAGTGGAAGGCAAGTTCAATTTGAGTCAATAACTGCAAGAGTATATGTAGAAGTTTAGGAAATCAACTCTTTAGAAAGGGCAACTAGATAGTACAGTGGATAGAGTACTGGACCTGGAGTCAGGAGGACTCATCTTCCCGAGTTCAAATTTGACCTCAGACACTAACTCTGTGACCCTGGGCAAGTCACTTAACTCTTTTAGTCTCAGTTTCCTCATGTGTAAGATGAAATGGAAAAGCCGCTGCAGTGTCTCTGCCAAGAAAACCCCAAATTGGGTCACGAAGTGTCAGACATGACTTTAAAATGTCTTAACATATGTACACCCATTGAACATGTCTCTTTAGGAATAGTTTTGCTTGAGATATTCACATTATTCATTTATAGTTATTCTTTTCTTCTCCATTCTTCCAGGCTGCATTTAAATAAATATAGTGTCCAGAATAAAAGAGGTGTGGATTCCACTATATCTGGTGGTGATCAGACCATATATGAAATATTATGTATGGTTCATTCTGGACCCATTTTAGCAAAGACATAGAAAAGTTTGAGTATATTCAGAAGAGGGGGATTATATAAAGAGGAACTGGAAACATTTAGCTGCAAGAGAGGAAGATTTCACATGGATAAAAAAAAGTTATCTTCGGATATTTGGGAGGTTATCTTATGAAAGAGGAATCACACTTGTTCTCTTTCAACCCATCAGGCATTTAGGAGCATCGGATAGATGTTGCATCAGAACAACTTTAGACTTGATATGGGCAAAACTTTCTAATTACTAAGGGCATCTAAAGGACAAATGCCTTGGGATGTAGTACATTCCTCCTCACTGGAGAGTTTCAGAAAGAAACAGAAGGACCACTTACTGCAATAGTATGGAAGTTCTTGGTCAGATATGAGATGATACGAGATGAAGATACCCCCTTCATTTTACAAACTAAGTCCCCTTGAAGTGAAATTACTTTTCCAAGGTCACATAGCCAAGTTCATGGCAGAATTGAGTCTCTAGAACTCAGGTCTTCTGACTTGGCAGCACCACTGTGTTCTTTTTCACTTCACCATCATGTAGTCGTGCTACATGTCAAACTCAAGAGTCCCCATATCATCCTACTTTTCACTGATAAGACCATCAAAAGGAGCTTCCTGACTGAATGCAGTTAATAGTCCAACTCATTTGGATATAATCAAATCTTCTTGAGTTAGATTAAGGAGACAGTACCGTGAACTAATGAAATGTCTGCCTTATGGAATGTCTAATGATAAATGCAATTTTATTTCTTTCTGGTACATATAAAAGCACAGATGATCAGCATTTTAACATGCCATAATAATGCCTTAAGATAGGTTAATGACAAATCCTTTTGTGTGTTTGTAGGATCATAGATCTAAAGCTGAAAGGAAATTTATGGATGATCTTGTGCAACCCTTTCATTTTTCAGATAAGGAAAAAGAAGCCTATGAAATTTAAGTGATTCTCCAGGTAGCAGAGATAGTGTCAGAGGTAGAACTTGAACCTAGGGCTCTTGGAATCCAGAGCCATTGCTCTTACCAGGGTACTATCCTGTTTCCTCGTAAATGATGATTTCCAAATGTTTAATGTTTACCTTCTTAATTATTTTAAGCATTTTATTTGTTTATGATATCAATCTCCTTAGAAAAGGCTAATTGAGAAGAGATGAACTTCAGACATCCCATGTCTGAACTTTATTGAATTTCTTATAGACTTAAAATCAGTTAGTCTCCACTCAGTTTTTTACTGAATTTCCAACATAATTTCCTTCTAAAATCCTACATGAGACCACCATCTCTTTACCAAGCCATTAGCTTTCTTAAAGCACAATTACATTAGCCTTCTTAAAGCACAGTTCTGACCATGTCACTATGCTTCTCAAGAACTTTCAGCAATTCCCTTTTGCTTCTAGCTTGACATTCTAAGTCCTTCTCTGTCTAACTTCAGTTACTTCAGTGTTCAGGTTTGCTGTAAATACTAAATAGTAACTGTTTCTCTTTTACCCAGGAACCCTGAGGTTCTTCCCCTCTCAGATTGATTTTTTTTTTTTTTTAAAGGGCCATCCCTTGAGTAACTACTTAAAGAGGTTTATCCATTGAATGGCTATATCTCACTTAAAGTGGAAATCTGATAAGACCTTAACCTAAAAGGGCCATGGTCTCCCATTGCATCCTGGGTCATCTCCAGCCATTCTGATGAATATCAGGCCACTGGACCCAGATGGCTCAGGAGGAGAAAGTGAGGCTGGTGCCCTTGCATAGCCCTCCTTCACTCAAATCAAAATCAACTGCAAGTCATGTTATCATCTTGATGTTATGGTCCTCTTTGAGAACAAAGGACAAACACAGCAACAATAATTTCCCTTCTTGGATTCCTTCATTCAGCCACTTGGTCTATTGCTATTTTCCTAACTTGGGACTCGTTCACCAACCTCATTTCCTTTGCACAAGCCTGGAATGCACTTCATCAAGGCTCAGTCCATGTGCTTCTATATAGAGCCTTTCTTGGTTCCTTTAGACAATATTGGTATTCCCTTCTTTTTTCAAATTATCATTTTAGATTTATCTACTTTATATACTGTATTCCCCAATTGAAATGTAAACACTTGGAGAACTTTTTTTTTTGTCTCTCTATCCCTAGCATTTAGGACTTTACACTCAGACAAAATTTAAATGCTTGTTAAATTGGGATTGGATTATAAAGCATATCCATTCACATAAAATTTAGGTGTTCAACATGAAAGTCAGGTACCAGAGTACTTGGAATGGTATGTAGGTGTGATGGAAATTTTGGGAGAGGCCTTGTAGAAATAAACATTTTTTCTTACATTTGAATTCTGGCTCCCAAGTTAGTAGCTACATGACCATGGGAAAGTCACTTAATTTCCTTGGACCTCAGTTGTCTCATCTGTGAAATGGAGATGATAATACACTATTTACTTGACAGGGTAGTTGGAAGAAAAGTGCTTTAAAAATTTAAAACACAATAGTCTCTAAATGTTTTTTACTCTATTATTTCGTTGATAGTCTGGTTAGACCTATGGAAGCCTCTAGTGAGTGTAACACACCTCTCTTCTTAAGTCCCAATCAAAAACACTGTGAGGTTCACTGATTCTCTGTCCATGCATAAGAATGGAGAAGTCATTTATTCAATATTTGCTATATCCTAGGCCCTGTACTAAGCATTAGGATGCATATGTAAAGACAAATGTTACCGTTAGCAAAGAGTTTACATTCTTTTAAAGGTAGATAATAAGGGAGTCATGGCTTAGAAAGATAAATTTTGTGTGGAAATTTATAGTGTGTGATGGGTGGCACCACGTAACAATTAACTGACTTGGCCATTCTAGATGCAGTGGTCGTGTTGGCTTGATTACATTTTCCAGAACAAGAGATGGGGAGGGGCTGGGAATTTTAGGGAAGGATGGCAGAAAGGTGTCAGAAGGAAGGAAGGAAAAAAGGAGGAAGGAAGGAGGGAAAAAAGGGATAAAGAAGGAAGGCAAAAGGAAGAAGGAAGGAGGGAAAGAAGGACAAAAGGAAGGAAAGAAGGGGGAAGGAAGGAAGGAGAAAGGAAGGAAGAGAAGAAAAGAAAAGGTGGATGTCTTGTAATATGGTCTGATTACTCTGACCTGCTCTGTGAGGCCTAGATATAGTGACGTCTCACCAGTCAAGACAGTAAAACCCTTGGTGAGGAACTGAGATCCAGTTCAGAAGGTAGAGCAGTAAGTAAATTAAATTATTTGATTTCCCATAATCAAACATAGAAAGCTTGCCCATACTGCTCTTGAGTGGCTGGCTGTATACTTAGACAGGACCTAGGTTTTAAGAAATCGCCTCACTGGAGCCGAGTTTCCACTTTAACTTTCTGCTTAAGGAGCAGCAGGCCTGTTCCCCCATTTGAAAGGTTAATGTCAGTCAAGCTCCATTGAGAGCAGTATCTGTTATTTAAGGGCCAGCTTTTGGGGCTGCCCATCACTCCTCTCTGGCAGGTCCACTGAGTATCCCACGTATACACTCGACAGTGATCAGATTGGTGGTGATTTGCTTCGCTAAAGCATTACCTGGATAAAATGTCTGGCTCCTCAGGGCCTTTGGAAATGGACATTTGAAATGCTTCATCTTCCTACCACAAGGGCAAGGGTGCTCATGCCTGGCACACTCAAGGTTGAGGAGGATTTCAGGCCTGGAATCTGTATTAGGGTAAAGGAATTTTCCTTCATGTGTATTTTTGCTTGTGTACTTTAATGTGCTAATAATCCCCATCCTACCTCTATGCAAATGAGTCACTCCCACATATACTGAATGTTCTGTTCAAAAATCATGAAATGATTGTATAAGTAGGCTTTGCTTTTGCAGAAATGGAAGCTTTGCCTGCAAATGTAACATTTGGGTATTTCAACTGAAAATGTTTCTGAGGGGCCAAGGTTACCTGAACCGCGTGGTGTGATCCTATATTTTCATAGCCTTGATCCTTAGTCTTCATCTATGACATCTTAGCTTCATATCTTAGAAAGTGAATAAGAAACCTCCCTGGATTTTGGCCCACATAACCCTTTGCAAACCCCTAGTAGGAAGAAAGAGGTCCTTATACAAAGGGCTGAGGCCATTTGTATTTCCCCCACTTTACTATGCAGTATAACATGATGCCCATAGCAGTTTTATATTCATCAGTCTTTTGGATTGCCTCCTGTGTGCCAGCAATCAGTCAATCAGCAAACATTTATTGAGGTCTCTGTACAAGGGCTGGTAGAATATAAATTGGTTGGGGGAGAGAACTGTATCACGCTTTTATCTTTGTAGCTTCGGTGGCCACAATATAGTTGTATAGAGTAGCCACACCGCTTTTGAATCAAATTGAACTGAAGGCAACAATGCTAAGCTTACCCAAGGAATATGTGACATGGTCCCTGGAAATCTGGGTAAGAGACTAAAATGCATAAAAACTTTCTTTGCCTTGACTGCTTTGTAGGGTTTAAGTATCAGTAAGTATGATACAAATTGAGGAAGGAGGCATCACAGTTGGTTGGGGTAGCCAAGAAAAGCTTCACGAATAGGCAGGATTTAAGTAGGATCCTCCAGTATCCATATCAGTTGTGTAATTGCTTAGTTGATGTTCAAGGAGAGGTGAAAGTCACTAAAGAACACAACTTCCTAATTTAGTCACTTCGTGTCCATTGTTAATACTCATTTTATTTCTGAATGTTCTTTGTTTAATGCCAGGGAGAAGCCATGCAGCAACTTTTACCTTAACCTGTGCACGAATGATTTGATTCTACTTTTTTTCTATTTCCTTCTGACAGGGAAAGGTGATGAATAGGCTGACAGCTTGATGGTATATATAATGATGGCATCGTATGGGAAGAAAGAGGACTTTAGCATCTTTGTCTCCAAACTGTGGTTAGGTAGGATATGGAAGACAGTGTTACTGTGAAAGGGATGCTGGATTGGGAGTTCAAATCCTGGCTTTACCCCTTGATACCTATGTTGCCTTGGACAACTTCAACTCTCTGAGCCTCAGTTTCCTTTTAGGTATAATGAGGTTGTTGGATTAGATGAAGTTTCCAAGGTCCCTTCCAAATCTAAATCTGTTATCTTGTGATCCTGTGATGGTTAGACAGCTTTAGCATATGGGAGATAATGAGCCCATTTGTCCCCAAAATGTGTCTCCTGTCCTTGCCAGTTTTTAAATGAGAGTGACCCAGAGGAACAGTCAAGGGCTCATAGCATACCCACATGCTGTGACCTCCGCATTATGGCTCATTGTTATAATAGTAACAATATTAATTACAGTAGATGGATAGAGTACTGAGCCTCAAGTCAGAAAGACCTGAGTTCAAATATGGCTTCAGCCACTTGCTAGCTATGTGACCCTAAGTGGTCGTTTTACCTCTGTCTGCCTCAGTTTGCTCATATGTAAAATAAGATGAATAATACCATCTAGGATTATTATGTTACACTATTTGAGAAGCACTTTGCAAACCCTTGAAGTATTATATAAATGCCATTATCTTATTGTTCTTCATATCACTGGCATATTACTTTGTAGTTTCAAAGTATTTTTCTCCTTGAGTCTTGGAGGAGTCTTGGGAACCAAAACTCAGAGAATAGATGTTTCTAAAAATCACACAATTCAATTAAAAACAATTAAAGAATTTGTTATTAATAGTTTTCTATGTGAAAAACTCTATACTAAGTGCCGTGGGGAAGTAAGAAATATTAATTAGATATAGTTCCTATGCCTTTAAGGAACGTAGAATGTAGTTGAAGAATTGACTTACACATGAATAACTATAATTCAAAATTATATTAGGACATGGGTACACAGCTAATAAGTAACAGAACCAGGAGTGAAGTCCAGATCTTCTGACTCCAGACTCTGTTTTCTTTGTAGCGCACCACCCTGATTTTGAATGTGGAATGACTTGTCAAGTGAAGGTTGAGTAAATTTCCATTATACCAAGCTATTCTCTGCTTATGGACAATATCAACATCAACAACCGTATTTTTTTTTAGAACCTCACAAGAGAGTACTGAATGACTAAGTTTCCTTTGTGAAAGACTTCCCAGACTAATTTATTCCCAGAATACTTTGAGTTTTGAAATGTATGATGGAACTGAAAAGTTATGATTCCAGAATAAGCCAGCCCCAGGATAATGGGGAATCAGGACTTTTGGAAACAACAGACAAGAGATTAAGAGACTGAAATTTTCATCCTTAAAAAAATGTTGTACAAAATAAGCATTTTTGAGGCATATATCATTTAATAATCAAGAGGCAGTGTGGCAAAGTGGATAGAAATGGGTCCTCAGAACTAGAAAGAAATGAGTTCAAGTCCTCTTCTCTGATGCACACTGGCTGTGTGACCTTTGTAAGTCACTTAACCTCTCTGTGCTCTGGGCTACTTTCCAAGAATATAAATTGCAGAGAAGCTGCATTGTTAGAGGAAATTTCCTGTCCTATGATTTTCCCAAGCCATTGAAATCACAGGTTTGAAATGGCATTGAAATGCCCATATAACTTAATAACTGAGAGAGGAAACATTACTGGTATTAAAATCTTCCCATGAGTTTCCATTTATACTGTGTGAAATACCAGGTTTTTGTAGGAAACAATTTGGGTGACAGTATCATGTTAGAATCTTTCAGGTTAAATTAACGGTCAAAGCAATAATTAAGATAATATTAAGACCTATATATAATGCCTTCAGGTTCAAAAAAAGTTCTTGTGTGTAGCAAGAAAGAACAATTAGCAAATTTATTACATTGTACCTTATTATCTTGTCTCTTCCCGTTGACGGTGTTCAGTCATTTTTCAGTCATATCTGACTCTCTGTGACCCCATTTGGAGTTTTCTTGGCAGAGATACTGGAATGTCTGCCATTTCCTTCTCCAACTCATTTTATAGATGAGGAAGTGAGGCGAACAGGGTTAAATGACTTGCCCAGGGTCACACAGCCAGTAAGTTTCTGAGGCTGGATTTGAACTCCGGAAGAAGAGTCTTTCACATGTCCAGCACTTATATTCAAGTGTAGGTGCTACATTTTAGTAATGACATTGACAAGTTGGATAGGAGTCTAGAGGATCTAGGATAATGAGAAGATAGAAAGCCATTGCATTTAGGAGTTGGTTAAAGAAAGTAGGAATATTTAGCCTATAAAATAGTAGCCATGGGGTGGGCGTATGTAAAAAAAATATTTAAGTATTTGTAGAGTTTACTTAAAGGAAGCAGGGATTAGATCTGTTTTGCTCAATTCTGGAGGATAGAGCTAAGATGGTAGAAATTGCAGAAGTTTATTGAGGACTCAGTGTAAGGAAAAGAGATATCGCAGAGAAGAATGGACTATTTTGGGAAGTAGGGGTATCTTCCCTCAGTTGAAATTTTCAAGTGAAAGTTGCATAATCATTTGTCAGGAATATTCTAGAGAAAATTCTTATGCAGGTATGGGATGACCTACATAACCTCTGAGGTCCTTGAGATTTCTTAGATTCTGGGGTTATGTAACTCTTCTGGTCAAAGCCCTTTGGTGACTCCATATGTAAATCCAAATGGCTTAGCCTAGAATTCAAGGCCTTTTGCAGCTCCCTGTTTTCCTAGCTTTTAAGCCTTATTTCACAACATCCCCCTTCATGTGTGCCATGCTTTCATCAAAATGGAATACTTGCCACACCTTAATGCCTACTCAGAGTTTTCTGCTTCCATACTTTTGCTTTCAGTGTATTCCCTACCCCCATCTTTGCCTTTTGAAATCCTATATATGCTTCATCCTGATCCCTCCAATCAGGGCTGATCTTTCCTCCTTTCAAAATCCTATAGCATTATGTGCATCCCTTATGTTTCCCCTCTGGTCTATTTTGTACTCTAATTCTCGTTTTTCTCTAGCTAAATTGTAGGTTTCGTGGACAGGGCCAGTTAGCGTGGTAGGTTACATGCTCTAAATGGTTTTTGAATGAATGAAAGGTAATAATTTCTTTTTAAAAAAAAAAATAAAATGCTCAGCCATATTTAGAGGTGTTAGTGCCCTTGCGTAAATTAAATGTTATTTGATTTTTCCACAAGTGTATTTGAATTTTACATCCCTTGTACTTCACCACAGGGATTCATGCTCAATCAGTACTTTTTAATACTGACCCTAATAGCAATGGATCTCACATATACTAAAAAAAAAAGCTTATTTTTCACAATAGAAATGTCAACAAAACTTTGATTTTTATTTTACTTGTTGTCTCTGCCTGCCATAGATACTAATGAATGTTCAGCTGGTGAGTGCATAATACAGTTTTAACCACATTATTCTTTGTAAGTCATAGCTATAGCAAGTGACATAAATTCATCTCAACACAAAACAAGTGTTAATAATTTTAAGTTTGATATCGTCATTTACTTTTTTTTGTCCATTTTGAAAAATATTTCCCAATCTTGACAGTTCTTTTCATTTTACGATTTTTCTTACCTTATTGAGGTTTTCACCAGGATCCATAAAGTTAACACATCTTTCCAGTCTATGGCTAACATTCCACATGAAACTAAATTATGATGTTTCAAGAAAGAGAGAGGTAAAATAAAAACTTAAAATGTGCCAACAAATGACCAGAAGTCATCTAATCAGACAGCGCCATTTTACAAATGAGGAAACTTAGACTAGAGAAGTTGTGATTTATTCAAGGTCACACAGATATTAAATGTAAAGTGAGGATAGGATTTGAATTCTCCAGAAATCTTTCTACTGTACAGGGCTCTCTTCCATAGTTATTCAAACTTAAAACAGAGTGTTCCCAACTATTTTAAGTCCCACCCACTGTAGAAGACCACTATTATATATTCAAAAGAGACTTTATATAAAAGTTTGGGGTGGTTTTTTACAAGATGATAATTTCACCCAAATCTTTCTCTAAGTATGAAACTCGTTATATCTTTGTACTATTAATATGTTCACCCCTTCCAGCCTTTATGTATTATAATATTTCATCAATTATATCTGATGTTATGTCCAAGTATAGATACTATCTCTGATATTGGTCATTATCTCTAAGTACATCTGTTTGGGAAATTCCTCTATTGACACATGGAATAACTTCGTGTACACCTTAAGTAAATAATATCTATGAGTTTTTGTAGCTGGAAAATAAAGTATCATTTGGTGGCAAACTTTCTCATGATGAGTGAGCCTTTTTAAACTTTGCTAACCTGACTCTCAGATGGCAGACATGCAAGCCATTGCTTTTACTAGTACCTCCCTTAGGAGAACCTACAAGGACCTGTGCCCCACTGGCAGGAGCTGTGAGAACCCTGGGTCACCTCCATGCCACAGTAAGACACCAGGATAAGGATGAGGATTGAACCTGTAATTTTCTTATTGTAGAAAACTCCCTCTACCAATGTAAGTTGACCCCCTTCTCTGCATGCTAATCTTTAAAGAGTTTTCTAGAGCAACGAAAGGTTAAGTGATTGTCAAGGCTCAAATTACCAGTCTGTATCGGAAACAGCACTTGAACCCGGGACTCTATTCCTATTCGAACTCTCTATCCACTAGGCCATGCTGTCTCTATCTATTTATTAGCTGTTCATTATCTCACTGTTTCTTTGTGCATGTTTCTGTGTTCTCTCTCTGTCTACCACATTTCGTAAGTCCTAGTTAACAAGCTCCTGGAGGGTAAGGGCCGGGTCTTTTAAAATCAGACCAGATAATGCCAGATGTATACAGATGCTCAGAGGAAAAGGAGACAGGAAGGCAAGAAGGAAGAAGGAAAGAGAGAAAGAGAAACCCTCATGTGAGAGACAGCCTGCCCAAGCCGTGTGACACCCTGGAGAGCAGACGAGCCCGGCTGTGACTCTTTCTTTGAACTAGAGCCTCAACTTTTACCTCATCGGGGGTGGCTGCCCCTTCCAAGTGGAGAACTGGGCTTTTCCATCTCGTGCTCCCAAACCCGGGATTCTTCAGCTCTCTCTGTTTCCCTGGCTACTGTGGATTGTACCTCCTCGTTGGAGGGAAGGCGGCTCCTTCCTGCTCGGCTGGAAGTGCTCGTGATGCTAATCTGATGCTTCAGGGGGAACTGCACAGTGCTGAAGTCAGGTCACTTGGCAGGCGAGGGATGGAGGGGAGTGCTCTCCTGAGAGGTTTGGCTGAAAATGTAAATGTCTGTGATGTTCAGGGCTGCGGGTCTCTTTCCGTTCAGGATTTGGGAGCGTAAAGACATGGGGAGTTCTTTTATTTTCGCCCCTTTGTGAAGAGCTTTGTCATTCACCTCTAAGATAAGTTAACAGGCTTGTTAAATCTGAGCCATGCCTGTGTAGCTACATTTAAAAATAGCTTTGCTGGAAAGGCAACGGCATGCCCGTGGTTCGGGGAAAAAGGTTGGAGCTTAATGAAGGCCATTTAATATGTTATTCCAAATCTAAGGAAAAGCAAATCTTTATTACAAACATACCTATAATTTCTGTTAGGGGAATCCCACCATTTTTAATGGCTATTTCTTTTCATACTCTTTTCTAATTAACTCCAGTGCTGAGATTACAGGGAGCTGGCCTTCAGAGCTGAGCTTGGCGGTGGTAATAAGCACTTGAGGTGATGCTTAATTAAACTAGAGTTGTGATAGGGAAGAGACCTGTGTGGGGCTGAAGTGCTAATCCTTTGCCTTGCTCCAGTGTCCCCATGTGATTGTGATTGATGAGCTGATTCTATCTTACATCTTCATTTGCATCGTGTGTTAATACCCACAGGCAGAGGTGTTGTGTAGTACCAGATGAGAGCTCACTGCTAATACAGTCTAATGTGGTAATGGCATGGGGGAAGGGCAAGTCAGTTCTCTGGGCTCTCCAACTGAAATGGTGTTGTGTAGCCCGCTAGGATGATCGTGGGGAGTCTCTTTCTGGAAAGACTGTTATTATTTTCATGTATTAAAAGTTGAGTGTCTTCTCCTGAACGTGTGTTTTCCCACTGCCCACTCTGTTCTCTCCCTTTTTTTATTGGTATCGCAGTCATAGTTTGTAGGACGTTTCTGCCATGTGGCAAGGCTGCCGGCTTCCTATTACTGGAGGCTGCCGAGCTTTCTCTGGTTCTCTGAGCCAAAATAAATTGGCAGAGGACTCCAATTTGGCTTTGTTCCCCCTTCCTTAAAGACAGATGCTTTCCTCATTACCAAGCAAAGAATGACACTTTGTCTCACCAAGAGCTCAAACTTTTATAATAGCCCAGCAGTGTCTGATCTTGGACCAACTGGCTCAGAGGTAGGATTTTGAGCGTGGTGATGAGCT
The DNA here is from genome assembly GCF_028372415.1 of Notamacropus eugenii. NCBI lineage: Eukaryota > Metazoa > Chordata > Mammalia > Diprotodontia > Macropodidae > Notamacropus > Notamacropus eugenii. The sequence goes on from NC_092872.1 coordinate 85,291,417, forward strand.
CTGTCCCTTAGCACAATGGGTTATGGAGTCATTATTACAACTTCCAGGTGAACCTTAGCTAAAGATTGGACCAACATGCTAGTCTCACCACGTGCAGTTCAAACTCCTCCAGTCAGCTACATTTCCCCCTTAATTGGAAGGTAACAAACGGGAGGAGGTTGCACCTGCACTAGATTATTATCTGTCAGTGAGGAGAAAATGAAACAAAACAAAAAACTATTTCAAATCCAAATGGAAGTTGGGAGCTTGCTTATTTTTGACAAGCCATAACTTTGGGCTGGCGACTTCTGTTCTTTGTGAAAGAACTGTCAGCAAAGAAGTATGTTTTGAATGTGCCCCAGTCTGTACGATTGGAAATTTCAAGTACTAAGTGTCCAGACAGTCAACAAGTATTGATTAAGCCCTCATGTACCAGGCAGTGTGCTAAAAGCTGCTGATACCAACAGAAACATAGGCCCTGTCTTCAAGGAGTTCACATTCTAATAGAATAAACAACTGTGTACATACAAGATATATATGGTGAAAATGGGAGGCAATCTAAGAGAGAAGCCACTAAGGGGGTGGTGTGGGGAAGAAATGACTAGGAAAGTTTCCTTTCAGGAGGTGGGACTTGAGGCAAGATTTGAATGAGGCCAGGGAAGCCAGGAGGCAGAAGTCAGCAAAGGAACATTCTAGACATTCTAGACATGGAGGACAGACGGTGAAGAGACAGCATTGGTGATGGAATGTCCCGTATGAAAAACATCGAGGCCAACGTCACTGAACTGTATGGAAGGGAATAAGGTGTAAGAAGGCTAAAATGGTAGGAAGAGAGCAGTGTGAATGTCTAAGCTGGGCTTTGTTTTGTTTTTTGCCATCTATTTAAAAAAATCTCTGTGAATCTCAGTATTTTTACATTGTCCCAGTTAGCCTTGAAGATAGTGCCCCTTTAACATCTGAGAGAAAAATGAACAGCAACAGATATAGTTAATTAATCTTCATTCCCCATGTAAGTAGCTCTTGTTTACATTTCAGTTTTCTGTTCTTCTTGCAGAGTGAAAAACATTAACAATTACATTTTATACCTACTTGAAAAACAAACACACAACTAAATCTAAAGGTAATTTGGTAAAGCTCTATGGTCACCTGTCAGGACATAATCTGATACTCACACCCTCCTGTCACATAGTCTGCAAATACAAGGTTGAACTTCCTTTTTTAAAAATTGTTTTTAGGATTTGAGAATTTAATCTAAGAAAAATGGATTCCAGTGCTCTCATTGGCAAGATGGTCCATCACTAGTGCTAGTATGAAAAATCCAAGTAAATGGCCTAGTATATTGTGGCACATACTTTCTATCTGATGTGATGTGGCTTCAGTATACCTAATAGTCTAAAATCCAATCATGAAGTTTGAGTTAAAAACCAGGATTTTTATTTTTTACCAAAGTCAACTGTTAGTTCTAGTGTGATAACCATACTAGAATTGGGGATTGAGAAACTAAAATGGAGATCTGATCCAGGTGTTTGACAAGACCAGGCAGACTGAGTCAGATAAGAGTGGGAGAACCCCTCTAATTTACTTGCCTCCTTATCAAATGCACATCAGTCAATCCTGGGATCTCAGGGATGAAGGTCAGACAGGCAATCCCCATAGGCTGGAGAAGGTGTCAATGATCAGTCCAGAGGGGAGGGCATAAACATGGGTCTTTGACTAAATAGGCCCCAATATAATTCTACTGAAGTCATAATTTGCTTAGAGTTTTGAATGAGTCCTGTAAATCCTTTTCTATATTCCAGTTTAGGGTATTGCCTAAAATAATTTAGATGAGGATAAATGGGATATTGACTAAATAAGGTCAATCTGATGAGTCTGTGGTGTTTTAATTTATCTTTGAAGAAAATAAAAGCCTATATTTTTTTGTAAACGGTTCTAAAAAGTTCTCTCTTGTATTTAGTTCAGTCTTTCATAGTATAGTGTGGGCAAATTTCTTCTTTTTCTGTTTAGCAGTAAGTCACCATCTAACCTGCAAAAACCTGTTATATACTTGAAGATTGTGATTGTCTTTTTCTCTGCCAGATTTTCACCAATTTAAAGAAATTTAATTCCTTTTAACCTTTTCTTCCCCAAGGTTAAATTCCCAGACTTTGAATCATTTTCCTTAACTCATTCTGAGCTTTCTCTACATTCACCACCAATAGAATCTCATCAGTCCTAACTGTGATTCAGAGTAAATCATCACAACAGTTCCAGGGAATCATCTCTCCCTTCCTACATCTTAACAGGAGAATTTCCTTACTGATCTACCTTTACCTTGGGGTCCAATGTATGTTTTATGTGCAACAAAATCTTAGTTGCAGTGCTGGAATAATCCTTAGAGATTTTCTAGTACATATCCTCTTTAGCATGAATCTGTTATAGTATCCCCAAGTCATTGATCTTGCAGCCTCCTGGTTTGTTTTGCTCCTATTTCTAATTTTTTAACAGACTCCTATTCATATTTTACTGCTTCTCAAATATTTAAGGGGGATTTTGGCATGGATTCCATTCTCCACTTCATATTTTTCTTGGAGGCTTTTTATGTAGGAGCTTTGACTTTGTTGTCTCCTGGTTGTATGTTTTCATCTTTGTCATCAGAATAAGATGCTATAGTCTGAGTTCTTTTATGAAGTTTACTCACCTTCCCAGCCAAATACTTGTCTTTTTAATTCTTTGTCAGCATAGGACTCTGTTTCCAGTGTGGGTGGGGGGTGGTGATGGTGATTGAGGGTGGGTATATTGTCTCAGGCTTCAAAAATTTTATATCAGCTGATAAATAACTGGAGCCAGCCCTGTCAGACCTCCACCCCACAGAGTTTTCCCACTGACCTTTTTGGCATTTGTGGGTTGAGAAGTCTGGAAACTGCCACAGCTGCCAATGCTTTAGTCCCCTGAGGCCTGCTCTGGCCCATCTGTGCCTGTGAGGCCCACATTGGACTGTGCTCCCCTCCCACCTGGGTGGGATAGACCCTTCCTGTTGACTTTCCCTGTTGTCTGGGGCTGGGGATTTGTTTCACTCTGTCATTTTGTGGGTTCTGTAGCTCTAGAATTTGTTTAGAGTCATTTTTTACAGATATTTGGAGGGCTTTGGGAGAGAGCTCAGGGAGGTCTCTGCTTTTACTCTGCCATCTTGGCTCCACCCCTTCCCCCCATGGATTCCATTCTCTTGAGGCAGTTTGAGTTCAAATCCTACCTCAGACAGTTACTATTTCTGTGATGGTAACCTCTCAGTGCTTTTGTGACCTGTAAGGTTTCTTCTGGCTCTAAATCTAAGATCCTCTCAAAAGTTGGCCAACTATTCCTTTCTATTGGCAACTATCCCACCATTCATGTGGGTATCTCTCCTGCTATTCTGGGCATTAAATAATAATGCTCTTGTCACCAGGCAGACCTAGGAAAAATATCAAAGTATTTCTTTTTTCATTTTCTTTGATTTTGTGCTCTATGTAAATCATATGCTTCACTAAGGAAAGGTGCTTTTGTTATCTCTACATAAATAGCAAGATATTTTTCATATAGAACTGAGTCAGCCTTTGGATCTGACCTTAAATCAAGGCCTTCAGAAAACAAATGGACCAGAAACAGGAGTTCATGATTTATGTAGGCAAAATAGCACTCGTTCCATGATTACCATTTGGGTCCCTTTTCTTATGCTAAGGGGGAAGTTACAGATGAAAATTTGCTACCCAGAGAATGTGTAACTAGGGCAGATAACCATACACGCACCTTCCTAGGCTAAAGGTTCTTCATGAGCTGGGAATGGATTGATATAGAGGGGGAGTTATTTAGGCACATGACCCGTGGTAAAATCACTTCCTCTAATATTTGTTTTGCCAGTCTGTAAAGTTAGGGGTTAAACTGATCACTCTAGTTCCTTCTAGATTTAACAACCTGGTAGGTTCTGTGTTTTGGGGAATCATTCAGATAATTTATCCACTATGTAATTGTTCCTGATAATTGCTTTCTATATAGGAATGGTAAACAATGGTTTCCTAGGGCATCTAGGTGGTACAGAGCACCTGGCTTGAAGTCAGGAAGACATCTTTCCCAATTCAAATCTTGCCTCACACACTTACTAGCTGCGTGACCTTGGGCAAGTCACTTAACCCTGTTTGCCTCAGTTTTTCATCTATAAAATGAGCTGAAGAAAGAAATGGCAAACCACTCCAGTATCTCTGCCAAGTAAAGCCCAAAAGGAGGTCATGAAGAGTCATATGGGACTGAAATGATTCAGCAACAACAAAGCAGTAATTTCTGTGGTACCGTTTGATACTGGGGAAGAATCATAGAGTTAAATTGGGAAGTGACCTTAGAGCCCATCTAGCCCAGACTTTTTTTTTGAGCTGAGGAAACTGAGGCTCAAATACTGGAATTGATTCGTGCAAGACCATATTAGCAGTAGGTGTACTTGAGGTTAGGGACAATGTTTTTGCCCTTTATTTTTTGTATTCCCCAGAAATTAATACACTGTCTGACACATACTATGTGATTAATAAATGGTCATAGACTATATCTCCCCATTCCCCATGCCTTATCTATCTGTGCTTTCTGCATTACAAATACTAGGGTTTAATAAATGTTAATTGGAATTAGGATTTGAAAACCAGGTTCTCTGACTCTAAAGCTGGCATGCTTTTCCAATGCATTATGCTGTCTTTCCTATCTTCGAAGTAAATATATAGCCAAAATTGTCTAAAAATTCACTCGTCTCAGACTGTAGTAAAAATTAAGTTAACTAAAATATTCAAAAATGGCATTGCTCCATTGATTTTCTTGTTCATTATAGTTTATTTAAGCAGAAAACCCTGTCACTTTTGACCCATGTCCAAAATATTTTGCAAGAGTCTATTTGATCCATTCCCCTGCCTTAGTAAATATATTCTGTTGTAATTGTGTTTGGACTTTCATGTGATGGAAAAATCTGTAAGTCCTTGAGGTCATAATGGTAGACACATATCCTTACTATGTCATTTGTAGGAAATGGGGCTGAAGGTACACTGACCTGGAAATATCACTCACAAGTAATCATTTGTTGTTTTTTAGAAACAAAATTTCTGCTACTATTTTCTAATGATTTTTTTTCTCCTGTCCTCAAAATGCAGTGTTTTAATAAAATTCTAGTAAATTGTGAACTCCACTTAGTGGGGCTCCAATTACTTAAACATTTATTAAGCACTTATTATTTACAAAGTAGAGACCAATAAGGAAGGCATGGGAATGAGCAGACATATAGTTAACAAGCATTTATTGTTGTTGTTTTTCTTTTGTTTTAGTCCTGTCCAACTCCCTGTGACCCCTGTGGGGTTTTCTTGGCAAGGAGACAGCCGTGATTTGCCATTTCCTTCTCTAGATCATTTTACGGAAGAGAAAACTGAGGCATACATGGTAAAGTGACTTGCCCAGAGTCACACAGCTAGTAAGTGTCTTGAGGCCAGATTGGAACTCATAAAGATGAGTCTTCCTGATTTTAGGTGTGGTATTCTGTCAACTGCACCACCTAGCTGCACCACGAATTTATTAAGCACCTATCGTTCACCAAGATTTGTGCTTATTGCTGGACATACAAAAGAAAGGCAAAAACATAATCCCTACCTTCAAGGAGCTCACATTTTAATGGAGGAGACAGCATGCAAACAGCTGTGTAGATGCAGGATATATACAGTGTAAAATGGAAGATAGTGTGAAGAAGGCTGTAGTATGGGGGCAAGTGTGGGGCTCAGGAAGAATCAGGAAAAGCTTCTTACAGAAGGTGGAATTTGAACCAAATTTTGATTGAGGACAGGGCAGCCATGAGACAGAGGTGAGAAAGAAGAGCCTTTTAAGCAGTGAAAATGCCTGAAATTTAGAGATGAAGTGAGTGCTGTGTTTGAGGAAGAGAAAAAAAGCCAACGTCCCAGGACTGTGGAGTACAAGTAGGGGATTGAAATATAAGAAGAGAGTAAAGATAGAAAGGGTCCAGTTTATAAAAGGCTGTAAAAACCAAATGGTAAATTTCATATCTGAACCTTCCAGGAATAAGGAGCCACTGGAGTCCATTGACTAGGGAGGAGACATGGTGAGACCAGAACTTTATGAAGATCACTTTGGCAGCTGAGTGAAGGACAAACTGGAATGGGGAGAAACTTGAGGCAGGGAGATCCTAATCCAGATCCTAGTCCAGGTGTGAGATGATGCAAAAGACTCGCTCCTTGCCTTCAAACCGCTTATGGGCTAGGCTAGTAGGAAGGAGTCTATCTTTCTAAAATGAGTCATTCACATCAAGCTCTCTTGTTCCCAGAGGTGGTAAATGAGGCTAGAATAGCAAATGACAAGTTAGCATCGCGATGGAAGAGATGATGCCACCAAAGGATAATTCACATGTTCTAATTTTCCTCTAACCCTCAGAGTGAGGTTGTTAACAACATTTACAAATGAATATTATACCAGTAAAGGAAATGCAGTGAGTAAGGTGAAAACACATCCCTGCCCCCAAGGTAATGAGGCCACAGTCAGCAGAGGCCATTTCCCTTTCAGAAAAAAAAAAATCTATTAGTTCTTTTTGCCAGTGAGGAAAATTCTTGCTTATTTTTCAAGTGAGTTGGTGGGTGGATGAGTCAAAGTCTTTCTCCCTTCTCCCACTGATCTTATTTCCTTCTTGTAGGCTGAGTTTGAAAGATTTTCTCCCCCCTTGAAACTTAATGATTGCCTTCCCCCAGTAGACATTCTCTCCCAAAAGCTTTTGTTTTTGTTTTACTCCTCAACACAATGGTAAGGACATTATCTGTAAACTGCATGATAAGCTACAGTTTAACTGAGCTGTTTCCTGGAACCCTCTGTAGAAGGTCTCCTCGTTACATTATAAAAGTTCTTTAGGGCAAGGCCAATGTTGTCCAGTTTTTTAACTCCCACAGCCTACCACAGTGATTAAAACGGCAGGGAAAATATTGAATTGCTTATTGAATTGAATTTCTAGCCAAATATTGTGTCTTGAGCCTTATGTAGTAGCAAAGGAGAACTAGGATCACTTTCAGAGAAATGTTTAAAGACATTGACCCTCTTTTCCCCTACCCTTACACCCTACCCAGCTGTGTAGTCACTGTATAATAAATACAAAGAAGCTTCCTAGTTACACAATGAATGAGTCAAACTCTTTTTTTATTTGTCTGTGTAATATAGTAATACAGAACACAGAGACATTTGTTCTTGGTGATTTTTAAGACAGGGACAGACAGGGTAGGCGCAGAGTATCTAAAAAGGTATCCAAAATAGGTATCCATAGGTATCCCAAGTAGACAAATAGCAGTGAGTATGAATGAAACTTGTCTAATAATTGAATGATTTCTGTGTCTTTGGTTTTTCCTGAGAGAACTTTTGGACTTCTTCCTTTCCCCTCCTTCGTTGTTGAAGATGGTTCTGACAACGGTGGTAGGAGAGCAAGAGTCTAACTTGGACTCATAGTTGAGACTGGGTTTGGGTTCTGTCACACTTAGGGTGAGAAGGAAGAGCCAAGTCATGACTCCGTACCCTGTCCCAGGATGACTCAGTAGTTTCAGAGGAATTCTAGCCTATATTCATGAGAGTTCTTTTTGATGCCACAGCTCTCTCTCATCACAGCGTCACCATGGACCCCTGCCCCAACCATGGCTATTGTTACTATATTGTTATCCTTCAAGAATCACTGGTTTCTTTAGTCCAGGCAGACCCTCCACAAATGCAGATCACAACCTTTCTCCAACGTGGTAGACTTTGAGAGCTGAGGCCAAAAAATTTATCACTATGTAGATTGATAGTACAGTAGATCAAGCTGAGTTCAAATGTGCCCTCCACCCTAACTAGCTGTGTGATCCCAGAAAAGTCATTGAACTTCTGCCTGCCTCTATTTCCTCATCTATGAAATGAGGATAATAATGGTACCAACCTCTAAGGTTTATTGTGAAGCCAGTTAAAATAAGATAATATTTGTAAGGTACTTTAAACATAGAGTGCCACTAGAATTCTGGCTACTATTCTGTAGCCAAATTGAGTCTTTATACTCGTAGTTTGACTATCATTGAACCTCATATAGAAAGTATATTTAGTGTGGTATTTTGGGCCATGCTGGTATAGCTTTTGTGAACTTAGAGTCAACTTCTTGCTATGATTCTTTGGAGGATAGATGTTATGTTCAGCCCAAATCTTCCTTAGCACCCTGAGTTCTGTCCACCAGGGGCCTAGAAGAGCAGCTCAAATTCCTTTTCCTCATGACAATCCTTCATGTAATTGAAATCAGTCATGACTTCTCTCCCTGAGTTTTTCCCTTCTTTTACCTAAATAGCCTTGGTCCTTTAAACTGATCCTCATATTGAATTCTATCAAGTTTCCTCATCTCCTTTGGCCATGATTTAGCTCATTAAAATATGCCAGCCAAAACAATTAACATTGCTCAAGATATCTGACAATGGCAAAGTTCAGGAAAGCCATCATCTTCTGTATTCTGGATGCTATCTCTCTATTAATATCACCTGAGATCTCAATGGATTGTTTGACTGTCGTGTGCTCTGGACCCATAATGAACTTGTAGTCCATTAAACCTCCTAGGTCTTGTTCACATGGACTACATTCTAACTATGTCTCTTCCATGGTAGATAGTACTTCTGTCGTTGATATTTTAACACCAGTATAGGATTTTTACATTTAGACCTTTAAATTTTCTCTTGTTTGTTTCAACCCACCTTTTCAGACTGTATTTGTGAATCCCAGTTCCGTCATTCAAAATATATTTGCTATCCCTCTCAGCTTCATTTTTTCTGCAGACATACAGACTTTACCCATGGCAGTAATACAAATCTTGAACCACATTTTCCATATTCTACATACTCCATATTCTTAAGATTCTGGAGTGCCTTCTCAGTATCTATGGGACTTAGTCATCATGTGACATTTCCTTCAAATCATTGCTATTGATAATATTTTCTTAAAAAACACTTACAACATGTACATATGTCTCAAATATTATTACAGTTACATAAGATACACTCTTATGTGATTGGTAAGATTAATGCTTTGAAAACTGCTTGAAATGCATGAGCTATTATATGCAGCATTGAAATCTATAAGTTTTCATTGTAATGGAATAGGAGAGCCATGTGGAGTAAATGGGTCAGGGATACTGGAAAAAGGAAATGATTTAATTCTTATTTTGCTCCATTTTCCCTGTCAATCCAATCCAATCCAACAAGTATTTATTAAGCACTTATAATGCATAATGCATGGGGTTAACTGCCAAGGATACAACAACAAAACAGCAAAGCTGGGTGTCCCCAAAGAGCTTCCATTCTGTTGGGTAGTGAGAAGATTAAATTGATTCTGTATCATTTTTATTGACCCTATTTACAGTTAATTGATTTTGTCCTGTAGCTGCCTGTCATGGTTCTTTGTCTCTGAACTTAGTTCAGAAATTCAACTGACCTATAACAAGTTATGTTTAGAAATCCAGTTCTCTTGCTAATCTCCATTCTATTCTTGCCTCAAGTCAATGTGCTATCTTTGGAGGATGCAGGTGGACATCAGGGAGTCTGGTCTAGTATCTTCACACCACCAAGCTCTCCTTTGTGGATGGGTGGTTTGCTATACAAAGAAGTCCAATCCACTATCTCTAACCTTGCAGTGGACTCAAACAATGAACTTTTCTTAGTCACAGGAAGAAAGGTGGGGGTTTTTTGCTAGCCCTTTATTCTCAGTTTCCAGCTAAACATATTGACTTTTACACCTCAACCCCATAACCAATCATAACTTGTTCCTCACCTATGAAGTCCTATTCTTTGTTCTGTACCCCTCAAAATTATAAAAGGGGGAGCTTTCCTGCTCAGGGGCTTTTTGCCTAACTCAGGCAGTCATTAGACCCACACTCTATTGGAAGGTTTGTCACCTAATAATAATCTTGTTCAGATAATACTTGCCTCGGTCTACTTTTATTGAATTTCACTCATGACAGTAGGGTATGGTATGTAAGTATATACATAATTTGATGAGAAAGGGAGGAAATGCATCAATAATTACGGCAATAGCAAAGGTTTCCTGTAGAAGATGCCACAAGCCAGAGCTAGAAATTTAAAGACGCAGAGAGAGTAGATTCCAGGAATGATGGACATCTTGTTCAAAGGTATGGGGATGGAAGAGGGACTGCTCTAGTCAGAGAACAGGAAACAGATCAGTTTGGTTAAAACTTGAAATACATGAAATAAGATGATGTACAGTAAGCCTCAAAAGACAAACTGAGTCCGATCAAATAAACACAAAATGAAATCTTCTCTTTGAGGCTTTTTTCTTAGTAAATGGCTCCATTCTGTTTTAATTGCATACCAATCATTAGAAAATTAAAAATTATTTCAAATAAATGGTTGTTTAAAAAGTGTACGTATGGTGTGTCAGAGAAGGAAGGAAGAGAAAGAAAGCAAAAGGAGAAGGAATGAGAAAGAACAGAGGAGGAAATGAAGAGGAAGGAACAGAGGTGACAATAGGTAGAAGAAAGGTGGGAGTAAAATGGAGCTAGATTGCAAAGGGGTTTAAATGCCAAGTTGTTAACTTTGTTTCTTGCTCTCGAAGGAATAGGGAGCCACCAAAGGTCCTTGGCTAGATGACATGTCTGGTTTGTGCTTTAGGAAGATCATTTTGGTGGCTACATATGAAATAAAGTTTGGAGTGGGGAAAGGTGGAAAGCCCAGTCTAAAAATTCAGGCAGCATGTGGCGAGCACCTGAACTAGAAAGATTGTTTGTGTTCGTCCTTCGTTGCTGAAGAAGATCGTGCCATCAGAGAAATGATGACATGACTTGCACTTGACTTTGGTTAGAGTGAGGGAGGGCTGTGATTACTATACGAGTGAGGAGAATACTATGGAGATAGAAATGGCAGGATTTGACAATTTATTGAATACGTAAGGTGAGAGAAAGCAAAAACTTGAGAATAACTCCAAGACTGGTGGTCTCAGTGACTGAAAGGATGATAACATTCTCAAAAGAAGTACAGAAATTTTAAAAAAGGAATTAAAATAAAAATTTCAGCTTTGGGGATATTGAGGTGTATAGGGCATCCATTTGGAAATGTCTAATAGACAATTGGTGATGAGGAAGTGGAACTCAGATGAGATTCTACTAAAAGTTCATTATGCCAGTGTGGGAACCCATCTGCATAGAATCCATGATAGTCGGTGAAATCATAGAGAAAGTAAATAGAGAAAATGGACCAGGACTCAGGCAGAGTCCTGGGGTATACTGACACTTAGGAAGTGGGGCATAGATATATCAAAGGAGTCTACAGAGGAAGGTTCAGTGTAGAACCGAGGAAAATGAGCTTTAGACTATAAAAGACAGAACAAAAATGCTTAAAAGGCTGTTAAAACCCTAGATAAGTAAGGGAACAAACAGGAGAATCCCAAGTCACATGATTCTAACAACCTACATCCCAGGGTGTTGAAAATGATGGTCAAATGTGATTGCTAAGCCATTGGCATTGATCTTTAAAAGATTGTGGAGAGTAAAAGGTGAATGAGAGAATAGAAAAGGACAAATATCGTGGCATTCAAAAAGGAAAGAGGGTGGAATGTGAAAACTATGGATCACTGAACTTGACATCAATTCCTGGTAAAATCCTAGAGTGTATTTTAAAATAGGTGATTAAGAAACATCTAGAAAAAGAAAGATAAGATATCATCAAGGTGATGCCAGACTATATTTTATTTGTTTTTTACACCATCATCAGACTAGGATGTCAACAGATTTTTATAGACATTTACCTGAAATATCCTCATTGCTAGTTTTATGGAGAAGATGCACCAAACAGTTGTTTGGTTAGGGAGATACAGAATCTTCTAAAGAGTAGTCATTAATAATTATGTAAATTTAGAAAAAGGATCTCTAATGAAGTTTCTCAGGAGTTTCTCATTAGCAGAGTAGTGTTTCACATTTTAAATCAATGCCTTGGATGGAAGAATATGTGAAATTCTTATCAGATTCTCAGATGATACACAAAATTGTGAGCCACAGCTAATTTGGTTGGGTGACAGAATCAGAATTCTGAAATATCTCAGTAGGCTAAAACTGTGGACTGAATCCTATTAAGATGACCTTGGTTACAGATAAATATAAAGAAGTCTCCTTGGGCTCGTACAATCAGCTTCACAAACAGACTACTGAGGAAAGCATGATTTGATTCTATTTTTAAAAAAAGTGTTGGAACTTTAGTATAAACTACAGATCAACGTTTGTCAATGAGGTGAGGTGGCAGCCAACAGAAAGAGGCATTGTCAAAGGACTAGGGAGGTGGTTGTCCCTCTGTCTTCTGCCCTGCTCAGACCGTATCTGGAGTATTGGAACTAAAGTTCCAGGTGCCATATTTTAGAAGTACATTGAGAATCTGGGCAATATCCATCAAAGGGTTGCTAGAAGGGTGAGGGAACATGAGACCACACCATATGAGGAACATTAGAAGGAATAGGGAGTGTTGAAAAGGAAAAGAAGTCTGGAAGGGGAAGATTTAGAGCATACATGAGAACTGTCTTAAATTATTTAAAGGGCTCTCATGTCCGAGCAGAATTAGCCTTGGTCATTCTGGCTTCACAGGGCAAAACTAGGAGCAATGGGTCAAAGTTGGTAAGATTTTAACTTTATATAAGGAAAAACTTTCCAACAATTAGAACTGTCTAAAGGTGAAACGCTCAGCCTTCAAAGGTAGTGGGTTCCCCTCTCGCTAGAAGATGGTTAGTGACTGGAACTGTAATTTTTAAGTATAAGGAGCTCCCAGCTGAGAAAGCTGTCTCTACCAATGCAAAGTATTGCTTTCTATGCAGATTATAGACTAAGACTTGGTCTGGAGCATTGAGCGGCTGAGGAACTTGGTCACAGTCACAGTCAGTGTGTGTCAGGGGCAGGACTAGAACCCAGGTTTTCGAGATTTGAGGGTCGTCTCTGTTGATTAAGCCACGCTACTTCCCGCTAAAATTGGTGGCAGGATGACCATTTGGGGAAATTCTCATTCAGATATTGTTCGGACATGGGCTCTCAAGTCTCTTAATATTGGAACCCTTGATTCTGTGATCTATGATGTCTAAACTTTGCCCGTAACAAAATAGCAGATTTCCCAGCATGCACTTCTGCATCCTTCTGTTTCACTCTCAGAAGATTCACCCTCCCACTAAGGAAGGCATCAGGCTAATCAGTAAACACTGAAAAGGATAATCAGTGGAGAGGAAGCAAGACCTTTGTTTATTTTCCAGAGTTATCTGAAACATGTTCTACCTGGGACCAGCTTGAGGGAACAGAGTTCTCCCTCCTCCTCCCTCTCCACCCTTAAACCCTTTAGCAAAGAAATATGGATTGAATTTCACTGTTGTACCAAAACCTCCCATTCTTTCCCACTGCCTGCAGGGTACCATCCAGAGTCCTTAGCCTGGCATTCAAGGCACTTCACAATCCGGGTCCAATTACATTTCAAGCCTTATGCCCCATTACTTCCTTTCATAAACCCTCTGCACCAGACCATGTCCTGTATGCTTTATACATTCACACCTTGTCTTCTTGGTTCACATCTTTCCCCTGCACTCTCTTCTCTGCCTCTCCGATTCCTGGCTAATCTTTAACATTCTGGCTTGACTATCCCCATGCCTTCTGAAGCTTTAGCTAGTCTCTCTAGGTCTGTTCCAAACTGCCACAGTCTCCTTAGATCCCATAACACTTACTGTCTGTACTCCTCATAAAACCTTTATGTGGTGTCATTTACCTTTAGATGTATTTGTCATCTCCTCAAATATGTTTAAACTCCATGAGGGTGAGGACTGTGTGTACCACTTTAGGTCTCCTGTTACATCTCTCAGCATTCAGTAGGTATTCAGTTTATACTTACGGATTGATTGGCTTATTTATACCACTGTATATATCGTAGTAGGTACATGCGTCAGCTTACAAGTCAAGTGTTGGATATTTTTCCCTTTAAATCATAGTATTTTCCATGGTAGTGAAATAGGTACCAAAAATACATTTACTTTCAGACAGGATCCTTTGCATCTTTCATTTAGTTAATACCCAAATGCCATTCATAAGTAGAGAAGATATTTTTTGTATCAGGGACCATTGGGGAGTAATATAAAAATTTTAAAGTAGAAAATTCCATAACACATATAATAGAGAATTAAGAGGTTATCAAGCAAAGTATTCCTTGTGTTAAGCATTTTAGTCTAATGATCTTAGGGCCCCAACATGTATCTGTGATATCTAAAAGGAGATCCACTTTCTCTGATTGAATCCAGCTAACAATTTTACGCAGCAAGATCTAATTTGAATGTCTGTTGCAGCTAATAGCTTCCTGCACATGGAAGAATGTTCAGACCTCCTTTCCTAACTCCACCCACAGTGAATGCCTAAGCTCAGTAGTTTATTTCATCTGTGGAGAAAAACTGTCCAGTATCAATATTAGTCAGTTGATTTCACACAGTTAAAACAAGCTCTTAAAAGCGCATTACCTCTTCCATCCCAAAATAGGCTCCGTAGGCTGGTTATCAGAGCCCTGGGAACTTGTGTTAGGTTTTGGTGGGAGCTGAGTTTCTGTTTAATTTGGAATTCTGTTTCTCTAAGGCTTTTCTGGTATAGAGACCAGAATTATAGAGAGAGGGTCCTGAGAAGTAAATGCATTTCCTGCAGCTAGGTAAGTCATTGAGTTCAGCCTTCCAGTCTTTTCCCTGGTCTACTGTACGTAAGGTTTTTGCCCAAATCACAGTTATACTTGAGTGTACCAACTGGGGGCATCCCCTCCCCCCCATAAGACTACCTAGTATTAAGGTACTCTGTGGATAAACAGTCACTCCAAACAAAGGGTCAAACCTCCACTAATTGTCAATAAGGGGACACAATTATTTCAAGGCAAAGGCATTTATTGAAATAATATGTTGTTGCTCAGTTGTTTCAGTTGTGTCTGACTTTTTATGACCCCCCATTTGGTGTTTTCTTGCAAAGATACTGGAGTGGTTTGCCATTTCCTTCTCCAGCTCATTTTACAAATGAGGAAACTGAGGCAAACAGGGTGAGGTGTCTTCCCCAGGTTGACACTGCTAGTAATTATTTGAGGCCTGATTTGAACTCAGGAAGAGGGGACGTCCTGATTCCAGACTGGATGCTCTAGGGTGGGAAACCTGTGACCTTGAGGCCACATGTAGCATTCTAGATCCTTAAGTGCCAACTTTTGACAGAGTCCAACTATACATTTTATTTTTGGCATTTAAAAACATGATTTTGAAAAAAGGTCCATAGACTTCACTGGAGTCAGCTGGTAGATTCCAGGGAGCAAAAAAAGGTTTAAAATACTTCTGCTATCTACTGTAGAGCATAGTTCTGAGAAAGGGGAGATTTCATATAGGGAAGCCAATTAGAAATCTGCTGTAACAGCCCAGATAAGTGTTCAGGGGGTGATTGTGCTATGACTAGAGAGGAGCCAGTGTTGACCGAAATCAGGTAGTGGAGACAAGCCCTGATCTTATAAGCACATCCAGTAGATCTGTAGGATGCTGCTTTGCTGAATAATACCAGATACAACCTCATTGGGCACATACTTAAAGGCGCTTACCTTCCAAGACTGTTGTGAATCATTTGTATTGGTAAAAGTTCTTAGCACAGTGCCTCCTGACACATAGTAGGTGCTATATAAATACTTGTTCCCTTCTTCCCTCTCTCCTCCTTTTGTTCCATCCTCCCTCACATTCTCAGTTCAATTATTTTTTTTTTTTTACAGTTCTTTTATAAAAGTAACAGCTCTTGCCTCCAATATAGGAATAGCTGAAGTTTTTCCTTGAAAAATATCGTCTCAGGCTTTTTTTCTTAAGGAGTCACTTCTCTAGTTCCCTTCAGTCTTGGCTACAAGGCCTCTTATTTCTATCTGGGATTTCTTTGCCCCAGGCAGCAAACTCTTTAAAACAAAGAGCTGAGATAGTTCTAGCTAAATAGCTAATGCCCTCAGGCTCAAGTCTTCCTTTGAACTATCTTCCTGGTCTGGGACCTTGGGTCTAAATGTTGAAGACTTTACTCTAGTTTGTGGTGATCATTCTGCCTGCCTCCTGATTTTAACTTCTAGAGGTTAGAACACACTTTGTGCAGGTAGAAGCAATTCATCCAGTTACTGCCAAGAGCTCTAGCAGTTGAATCCCTGGTTTCTTCTCTCTCTCTCTCTCTCTCTCTCTCTCTCTCTCTCTCTCTCTCTCTCTCTCTCTCTCTCTCTCTCTCTCTCTCTCTCTCTCTCTCTCCCTCTCCCTCTCCCTCTCCCTCTCTCCCTCTCTCCCTTCCCCTCCTTCCTTCCCCCTCCCTCCCTCTTTCTCCTCTCTTTTTCTCCCCCCACCTCTCCATCTCTCTCCCCTTTCTATCCCTATGTATATATACATGTTTGTATATATAGTTCTCATCATCATTTCTATCATGAGAATATGAGCTTCTTACCTTTCTTTGTGTCTTTAGCACTTAGTTTAGTACCTGACTTCTCCTTGAGAGAGGAGCCCAGGTGTCAGTAAGATGACTATCTTAACTGCCTTGTTCCCAGCCTTCTTTAGGTATCATTCAAGGAAAAAAGAGCATACTGCAAGACATTTACATCATTGAGTCCTGCAGATTTAAGCCTCACACAGTCCAGAAATTTATTCAAACTCTAGCTTCTGGTTCTTAGAATAACCTTTCTTTTTCTGGTATGGAAAAGCCCACATGCTATTATAGTGCTTTGCCTGATGTACAGTTGAGCAGGTTTCACTAAGAATATAAACCTGTGTAAAGATGCGTAAGAAGTAGATAGAGAACCCACCTTGGAGTCAAGAATATCTGTAACCCTATCTAACACCTATTGCCAGGAAATTCTCTGAGATTATAAATTCCAAAATGGGGTCTCATGGGCATTGGTAAAGGAAGTTTCCTAACTAGGGGTTCCCTATCCCTATGAAATAATAGATTTAATTTTTTTAAGTGTCTGTGAGAGGTGACATAGCATCCTAATTTGAGGAACTGGGAATCAATCAATCCACAATCGTTTCGTTAATCATTTATGTGCTAGGTACTGTACTGAGTATTGGCGACACAAAGACAGAAGTGAAACTGTCTCTACCCTTCAGAACCTTACCATTCAATCAATTGAAATGGTATAGATAGATAAAATAGATGTTAGATGTAGAAATTATAAATAGGCATCTATTTTTATCTATCTAAATACATACAGAATAACGTGAGGGAGGTTGAATACACGTTTTCTCAGGTAAGAATCAGTGCTTGAGCTGAGCTTATAGGGAAAGAGAGCTTCCAAGAGGTTGAGGTAAAGAGGGAGAACATTCCAGGCCCTGGGGACAAAGGCACCCAGGCGGGAGATAGGAATGTCTTATGTGAAGAACAATAAGTAGCTTGAGTTGATCTGAGAATTGAAAGCATGACAGAGTGGAATTTGTCATCAGCCTGGAAAAAAGGGCTGGCACTTGCATGTGGGGTTTTAAGATGCCAGGGGAGTTGGCGTTTTTTTGTAAGGGCAGTGACATGGCCAAGCCACACATACTTTAAGATAAATATTATTATTACTGTTAGTACTGGACTCTAACTTGATTTCATTTAAGAGCATTATCAGTATTTTCACAGGCACCATGGCACAGAGCAGAGCTTTCCAAGTGCTGACTGTAAACTCAGAAAGACCAAGTCTGAAGTGCAGCCTAGACGTACTATCTTGGTGACTCTGACCCAGGGCAGGTCGCTGTATTTCTCAGTGACAAAGGGAGATCTCCAAGGTTACAGATTCCAGATGGGTTGCCAGTCTGCATTGGTGGAGAGAGGTTCTATACTGGTAGTTGCCCAAATGATTAGGGATCTAGAATACACCTACTCCATATACCTCTACCTCCCCAAAAAAGGTTCTTTAAAAGACCATGGAAAACAGTGAAGTGGCTTCTAGCCTTAAATAGTACTCAAAGTAGCTTAAAGAATGCTCTCTATAGCAGCTCTATGGGAGAATAGGATAGATTAGAATAGAGTAGAATGGACTATTATTATCCCCCTTTTACAGATGAGAAAGTAGAGTGCCAGTGACGTGAGTGAGATGCTTAGGTTCACACAACTCAGAAGATTCAAAGAAAAAATGCTCTCTCTGTTCTGTCCTGATTCCTGCTCTAGTCTCTTTCCATTATTCCAAATGGTTTATGAAATTCACATTGACAGCTCTGGTTATATAACATTTCCCCCTCAATATCACTGTTTGATATATATTATCCTAATACGGATGGTCCTATTTTCACAGATAAGGAAAGTAGAATCCCATAAAGTGGTGACTTTAACTATAGACACATGACTGTTGCTATTAATATTATTGTTCAGTTATTTCAGTAATATCTGACTCTTCATGACACCATTTGGGATTGTCTTGGAAAAGAGTGGTTTGCCATTTCCTCCTCCAATTCATTTTACAGATGAGGAAGCTGAGGGTTAAGTGACTTGCCCAGGTTCACAGAGCGAGTAAGTATCTGAGGTTGGATTTGAACTCGGATCTTCCAAATCCAGGCTGCAGTTATCTGCTATGCCACCTAGCTGCCTGACACATCTCTACCAAATGCCTTTTCTTCTCCATTCACATCTAAACTGATTATAGAGGAATGCAAGCAGGTATGACAGCCCAGAAAGAAGTACCAATTTCTAAGAGTGTTTGCATTGGTTGGAGCTGCTTTCTTTCCCCTCCACCCATTTCTCCTCTCAGGAAAAAAAAAAAAAAAAGAAATCTGGGTTTGGTGCATGCCAGTTAGTTTTCATGTACAGGTTACACATTTTCCAAATAAGCAACTAGAAGGGATTATTTGTAGTGTCATGAAAAATATGCAGTTCCCATGGCAACTTTCTCAGTTTAGGTGGTGGCCTATCCCAAGACAGGAGCCAGAATATTAGTATGTAGGAGGGCCAAAAGGTAGGGATTGGGAGGAAAAAGCTATAACTCAAAACCAGGGAATATTTTTTTCCATGAACTGCTTCAGATTAGTGAATGTCTGTGCCTCTCCTCAGCAATCAACAGCGATGCCTTGAGAAAAGGAGGAAGAAAATCTTCCAGAATAGCTTAGTTATGATTCAGAATCACAATTCAGAACTAGAAGAGACCTCAGCTCCAACCAATGAAAACACTTAAGAGGCCATTTAGGATCATAGATTTAGAGTGAGAAATCACCTTGATGTCATGTAGTTCAGCCTATCATTTTAGAGATTAAAGAGAATGAGGACCAAAGAGGTGAAGGGATTTGCCCAAGGTTACTCAGGTGGAATGACATAACTGAAATATAAATCTAAGTCCTCTTACTCAAAATCTTTTGCATTTCTGTACCAACTCTGTTCAGAAGTTGTACAAGCTTGTACACTGTTGTATACCTGTTGTTTCAACCTTCCCCTGGATCAACATACACCTGAAAAGAATCCCAACTACAGTGAAGATAGCTAGATCCTTTATTAAGTTTTTGCTTTGGGCCAGGCACTAATGCTAAATATATTAGAGTAACTCGTAGAAGTAAAAAAGATAATCCTTACCCTCAAGGAGCTTCTGGTCTAATAAATTAAGGCAATATGGAAAAGAGAGCCAAAGAGAGAAGGGGAGTCGTGTGAGGCATGAAGTGAAGCATGATTTGGCCCCCTTCTGAAATAGATCTGAGCACGCAGCCAACACTCAGTGAGCCAATGTGGTTCTATGTGGCCAAGACAAAATGTTTTCAGTGCATTTTTTTTTCCTTTTTAAATACAAAGGCTTCAAAGCCTGTCCTCTCTAGGTAGTTTGATATGTTTCTAAAAGCAGAAAGAACCCTCAGACTTTGCAACCTCTGCCAGGGGGAAGGCCAGCATTGCAGAACTGTAAGAAGAGCTGGGTTCAGTAAACATCCTAGTTTGTTTGGTAACAGCCCAAATTGTCAAAACAGTTATTTATAGACACAATAAAAACACCTTAACGTGAACGTTAACTCAGAAGTACACTGATGATCTCAGCTATAAACAAGTACTGCAAAGTGGTGTGGAGGCAGGAAGCCAATCTCCCTCCTTGCCTTTGCCCAATGATGGTTTGATAACTGTTTTAATCTTGGAAAGTAAATAACATCCAGCTTTGTGTTCCAAGATTACACAATGGTGCCAAAAATGGAAATAGTGCCCTTGACTGGACTAGCAGGAATACAGGCAGCAACCCTGCAGACATCTCCAATTAGGTCATCTTTGCCCGGTCACAGGCACAAGAAAGTCTTTGAGAAGGGGACCTGGTGTTCGACGCAAAGGCAGAGAGCTTGGAAGCCCTGAACAAGGATGAGTCAAGCTATGCATGCTATATGTTACCTCTTCTCTGCATTTTAGGAGAATGTCAGAACAATTTTACATTCTGATTCCGTAAGACTGTCATACTCGATGCATAGAGCTATGTCCATCATGCTTAAGTACTTTTTGTTGTTCAGTCATTTCACTCATGTCCAACTCGTCATGACCAAACTTGGAATTTTTTTGGCAAAGATGCTAGAGCAGTTTGCCCTTTCCTTCTCCAGCTCATTTTACATATGTGGAAACTGAGGCCAACAGGGCTAATTGACTTGCCCAGGGTCACACAGATAGTAAGTGTTTGAGGCCAGCTTTGAACTCAGGTCTTCCTGATTCCAGGCCTGGAGCTCTCTCTGCTATTGGTAGTCTGTCTATTAAGGCAGAAAACAACTCCTTTATGACTTGAATAAATAATATTTGAGAAATTTTGTTTCATTTGGGTAAAGGGGATTCAGACCTGTGATTTCATCAGCATAGAAGTGCTCAAGCCTAGGGTGGGTGTGTTCAAGGATACTATATTTCTGTGTAAGCTTCCTATCTGAATTGAATACGTACAGAATAGTGGGCTTCATTGAAATAGCTTGGCCAAGTTTTCATCCTGTGAATTTTGATTTTTTTTTGTGCTATTTGTGTGCTTGAGAATTTTATTTTTTTGAAGACTTGACATTCCTTCCATTGATAAAGAAGTCATTTGTCTATATCTGCATTTGGGGGAGGTTAAGTGAATTGCTCCTGGTCACACAGCTAGTATGGGTAAGAAGAGGTAGCAGTTGAACCCAGGCCTTCCTGATGCCAAGATAGCTCTGCTTCCAGACTTACTGGGACTTTAAAAAATGCCTTGCTCTGTTTTCAGCCTTTCCAAAGTCACCCAAGTCATCTGTTGGACTACAGACATACAGTCCATCACCAGACCCATATTGGAAGCCTTTACAGTTCGCTGAAATCTTCCAGAGCCTGCTTTCTCCTGGCATAGATTTCAAGAACCCAGGGTCATGAGCATGCCACAATAAAACATTGGAGCAGGATTTTAATGGAGTCTATTGATTTCAGTCTTTGATGAATAAAAGTTTGATGAGCCTAAACGATAATATAAGTTTACAATCATTAGGGAAGGTTAGAATGAGAAGGTCCTGAGTATGTGATGACTTTATATGGCCACTTAATAGTCTTTAGAAGAACTAAGGTCAAAATGTGAAGGAAATTCAATCTGTAATAATTCCAGAATTCCTATTGAAGAATAGTAGTTTACAGACATTAATTCTCAGACACAGCCTATGGGTTGATTTGGTTTTGGCTGCACGTATCTGTCATAAGGGAGGTCTTCTTTTACTTGGGGGTGGACTGGTGAGGAGGGTTGATAGTGATAGGCATGGACGAAGATCACCGATGGAATATATGAAAAGGTTTAGAGGGGGAAGTAAGGCAGGGTACAGAATAGGACACAAATATGGGTATTTACAGTTACATTGTTAAGATTGTCTATATGGTCTTGAAAAAACATTATTTGTGGCAGAATTTCAGCTTTTTATACAGTCCTCTTCTCTGTCTTTGTTTAGGTTTGTAAACAGTGTTAGGGTTGTTCTACACTTCCAGCCACACAAGTTCATATGTAAATATATATACTCTTCACAAACACAAAGGCAATATTTCTTGATCTTTACAGGTTAAGTCAAACCTACTAGTCTACAGCTGATCTCATCAATTCATCCAGTATATATCTGGGGTGGGCCCAGTACTTTTCAAGGTAGTAGGGAGAGGGAAGGATCAGTATCAGCCAGAAATCTTACACCACTACCTGGTTGTCTGGCATTTGTTTGTTAATTTGTTCTTTCCTTCCACCACCAATTATGAAGTGCCTACTTTAACCTAAAGAGGAAGATAAAAAAGTTAAGATAAAATGCCTATCTGTCATGAAACTGCCCTCTTGAAACTTATAACCAAATCAGATTGTAATACAACACTTATAAAATTTGCAATACCATGCTATCACTGTATTGCTGAGTATGCTCTAAGACCAAAATAGAACTCTACGCAAATTAGGAGAAAGGAAAGATCATTTTCAGTTGGGGAAATCAGAGAGGTGGCATTTGAGCTAGTCTTTAAAGGATGCCTAGGTTTCCAAAAGCAAAGATGGGGCCCAAGGAGAGGGCATTCTAGGCAAGGGAAATGGAATGAGCAAAGGTACAAAGATGGGAAAGCACTGAACATACCAAGGGATGAAAAGTAACTTGTCTTTGCTACAATGTAGCACATGAGGATAGGAACAATATGACATAAGGCTGAAAAAGTAAGGAGGTACCAGATGGCTTTGAATGCCAAATGAAGGACTACAGACTTTATTGTGTGGGCAATAGGGAGTTATTGAAAAGTTCAGGACAAAGGAGTAGTAACATGATCAGATTTTTGCATAAGGAAAGATTAATTGGTAGTGGTATGAAGAATGCTTTAGGCAGAGATAAGAGACTGGAAGTTGGGGAAACAAGTCAGCAGTCTACTGCAGTGGTCCAGATGGGTGGTAGCAGTGGAAAAAGAAGAAAACGCACAGATTTGAGAGAATGTATAATGACAGAGGAACAGGACATGGCACGTCAGAGTTTAGGGAAAGTGAAGTTTTAAGTTTGGGGGATTGGGTGAGTGCTGAAACCACTGACAGAATTAGGAAAATCAGAAGCAGGAGTCTTTTGGAACTTGTAAATATTATCTGGGAAGTCTTGAGTTTCAGGTGACACCTGAATATAAAGATAAAAATAAGGATTTGAAAATAGAGCATAGAGATATAGTCCAGCCTCCTTTCTCCTCTGATTGGCGAGCTGGAGGGTGTCTGTTTTTTTTTTTATCCAACTCCACAGAATGAGGTGATCATCTCAAGTTAAAATGATCACCTCTTATCTCATCTCCATGTTGATAACACAACCCCTTTGTCCTCCCTACCCCTCTGCCAGGTTCTTTTTGCTCTTTCCTGCCTACCTAACAGTTTTCCTGCCTCCTTCTGTGTGTTGTTTCTTCTTATTAAGGAGGGCAGGGGTTGTGTTCCTTTTTTATTAATTATATCTGTGTTTGCCCATTATCTGGCACATAGTAGATGCTTAATAAATGTTGATTGGATTGAGTTGGATGTAGGTTTGAAAGTCATTGACATAGAGGCAATACATGGGATTGGATGAGATTGCCCAGAGAGTAGAGAGAGATGAGAAGAGGATTGAAAACAAAACCTTGAGGAACATACATTTAAAGGACTGGGGAAAAGAAGGGCTGATGGAGAGAAGTGAATCAGTAAGGTACAGTGGAAAAAAGAGTTTGAGGATCTGAGTTCAAATCCTGGCCCTGTCACTTCCTTTGTGAATGATCTTCAGGAGCAGGAATAAAAAAATGTCCACTGGATTTGAGATTCAGGAGAGCCAATAGAGAGGGCAGTTTCATTCAAGACAGGAAGCCAAAAAGCTAAGACTGAGTGGGAACCCTACAATCTTCTGTTTCCTGAATTGAGTTCAGCTGCCAATTTTTCAAGAAGTTTTGCTCAATTCCCCCAGTTGTTTGGGGAGAGGGGGCTAATCCCATCTATATCTATATCTATCTATCTATCTATATATATATACACGATATATACGATATATATTTACATATCGTATACCTCAGTGCAAGCTCCTTGAGAACAAGAACTGCTTTATGTCTTGTCTTTGTATATCTAGTACCTTGCATGATGTATGATGTTCAGTGTGTAATAAATGCTTGTTGAATTGAATTGAAATGTTGAGAAAATTGAGGCAAATGAAATAGAGACTCTTTGTTGATGTTGACATACTCTGGTTTCTAGACTCCATTCTGTAGTTAAATAATGACAAAGACAACCTTCAGTGGGGAGGCACTGCATGCTCAGAAGTCTTTTCTGTTTAATACATAGCCCTAGACTCTTTTGGACTCTTGTCATGAGAACCATTGTTTCCCATTGTTGCCTGCTCCACATTCCCTCTGAGGCTGTGAGCTAGGTTAACATTATTATGGCAAATGACTTCTCACCTAGTGGAATATAAGGCCAGAAGGCATAAAGTGTTTGCTTTTTTGTTGTTTTTAGTGCCAATTAAGAAACTATCTGGTTTTAGTGGATTCCAGTTCAACTTTAATCATCTTCTAGAGTCAGGAGGGAAGATCACATGTCCAAGTGACTCCCAAGGGTGATCCTAGAACAAGGGTGGGGAAAAAAGCCACTCTTTACAGTTAGTGTTGGTTAGAAGTTTGTGGCAGGAGGACTTGGACATCACTAGCTGAGGACCAATAGCACGAATGACTAAGACATCAGAGAATATCATAATCCTGCCAGCCTATACTTGGCAAGTTGCCCAAGTTAGCACCTCTCTACCTCATTTTCCCTTTGGAAAAATCATTGCAATGTGAAACATCCTGGATGGCTGTCATTAATATACAACTTTGAAAATAATCCTTTATCCCTCCTAGTGGAGACCCAGTTGTGTTAGAACTGGGACCAGTCTTTGAGTTGGTTAATTGCTTGAGAAGCTTAAAACATTTTAGTTTGAATGATTCCACACATTTTTTTTTAAATCCTTCATTTTAGTTAGCTTTTTTACATGTCATGAAATTATATTCGACTGGATTTCCAAGCCCAGAAAGGATTTTCTTTTTCCTTTTACAACTAGGGAGTTTGGTCAAGTAGCTAAAAATAAAACTAAAATATGCTCCCTTTGCTTTCTGACCTCAGTTGAGCTACATGTGTCTGGCATTTTTATGTTGCTATGCATTATTCCCATTATCTGTAGAAGAATTCTGTAGAACCCTCATCAGACTGCAAGAGCCTGGAGAAATCATCTCACCTCTTGCCATGCCTTCAGGCAAAACTGAACTTTACCAAGTCAAATCTATCTGTGCCCCTTGAAAGCATATGAATGATAAGCATGTCAGTTTCATTGAGACTGAGCCTTGGCTCTCATTCTCACACTTTAAGTTCCCACTTTAGTTTCTGCTTTTTCAAAAGGATAGTTGTTAAGAGTACAGTGATGTCCTAGGTAAAATTTAAAATCTCATATCTGTTTTTTTAGATGTGGATCTCCATTAAGTGTGCTATACATGCAGATACAAATAGCAAACCTACAATTTGAATCCAGGTATCTTGACTATAATCCAAGCATTCAAGGCTTTCTTCATTGTGCCTCTATCCCAGCATTCCTAGCCCTATCCTTCACATTTCTCCTTCAGACATACTATATACCAAGCAAAGTGGAACTCTTGCTAATCTCTGGACAGTTCCTAAGGTTTCCTTCCTCCATCCTTTCATTCATTATAGTTCTTCTTTGCCCTCCCCTTATTCACGCCCCAACTAGATTCTCTTGTCTAATTCTTACTCTCATTTTCAGTCGCTGCTCCAATACCATTCATTCCCTCTCAAGCCTTCTCTAACATACTCTCATCCTCACCAAGGCAAAATAAATCTCTCTTCAGAGGTTTCATAATGTTTTGTGTTCTTCATATTGCACTTTCACATTGTGGCTTGGATTTCACTTGTTTGTATATTACTTAATCCATTTGACTCTACCGTAAGCTCCATGAGAGGTTTTTTAGTTTTTCATATCCTGCATAATGCCTTTTATATAATGTATGTCCAAAAATATTAGTTGAATGAAGTTTTTATTTCACTTTTCACTTATCCCTTTATTTGTGTCATTCTGAGAGTCCGCAAAACCCTAAAAATTAGAAGGGATTTCAGGCATCATCTGACTCTAAGCTATACTTGAGTAGGACCCTCCCCAATAATATCAGATATAAGAGTCATCAAAATCTATTTGGTGACTGCCATTAATGGAGAACTTAACCTCTTCATGAGACAGAACATTTCACTTTTCAATGGGTGGATATAATAGGAAGAGTACTGAACTGGAAGCCAAAAGACAGACTGGAGTTTAATTTTCACCATTTGCTGTCCTTATATCCATGGACCAGTCATAGAACTTCTGACTTCATTTTCCTAATATATATAATAGGAACAATAATAATAAGGTCTATACTTCCCATTTCACAAGTTATTACGAAGGACGTGCTTTGTGAATTTTGAAGCACTTTGTAATTTTGAACTATTGTTAGGATCTATTATCATTTAATCATTTAGAAATTTTTCCTGGTACCAATCTGAAATTAGCTCTCTAAAATTTCCACACATTATTCCTTTTCTACCATTAGGACCAAGTGAACCAAGTCTAATCCCTCTGAGATTTAAAATCATTGAAGACCACTTTGATATCCCCCTCCCCAGAAGCCTTTTCTCTCAGGGTTAAATATCTTCACTTCTTTTAATTCATTAATCTTTGTGAAATATAATTTTGAATCCTCCCATCATCCTGATCATTCTAAATGTGTTCATATTCATCAGGGAATTTCCTAAAATGTGGTTCTGAACTGAACATGATATTCCAGGTCAGGAGCATCTGGTCACAGTACTAGGGATTATCACCTGTCTTGTTCTGAATGTTATGGTTCTACGAATGCAGCTTGAAAGACATTATCTTTGGGGCCTGCTGTATCATTGTAATAACTAACTGAGCTTAGAGTCTACTAAAACCCCCAGATTTTTTTCCTCCATAAACTATTGTCTTCTTCATTCTGTGCTTCATTTTTTGAGCCTAAGTGTGGAACTGGCCATTCGTTACTATTATTTTATTACATTTCGTCCATTATTTTACCCTTTGGAAATCATTATGTGTGCCACGTTTTTATATGGCATATTACTTATTCCTCTCAGCTGCATAAAAATGTCATCTGTGCCTTTATTCAAGTCACTGGCAAATATATACATATATATATATACACACAGATATATGTGTATACCTATTGTGTGTGTGTGTGTGTGTGTGTGTGTGTGTGTGTGTGTGTAAAATGCCTCACTGGATAATAGAACTGGAAGGTACCTCAGACCTTATCTAGTTGAACCTCCTCATTTTTCCAGATGAGGAAATTAAATAACTTAGTTAACGTCATAAATGAAGTAAACTTCAGAGGTGAGATTGAAACCCAGGTACTTTTACTCCAAAGTCAATGTTCTTTCCCTTGTACCCTGTCTTCTCTGGTATTTCCCTGAAAGGGAATTCAGAAGCCAACTAGCCCTTTTTTCAGATGATGAAACTGAGACCCAGAGAAGTTAGTGACTTACCCAAGGTCACAAAGGATAGATATCAGAGGCAGGATAGGTACCCAGATCTTATTCCTAAGATATGCTTCCTCTCCTCTTTCTTGAGTGATGTAAGTATTTTACAAACCAATTTTTAACTTTTGTGTATGTCAGAAAAGCAGTTCTAGACCAACGAACAGATTGTGTCATAAATGTTCATGTGTAAATTAGTCATCTGGAATGCAGAACAAAATTTCCCATAGAAATGATGTTACGAGTGTCAGTTCTGTTCTCAGGTCAGCCCTACAGAGATAACTGCATCCAGAATATACCTGAAACATATAGGGCTCTATAGTACTATACTGATAGCAAATGGTGCTATGATACTTCAGTACTCCTTCATGGTGCTATAATGGATAGAAATCTGACCTTAGGGGCTAGTACAGGGGTAGGGAACCTGTAGCCCTTTGAATCAAAACTTCACAGAACAAATTTGTTCTGTGAAGTTTGGATTCAGTCAAAAGGCCATCCTTGAGGACCTAGAGGGCCATATGTGGCCTTGAGGTAGTAGGTTTCTCCCCCCAGGCTAGTAAGACCTGAATTCAAATTCCACCTCTTACACACATAGGTTGTACAGTTATCCTTTCCACATTGAGACTTTCTGCCTCGTGGTTTCTGTGTATTATGAGTCATTGGCACAAGAAAGTGAACCAGAATTTGGGGAGAGTTTTGCGGAAGCTGTATATAACATACAAAAACTAGTAAACAAGACAGAAAAAGTTTAAAAACTCAGAAATGCATAAAATATATACATAGCATTGTATATCAACCCAAATTTTATAATAAGGTATTGTAAATACCGCATAAAAGAGAAAGAAAAAAATTCAGACTTTTTCTCTGGTATGAAGAGAGGGTCAAAAAATTTTAAGTGGATTTCCAGATTGTGGAGGCATTGGCACCTCTAACTTCCCACCATGTGGAAGGGATAATTTGTATACCTTTTGTAAGGCATTTCAGAATATTAACAGGAATGGAAGTCACATTTTCCAGCCTGTAATTTGAAGAATTTAGCTTTTCTCCCTTTTTGAAAATCAAGACAACATTTTTCTTTCACCATCTCTGAGGCATTTTTTTAATCTCATAATTCTTCAAATATTACCAACTATTTCTCAACAATTATATCTTGAAGTTCTATAAGTACTCTGGGAGATGTCTATTGAGATCTGGTGGCTTAAACTTTAAGCAACTAAATGCTCTCTTAGCTTCTCTATTTGTTTTACTTATTTATTTATTGTGTTTCTTTTCCTGTTAACCATCATTCCACAGAAATTTGTCATCTAAAGATTATTTTCTTCAAAAACAAAAATAATAGTGGAGAAATTCTGTATTCTCCAATCTATAAGTCTAAACCATTCAAGATTTCTGGAAGCTAGAACAATAAAGATAACCTTGTTCAATGCACCACTGATCATAAACCTCATGCAAGGTATAAAGCAAGGATATGTGTGGTCACCATAATTATTTGCTGCTGTGTCAGAGGAGAGTCCAAGTTGAAGAAAGATTCCCTATAGATAATGAGGGTCCTCCAGATGCTCCTATTCGTGAAATGCATCATCCTGATTTCAGTAAGCCTCAGAACACTGCAGAATCTCCTAGAAGAAAATGCATTACCACTCCCAAAGAATTTGACTTGACCAGTCACACAGTAAACAGCAAGTGAATGCATATCTGGTCCAGATTATTGCATGGGATGATTAGACAATTTATAGAGTTTATCAATCAGTACGTTTATCTGTGGGACAGACAGTACAAATAGGCAGTCAGTCTCAGAATCTACAAAGAGAACAGGCCTTCAGGAAACTGCAAAGCATCTTTTGTGACTGAAACTTCTTCCAGAAACAAAGGTCATTATTTTAATATCATTATTACTTTTATATGCCTGTGAGACGTTATATATCATATTCACTGAAAAAACTGAAATTTAATATCACACTGAGGGCCATGGAATTGTACGTAGTGGATATGGGCACATTATATTATATAACACAGGATGAACTTCGGAGAACCTGAATGAGAGAACTCTATGTTAGAAAAAATAGGCTGATCACATGATCAGTGTGAGAGATGATAGGTAGAAAGCCTGAGTGAACCAGTGGTAAAGTTGAGATGTTAGGAGAAAGCATGGAAAGGCCAGAGCATGTTTGATGGAGCCCTTTTGGCAAAATTGTGAGAACACTTGGGCAAGAATAGCACCAGATATGGGATATGTTCTGCATCAGCAGAGAAAACGTTAAAATCTATGTCATTACAGACCCATTTGAGTCTTTAAATCTGTCACCTATTATTTATCTCAGTTCCTTTCTTTGATCTTTTTCTCGGCCCTGACATAGCTTTTTGAAAAATTCCCTTACGATTCCCTTCCAGCTTCATACATACTGAGTGTTATTGTTCATCGATGTAGATCTAGAGCTGGAGTTTCAAGTAAACTCAGAGGTCATCTGTTCCAACTCCCTTATTTTACAGATCTGGCATCATCCACTTGCCTAAGGGCATTTCCCCTGCACCATTCTTTTTGACATTCTTACAGAATGGTACCCTACTTTCATATTAACCTCTTTCCTAGCTTCCATCTTGTTTGGAAGCTGCCACCTTGTTTTCATCTTTTTCAGCGCTGGGTGGGCCAAAGAATTCCCATCTTAGCTATCTATCACTCATTTGAAAGCTTCGAAGTTTTCTTCCTTAACAGAATTCCATGTGTTTTTATTGCTAAAATTTCACTGTTGAGCACATATATACCTTCTGAACCAGCTTCTGCAAAGGCTTAAGCCATGGGAACCCATCTATCTTTTCTCTGAACTTTTAAAATAAGATCCTTACAAATAAAATAGAGGCTGCATTGAATTATGTCCAGCAGTCTTCGCTGTATCTACCACAAAATTTCAAGCTGGGAGGGTTAGTTCCTTCCAAGTTTCATGGCATTGCTACCTTGGAAGTCAGTCCTTCTATGTTCTTTCTGAAGTCTGATAATGCTTTGTCATGACTTTAACTTCTTTCATTGGTTGAGTGTGTCATTCTAACAGCATCTACTCCTTTCTTATATTTAAACAAACTGGAAATGAGTGACTTCTTCCTGGCGCTGGAAACAGTTTTCTTTATTGTCTATCTTAGTACCCTGCCCCAATGACCAGTGCCTGTTATCTTTCTGTTGCCTCAGTCTCTAAGACTTCCATTTTTAAGACACTGCTTTTCTAGGATGTATTTTGGGCTAAATATTTTGGGCACAGTGGAAAAATGGCAGCATATAAAATCACAGTCTCTTAAAGTAACTACAGTAAAGTCCTTTTTAAAAAGGCATTAGAATCAATTTAACAAGTATGGAGAACGTATCATTTACTTAGCATTGTGGGAAATACAAAATAGACAGTGTTTAATTTCCTTTAGAAAACTTAAGATCTTTTTGGAGAACAAGATTTACATGTATGAAATAATCACAAAACATAACCTTAACAATAAAAACAGCTGCTAAAAATTTTTGCAGCTAACAATTAATGAGAGGCTGGTTCAGGTAGTATTTGCTGTTCCATGTTCTTGGAGATGTCTTATGTCCTAATGACCAAAGGATCCATGCCAGCTGGGAAATGAATCCTGAGTGATGGTTACCAAAAAGAGAAGGGAGGTGGGTGATTGGTGAAGTGTGTGCACCAAGGTGCCAATTTATTGGATTTCCTGCTGTGTTGAAAATTCATCAGGACTTTGGGTTTGGCACACTGAGGAAATGGCTGAATCCATCCATAGAGAGTGGAATGACATAGATGTGGCCTTATATTCCTGGCATTTATTTTTAGCTAGAACTCTCACTTTTTCCATAGCTATGATATTCCTTCTTCTGCTAAATCATTCGTGTGGGAATGCTGCACAATTCTTTTTCCAGAAGTGTGACATAAGGTTTGTAGCTTTCTAGTCTTAATGGCAGATAAAAATCAATTGGCAAGATTCTTAGCGTATTTCTTTAAGAGACATGGTTCAGGGTGAAATGAAAACTTCTCTGGGTTGCCCAATTCTTATTTCATGGAAAATGACTCTTTCTTTGCTTCCTTTAAAAAAAGCCTATGCTAAATATAGGGCATTTTTTTAAAGAAAAATTTTATTTAATAGATTTTTACCAAAAGTATTGTCTACAAACCCATCTACAGTGGCTATAGCATTGGTTATAACTAAAGCCAATCAGAACACTCAAGGGGCTGTAGTCATCATTTTTCTTTTTATGTATTTGACTAAATTAAATAGCATTAACAGCTGTGCAATTCATCCTAATTTCATCGTGAATATGGATGCCACACTGATGTCACCCTTTGGGGATTATTGAAGCTAGCCCCCTGGTCATTATTTTCTTTAGAACATGCAGCCCCATGAAAGGAGATGTACAAAGCTTTGAACATTATAGAAATAAAGCACTTTAGAAATCAAATAGGTCCTAGTATTCCAGCAGATTAAGACTCCACAGAGAACTCAATGTAGAGTAAATATTTAAATTCCTTTTTACTGACTTATGTATATTTTCATATTAACTTACTCTTATTATCACTTTTTTTTAGTTTGTGGTACAATTTTCCATTTGTTTGAATGTCTTTCTGCATTTGTGTCTGTATTTTTTGATAGAAGTATTATCTCTGAGTACCCATGGGATTCTGAGTATATAAAAAAAAGTACATAGAGAAAAATTTTCCTGCCCTCAGTGAGCTGATAGTATGATTTATACGATCAATTGAGTGGCTTGTATTGAATATGTGTTAAGTGCTAGGGACTGTTTAATTCAACAAACATTTATTAAGACCCAGCTATATCTAAGGCACCATTCTCAGTACTGGAGACCAAACCAAACAAGTCTCTAACCTCAAGGAGCTTATATTCTACTGAAATTTTCAGTAGGCAGCAAAGCTATATGTTCTCTTTTACAGCGTATGTTTTTACAACATCTATAGATAAGATAGATGCACAGGTTTCAGACAAATAGATCTTGATTACTTTTTAGAATGATCTTTAGTTTGATTTTTATTTCTGCCTTTCATTTAATAGATTTGAAGCAAAGCCCATAGGACAAAAAAAATAGGTATGTAGAGAGAGGTCAAGGGGAAAATGACAGTCTTAATCTATTTTGCCTGTTTTCGAGAAAATTGCTGTTTCTGTGAGACCATAAAGAGTGTTATAGCATGATTGAAAGGACAGTTGATGTATGACAGATCAGAACTTGCTCCAAGTCTACATACATGTGAAAGTATGAAAGTGGGCAGGGAACGTGGAGAAGAAAATGGTGGCCAAGAGGAAAAAGAGCGAATTCTCATCAGCAGAATGAAAGAACGAGGCAGAAACACTAAGGGAGATAAAATATAATGGTTGGCATTTGTGTAGTTCTTTAAATTTTGCAAAGCACTTCACATATATTATATAATTCGATCAAGACAAGTAGAAGCAGGATATCAGATGGCTGAATGAGATGGGAAATTGAGAAGCCTTAATCAAGAGAGTTAAAGGAATGGCAGGCAGGGCAATAAAGGTTTTGCTGCAGTAACATTTTGGAAAAGAGAAGGGACCAAAGACGGGTTAGACAGAATATATGGCCACTGATTTAATGTGATTTCAGGAGGTCTGAGGAAGAGCTCTTGCCTCTAAAATGTCCTTGGTAAGGGCAGGGACTCTTCCCTACTCTTCCCTCCTCTTTCCTCCCCTCTACCCCCCACTGTATTTGTATCATCAATGCCTAGCACATAGTAGGCATTTGTTGAATAAATGACATCTTCAGTCAAAGGCTGAGAGACCACTTATTGGAAATTTTTTAAGGGACATTCTTGTTCAAGTACAAATTGAACTGTGTAATCTCTGAGGGTTTTTTTTCCCTTCTAATTTTGAGATTCTGTGATTCTGTGAAATCTTTCATTTTTCTATTAGAAATCAGTCTTGCATTGCAAATGTGACATATTCACATAGAAGTACAAATGACTGATATAGCAGAACCTTTCCTATAAAAAAATAGGTTTTAATAAAAGGGAGAAGTCTGGGAGAGGGCTTTCTAGGCTAGGAGTTATGGATGAGGGGCTGGTGCCAATTCTGCAATACCAGGACCTGTAAACAATAAAGGTTGAAGAAAGAAAAAAACAAATCACCATATTTCACAGGGAAATAGATTTAGAGGTGAAAGTGAACGTAGAAGCCATCTAGTCCAACCTTTTCCTTTTACAAAAAGGAAACTGAGTCTCAGTGGTTATATGACTTGCCCAAGGGCACATAGGTAGAAAGTGGGATGGATGGCATTTGAAAGAAGTATGGGATATGAACCAAAGAACTCCCCAATTGAGTCCTTTTTACTACACCATAAAGAGAGCTTTTTCAAACCCATGGTACCTGAGACCTGACCCTGTGATTAATTGTGAATGTTGTAAGGCAAGAATGTAGTTTGCAGCTCTTGGAGAGCAAGAGATAGCAATGTTTCGTGACAACTGAAATATATAGAAAGAAGTCATACAAAATTTGAGTAGACAACTGATGGCCACATAGAGTGCTCATTGTATATCTATTTACTGAATTTCCTATTATCATTGACCTCATCACTGTCTTACTCATCCCTAGAGTTCCTATTAGTGGAGGATCAGATCTGACTTATTTATATGTTTGATATGTGTATCCCTTCACAGAGATGAACAATAAATGTTTGTTGATTGATTGTATCATGTTCACCTGCCCTGCTCACTCTCCAGTTGCACATGGTCTAGCTAAGTTTGACATTGAGATAAAGAGATTTCTTTCCCAAGGGGAACCCTATCCAATGACCTCTGAGTGGGGACTTTTTGAGTTAGTGTGACATTGGGTTTCTTTATTCATCCATTCCCTCACCAGTAAACTTTTATCAAATGTCTAATAGATGTAAATCTCTTGGTTAGGTGCTGGATAACAAATTAGGTTAGATATGCAGGTTGAGATCAGATTATAGCTGCCAGATTAAGAGTTTATATTTTGTCTTAGTGATTATAAGGAACTTCTAAACATTTTTCATCAGGAGAGTGAAATAAGTTTCACCATAGGGATCCATCCTGGGAATGTTGGAATAGTCTGGTTTGGTTTTTGGAAGACTCTCCATCTCACACCTTGGCCACAAAGAGGTTAAAGAATTCCAAGTTGGCATCCCACAAGAGCAAAGGACTGTTGTCACGTTCTAACATTACTTCTTAGAAAATAAAATCAGAATATTCCAACCAGTGAAAATTCCACTCATGCAGAAAAATCACTCAGTGGTTTGGCTAATCTTTTCATGCTCAGGGGTGGCCAGTGCTGAAAGAGGCCAGAGTTTTAAAATCAGAGCTGAGTTTAGAATTAGTGGGGGAAGGTGAGGAAGCAGGCAATGTCTTCATTAGACTGATCAGAAAAACTCCCAAGGCTGACACCTAGATTCTATATGATAAAAGAGCAATACTGTTAACTCTTCACATACTACCACTATTTTCCATTTGCTTTTAGGGAAGAGAAAATATTTCAAGCTCTTCTCTGTACTTTTTTGTAAGTCTAGGTGATTCTTATGCAAAAACATACTTTTGGGCAAAGTAGAACTAATGATAGTCACTGATTTCTTTTGCCACTTTGAATGATGAAAAGTTCCCATTGATTTAAGGCTAAGTTCTTGAGAAAAGCATTTGCCCTGAGGTGGTAATATCTTTTTCAATTTAAGGTTAAATTAAGAAACCCTAGAGAGGCACAACTCTGAGAAGCAATAACACTAAAGACCAACAACATTAAATGAAGACCAGAAGTGGAAAAAAGTGTTATTTTCCCAAGACACACTTCCTCACAATCCCTACCATTTTTCACTGCAACCATCTACCCCAAGCCATTCCTCAGTCTCTAGACTGGAGTAAGGATATTTATTGGAGTGGCTCATCATCTCATTAATATGGCTTACCTTAAGAACTCCTTCAGTCAAGAGAGCCCCAAGCTGTTACTTTCTTGTTAATTTCATTTGGATTCTTTTTTGTTACTTTCACTCAGATTCCTAGCTTCCAACAATACTGAGTAGTTGTATTAGGCCCTGATGGTAGAGTTTCACTCAGCCTTCCACTCCACTGAAATGCATTTTCTCTTAAGAGTTAACATATATTGAGTGAACCTTTACAAATATTGACCATTTCTTCGAAATTTACAGAGAGGGGACCATAACAGGGCATGTTCCTGGGAAATGCAGACTTCATTTCCAGGTCAATCTGCTTCTCAGAGAGAGACTAGAGTGAATATTTGCTTCTAATACAAGAAGATGATTGATTGGTCCAGATCATTTGATTAGTATGGTTATTAGAGGAATTAATACAAGTCCTTCTTCTGAGGTAACTGAAGACATCTACATTATTTTCCCAAATAGTTCTTACATTCTTTCCTATTGTGGGAAGTGATATGGCCCCTGGAATAACATTTTATTAATTACTGATGCAAGGTATACAGTGGTAGGCCATTGACCAAGAAGAATAACAGGACCCTTTCCACAGGGGATGAGAGGCACATAGGATGCTGAAAGGAACAGTAGTAGTCGGGTAACCTATGGTCACTCCTGATTTTGCCACTAACACACACTATGTGACCTCTGTCAGTCCTGCTACCATGTGTGCCTCTGTTTCCCTTCAAATGGGGAAAATATATGGGCCCATCAGCTTAATGTTGACGATGGTCAAATGAAATTGTATGCTCGAAAATACTTTGGGAAGGATCCAGTGACATGCAGATTGAAAGGATTATAATTTTAGGCCGTCTGTACTTGGTTGCCACTTTTCATCTCAGTTTTTTCACATTTAATTCTGCCCATCTGAAGAGTGAGAATACTGAAGGCTCTTTCTTTGCCAGCCCTTCAGTAGGGTTTTTTTTTTCCATATCCAAATAGGCAACAACACATGCATAGCTAAGATTTTACCTCACGGTGACCCACTGTGAGATGTTTTCTCCAGGAATGTGTGACATGCAGAAGGGGGACCATTTAATGAAAGTGAATGTCTTAATCCAAGCAAGCAAAAGCCAATATTTATTATCAATAGGTTCATGCTCACTTACCTATTCTTGCTCTCTTTCACTCTCTACTCCAACCCTTAGCCATTTTGAAAGTTCTTAATGTTTTGGGGCAAGGGTTTTGAGGATTTTGTGTTCTTTAAAATAAAAAGAAAAATTACACAACTTGCCATTCACTGGTAAGTTCATTAGAGGAAAATGTTTATAGAGACTTTTCTTTCTCAACCAAGTCCAGGGGGCTAATGAATAAGGGATGTCCAAGCACCTCATAGGATGTTCAGTTTAGAGCTGGAAGAAACTTCCAACAAAGGTCTTCTAGTCTTTTATATGTGAGGAACTAAAGCCAACAAAGGTTAAATGTATTGCTTGGTATTACAGAAGCAGTAAGCAGGAAAGCATGAGTTTGAACCCAGGTTCTTTGCCTCAAGGAAAGACAGCCAGGTGGTACAATGAATAGGATGCTGGGCCTAGAGTCAAGAAGACTTACCTTCCTGACTTCTGTGTGACCCTGTGCAAGTCACTTGACCCAGTTTGCCTCAGTTTCCTCACCTCTAAAATGAGCTGTAGAAGGAAATGGTAAACCACTCCAGTTTGCCAAGAAAACCCCAAATGGAGTTACAAAGAGTCAGACATGACTGAAAACAACTGAACGACAGCAACCTTCCCCTCAAAAACTATCACTCTTTCTACTGAACTGTGAGCCCTACTCTAGCTATGAGAATACAGAATTAGAACTGGGAAGGATCTTAAAGATCACCTCCCTATCATCCCTTCCTTTTGTAGATGAAGAAACCAAGAGTCACAAAATGGTTCCTACATTAACAACAACAACAAAAAGATTGTCTATATGGAATTTTTCCTGTTTCCCCCAATACCTAGTTCTCTCCTTCTCATAACTACTTCGTATTTATTTGTGCTTATCCCGACTCTGACATTCCTTGTGTGGCAAGTCGCTCAACTTCGCTGGACCTGCCTCTAAAAGGGATCAGCAGCAGCAACAACATTTACATGGTATTAGCTGTGTTCTAGGTACTGTGTTAACAATTATTACCTCATTTAATCCTCATAATAACCCTGGAAGGTAAGTGTTATCATTATCTTCTTTATCCCCATTATCCTCATTCAGGAAACTGAAGCAAACAGTGACTCGCCCAGGGTCACGCAGCTAATAAGTTTCTGAGGCTGGATTTAAACTTATCTTCCTGACTTCAGGAGCTAGGTGGTACAATGGATAGAGCACTGGGTCTAGAGTCAGAAAGATCCAAGTTTAAATCTGGCCTCAGATACTTCCTAAGCTGTGTGGCCCTGGATAAATAAATCACTTCACCTCTATTTGCCTCAGTTTCCTTATCTATAAAATGGGGATAATACCACCATTTACCTTCTTGTGTTTTTGTGAGGATCAAATGAGGCAATCATTTTAAAGCACTTAGCAAGTGCCTAGCACTTCATAGTATGTGCTCTATAAATTGTTATTAGAAAAAAGTATTTGAACTTCATGGCCCCTGAAGTCCCTCTGCAGCTCTAAATCGATGATCCAGTGAACCTTTGACACATGCCTTTGTTGTCTTTTTTTAGATCACAGGCTCCTTGAGAGTAGGGATTGTTTTGTTTTCACCTAACACAGCGCCTAGCACATAGCTGGCATTTTAATAATTGCGTGTTGATTGACTAACTGATGGATTGATTAGTAGTAAGTTGTGGACACTTTACTAGCGTTGCACAGCTAGTTGGTTGGAGACAGAGCAAAGACTATAATATAGTCCCAATATCTTCCATCTTGTAATTGTGTAGAACTCTGTTTCTCTCCTTCTCCCATTTGAACTACACTGATTTGAGGTAAGGAGCTGTTAAAGTCCTTGGGAGGAGCTTGGCAGCGCTGTTTTTAATCCCTTCCTGAGACTAGTTGCTGATATAGCTGAGTTAAAGATGTCTCCTGGGTGTGATTGGAAATGGAAGTTTAATGATGGTGCAAATACTGTTTATCTAGATTTTTTTTTTCTGGGAGGACTGGGGATAAAAAAATTCCCCTGATGGGCTACCGAGTCTTGTAACTTCTGACAACCTATGACAGATTGTCAGGAAAGTTGAATTCTTCGGGGTTGCTTGTTCTGCCTTTGCCTTCTTCTCTGTTATGTGATTTAATTACAAGTTTAATCATTTCTGAAACTTCAACCATCCCTCCAGAGTCTCAAGACCTGTTCTTTTAATAGGGAGGCATTACTCCGCTGAGTGGCTCTCTGGAAGGAGGGTTAGATGTGCCTCTCAAATCTTTCCCTTGGTGAGCGAGACAGGGCCAAATAAAAAACAGAAATTGTTTTGACATTCTTCTTTTTTTAATCATAGAGAAAGAATAAAGTATATTTAACTTAAAGTAAAGAGGTTGCATTCATTATTGATGGAAGCTGTAAAAGGAATACAAAAAATTGCTGTTTACCATTAATGGAGAAGCATCACTATAAATTCATGTTAACCCCAAGTGCGTATAGGACTGGTCTGGCTAATTGTCCCTCCTTTTTGGTGCATTCATATTTCTGTCCTTCTTTGATCCTTCTCCATCCACTCTCCCAAGTAAAATAAAATAAAATAAAGGGACCAACCCCCTCTAGTAGATTTTTATAACTTTGCATACAATATATTTAGTTTAGTAATGAAAAATTTCAGCTTGAGGCAACGTATATAGTAGCATTTCTAATGTTTTTTAAACAGCTATTAATGCAGTCAAGCTGTGTTTTTTCTTCTTCTGTATATAATCATCTGCTCAGTGGTGCACTCTATAACTCAGAGCAGGAGCCAGAGGAGGAGCCTGCTGTGACTGATGGGGCAAGGCCTAGCAAGCTGAAAGAGTCCCATCTGGATTAGGTTTTGGGAGCAGTCAGATGTTGAGTGGGAGGTCAGCAAGGCTTGCATTAGCTCCCCCTCCTTCAACACCCCTATCATCCACACTCATCCACACATTACACAGCACACACACACCCTCATCCTTAATTGATGCTTGCCTTGGGCAGATGCTCTATGGCCTGGGACTAGAACAGCTGCTAAGTTTATGGAGGATAAAGGAAACAGGATGGTGCAGCAGGTATTTTTTTTTTCCATTTTATCTTTCACTTGAAACTGTGATTTGAATAGAGCAGAGGCCTTTCCCCTATTAAGCTGTCTGGCTGCATGAAAGCTTCCTGTGATACCCATTTTGATTCTTGCTTCATTCTAGAGGAAGGCAAGCTGCAGTGATGATTGCATATGTGTATGTATGTGTGTGTGTGTGTGCATGTGTGTTTCTATCTGTCTGTCTGCTGTTCTTGATCTAACTGAGATAGTCTTATAACCAACTGCAGGTTAATGGGGTAATTTTGCTTTTTTCCTCTTTGTCTAAATGCCCTGAGGATATGAGGTAGTTTGGCTTATTTCACTACAGTACAAGACGCCTTTCTCTGAATATGCAATATTTCTGACTAAAGAAATTGAACACACAAACTACTAAACTCAATTTAAAAAAACAAAACAAAACCTGTCAGCACTATTAAAACTGTAGGCAATCACCAGGCACCAAGTAGTTTTCTAGAATAAACTGATGTTCCCTTGTAGCGGTACTGGTGGGATGGGAGGGGGAAGGCCCCAGAGGAGTGACTTCTCTTCTTTTGCTGTGTGGATGGACTCAGCTGGCTTATTAAGTTTGACACTGTTGTGTATTTCTTCATTATAAAGGGTGTTTTTGGAATGAAAGAGCTTTTTCAGAATGAGAAAGGGCTCTTGAAGGACTAAAGCCTAGAGGAGGGGGGCTCTTAGAGGGGCTTCAAAAACTTTGCCTTTTTTAAAGTTGAAAACTTGTAGGATTTTAAGTCAGTATGGATGGTTATGAAATTCAGGCACTTTTCACTCTTGAAAAGCCAAGCTTTTTAAGTTGAAAGCAATAAACTGAATTTTATACACTGCCACGTAAAGAATATTTTTGAGTTGAAATGTGGTTTTCATTAGATTGCAGGCCAAAACATTTTGCAAAGTCTGACTGTCTGCCACCCTTTGTTCTTTCATTTGCCAAAAGTACTTTATTAAACCACATAGAAAAATGGATGTGCCAGATCTGACATAAAGTACTCCCTTCCCCTTAGCCCACCTTAACAGGAGAACTTAGGATACAGAATGAATTACTTGCCCAAAAGGCTTCTCTGTATGTAAGGGGAGTGACACACTGACCATATAAATCTGTTCACACAAAGAAACCTACCATTGTCATATATAGTAGCCAGACTGTGCATTAGTTTTAAAATGGGGATAATTTCCTGGCATTTCCATGCCTCAGTTAAAAACAACTTTAAATTTAGATAAGATTTTCTTTTTACTAGGCATCAGATGTATTTTACATATATATATGTGTATATATATATATATATATACACATATATATATGAATTTTTTTTAAAGTATCCTTTGATTAGATGAAAAACACTGAAGAAAATAGCACATGATATAATGATGGAGTTGCAACTTGATTGTATTTTTGGCACGTCTGTAAATGTTAACCCAAATCTAGTACATTAATAGGCATGTTGTGTGTTTCTCCAGCAATGTGCAAGGATCCACTAGCAGTTTTCCTGTATCATACTCTTATCCGTTCTACCTTCTAGGATGCAGATGGGGAGACTGAATCACAGTAGCCCCAAATGGGTGATTTGTGTGTCTTTAAAATACATACTAATAGCAGTCATTGCATATTGCAGTTACCTCAGAGAAAAACTAGGTTCCACAAACTCCATGCTGGATTTTTGAACTCTCTTAAAGGGGATATATGGAGATGTGTGCAGCAATATATGTCTCTGGATGTTTGGTTAGGGAAGAGGGCAGTAAGAGGGAATGAGAGGAAGTAACTACTGGTTTGTTCGTTTGTTTTTACGTCAGCCCCTCCTCAGTAACAAAACAAACAAAAAACAAAATCCAGATATCAGTCTTAACTTCAGGTTTAAAATTAAAATAACTCTCATTTAGTGATATAGTAGGGGAAAAAAAAGGGAGCTCAAAGTATTGATGCACAAGTCCACGTCTAGCAAAACTTCCCCCAAATAATGATGCCTGGCAGTGTCATAGTGAGGCTGAGATAGTGATTATCAGGTTTCAGTTGGAAACATGGTTCCTTTCATGTCTAGAAAATATGTTCTCCAGCGACAAGGAGGTTGCAATGAAAATCCATCCCCTTTATTGTCTCCTTATTATTTAGGGTTCTACCAAGTCCCTGGCTTGGGACCACATGGGTTTTTCTGGACCATGGCTGTGGAGGTCTTTCCAGGTTGGACAGAGATGCTGCATCAGAAGTAGTTTAAAGCTACCAGTAAGAAATTCCATGCAAAGTGCAGCGCTCTTAATTAAATATTAGCTGTAATTAGCACAAAGTGTGAATGTTACAAATATTAATTAGGGTCTCCTGGAACTGCTGTCAGTGTTAATGAGAAACAGTAGGGGTCCCGGCAACATCTGTTTTAGAACTCCAGGTAGAGGATAAAAATCTCGAGAACAAATGTACCTGGACATTAGCTGCCAGTGGCTTTGTGGTTACGATTGGTCTTATACCATGTCTGCCACATGACTCATTTTCCCAGAGATGGTACTTGGGGATCGCTGGAGACCAATTCTTGTCCCTTAGCCCCAGGACACCTTATCCCGCCGTTATTCCTTCTTCCAAATGTCGTCGCTTCTTACCTTTGGGCTCACTGTTATGTAGCAGAACCTGGGCAGACTATGGTTGCCAAGATCTGCTTCAGAGTTTATCTACTGTTTATACACTTTTAGTTTGGCCAGTGAGGCTGGTAGTCTCTTAAGTTTCACTTTGCTTTATATTAATGAGTACTTTTTTTGGGGGGGGGGGGGGGCGGTGAGGGGAAAGGAGAAGGAAAGTCCTCAGATTTATGATTTCATCATTAGGGGTAACAACTACTATGGAAACTCCCTCCACTAATTCAAACAGACAATTCATCTGTGACTTATAGCTTTGTCTTTGCATCCCAGTACCTAGACACTTAAATGCTTATTGAATGATCATTATCTTGGAGTCACTGAGAAATTAAGTGACTTGCCCATTGTTGGGTGGCTAGTATTTGTTGAAAGCAAAATTACATCCCTGGTCTTTTTGATTCCAAGATGACTCTTCTATATTTCTCCCCTTTTAAGCACTTTAACACCTTGGTAGAATATGGTAATATTTATATAACTCTTTTTGACGGATTCCAATGCTGTCCCCACAATATCCCTGGGAGGTGAGCCCATAGATCAATATTCTTTCCAATCTGAAGCTGAGGAAAATGGAGGCATGAAGTTAGAAGTGGGGTTTGAACCCAGGTCTTTTATTCCTTTTCTCTTTCTACTATTCTATGCTATATTTAATATGATATTAAGTAGAGCTTTCTTGGACTCCATACCTAGAAAATTATTTATTAAAGTGCCCAATAGCCATATGGCAAAAGAATCTCAAGGATACTGTTAGGGGGAACCTAGACCGGATTTGTATATGACCCTGAAAAGTACATAAGTACCTTTATTCTTGGAATGAGAGTGTTGTCTCTGGGAAAATATTCTGAGTAGACTATAGATGACTGAAAGAGACTCCTCTTTTGTCTTTCACTACTCCACTTTTTTTCCACCTGCTACTATCCCTGACCTCAGTCTACTAGTCCTGACTTCTTTCATTGATCCAATATGGAATATTTGCCTATATTGCTTAGGAACCTGGTAGTAGAAAGCAAATCTTCATCAACTGAAATAAGTACATTATTGGGCATCTCAAACACTCCTTAAAAGTATGTTGTGATTTTTCTTGAAATTGGAATTAATTTATAGATGTTGCTCTCTCTCTCTTTTCCTCTCCGTTCTTTTTATTCTTCTTCTCCTTTCTTATTTTTCTTCTTTTTCCTCCTCCCCCTGCCCCATACACACACACACACACACACATTTGTGATGGGGGAAAATGTCAGATGGTAGGGTATGATACTACCATTTAGAAAAAGAAAGTTAAAAAGTACCAATATCTTTTTCCTAATGAATCTCTTTTTGTCTCTGTCTTTGCCAATTGCAAGGCTTGTCTGCCTTTCTGTCTATCATGATTTTTAAACTTCCTTTTATGTAATCAGAGAAAGGCCCCATCTAAAATAGAGCCCTAGGAGACCAATGTGACTCTCTATGAGGGATCAGGTTTGCCTGCCCTTCAAAAGTTCTTTTTCACAGGCCTGAGCTTTCCAGGTTTCAGTTTTGCCAGTGAGAATAAGCACTTATGATAGGATTTCTTTACTTGAAGTTATATTCTTAGATGGGTCCATGTCATGTGGAGGCAAATGGGAGAGGAGGAGGATGTTACTTGGGCTGGAAATAGCAGTGAGTTTCTAAATCAGAAGGTACAGGGAATGTGGGAAGAGCTGGTTTTCTTGAATTTTCTCTAAACTCCCTCAACTTCTCCCAGTACTGGGAGCTTTCTACACCCACAATAAAAAGAGATCAGTCTCCTCAACATCCTTAGGAATTGATTTGTATTTTTACTTCCAAACAATAAATTAGGTGATAGAGATTAGTATGAGGGAGGAAAGAAGCCAGCCTAGTGGAACTGGAATGTGTTGCATAAGTGTCTTCATTTGCCCTACACTTAGTTCTTTCTACAGTTATTACCAATATCATAATAGTGTTGCACCCTTCACCATAAGAGCACAAGTTTTGCATTCTAGGATTAATCACTATTTTTCCCCCTTTGCTGAATAAAAGTTTCACTGTGTCCAGATCCTTTAGTGGAAAAGCCTCATTGACACAGATATCTAGGAAATGTTCCTATATCTGACATTGCTTGCTATCCCTGCTATAATTATATGAAAGCTAAAGTCACATCTGATTGACCACAGAAGATAGGAGATGCAGCTATTTGGTGTCTAATTGTAAAGATTTCTTTTTTATGTGCAAATCAGAGTGCATCAGTGGAATGACCCAAAGGCACTTGGATTAAGTTCTCTGGCATATGAGAGAAGATGCTTTCTGATTTTATTTTTTCAATTTACTGATTATCTTTTGTTTGTACATCATCTGTATCTCCCGTTATGTTCCTCCCCCCCCCTTAGAGAGACATCCCTTATATTAAAAGAGGGAAAAATACAATTCAGCAAGAGTAACCAACCCACCAAATGAGTTTGACATTTTATTCAGCGTTCCATACCTATAGTTGCCCACCTCTGATAAGAAGGGAGGGAGCTGCAATGCTGTAGCTTTTCTTCAGGGCCAAACTCGGTCATTATAATTTCATAGCATTCATTGATTTCCTCTCACTCCCCATTTAGGCTGTTTAAGTCCCTGTAAATATTGTTTTCTTGGCTTTACCTGCTTCACTTTCCATCATTTCGTATGTCTTCCCATGTTTCTTTGTATTCATCATTTTTTACAAGATAGTAGCATCCCATTCCATTAAGTCGTCCATAGTGTGGAGTCTGCAAACTTAATTTTTTTATAGCTGTATTTTGATATGATCATTTCTATTGTGATTGCATAATTTAACTTTATTCATT
Organism: Notamacropus eugenii; assembly: GCF_028372415.1. Lineage (NCBI taxonomy): Eukaryota > Metazoa > Chordata > Mammalia > Diprotodontia > Macropodidae > Notamacropus > Notamacropus eugenii. The sequence continues at coordinate 85,336,391 of NC_092872.1, forward strand.
TAAAACAATAATTCTGAGAAAGGGTCTATAAGCTGCACTAGACTTCCAAACTGGGCCATGAGACCAAAAAAAAAAAAAAATTAAGGATCCCTGCATGATATTTATGTGTCACGGTTTTTAAAGGTGGTCAATGGGCATCTAATTTCTTTTCAAACAAAAAAATAATATTTTGAAATATTTTGGTTTCTATGGGATTCTTCTTTTTATCTTTTCTTGTAGCATGTGCCTAGCAGTGAGATTTCTGGGTCAAAGGATATAGACATTTTAGTCACTTTCATAACATAGTTTCAAATTGCTTCAAATGAGTGTTCTTACCCCGTCTTTGGGGAGTTATAAAACAAAGGACAGTCATTGGTATCCATCCAACATAAAAAAGCACTTGAGGAAGCTCCCTTCTCTCCCACCCTCCCAGCACATTAGGCAGGCAACCTATGGTGAATTTAGAGGAGAATATGGAGGGGACCCCCACATCAATACCGTATAGTGTGTGTGTGTGTGTGTGTGTGTGTGTGTGTGATTTGCTTTGTCACTATATTACATTACCTCTTTATAATTCATGTAATAAAAGGTGGACTTTAGGAGAGCAGGCTATATTTCAATACTTCCATAATTTTGGAGAAACTCTGATTTCATCCATCTGGGGTCACTCCTTCACTGACGTACATATCATTCCTTTCACATCCTGGTAGACAATACCTTTGAATTTCTGTGCTTAAAAAATAAAATAAAATCACCACTTGGTGGCCCATCTCTTTGCTTCATGTATGTCAAGTTTTTCAGAGGTCGTACATCATTTGATCTTTTGTGGCACTTTAACTATGAAATTAAGAATCAACTGTCATGTAGAAAGCTTCATATTCACTGGTTCCACGTCAGGATTATAATTAGGGTTCTTCAGGATCAAACAGGACACAGTCCCTAAGGGGGAGCCAACGTTGGGCCTTTAACTCTCTTTGGATTCTGGAGATGTTTCTGCGTGGCTCCTTACTGATTTTACTTTTTCCTTTTGCTTTCCAGGGTAATCAGGAAGCTACAGCAGCTCCTGACACAATGGCACAGCCTTATGCCTCCGCCCAGTTTGCTCCCCCTCAGAATGGCATCCCTGCAGAGTATACGGCTCCCCATCCTCATCCCGCTCCAGAGTACACAGGCCAGACTACAGTCCCAGAGCACACGTTAAACATGTACCCTCCAGCGCAGACGCATTCTGAACAGAGTGCCACGGACACAAGTGCGCAGACTGTCTCCGGCACAGCCACAGTAAGTGTAGCATTTTCTTCTTCTGGGATGGTTTGGAGAGGCCATGACCTTGAGCTTTCTTACCTGGGTGGTAAATGGGGAGGTCCACAGTGAGAGGTTTATTAGCCAGAGGGGGCCTGTTTCCAGCATCAGGGTATTATCTTCTCATCCTCAATAGCCTGAAAGAGTTAATTATCCTCCAGGAAGATCACAATGGACTTCCTGGAGAATTATGCCTTGGTGCTCCAACACAAGGCTGTGTGTTTTTCACAGATAAGCCATTCAGCACTGAAAACTGGTCAGCCTTTTTTTTTTCTTCTCATCATCCTTTGCATTCTCTCTGCCTAGGAGTTTGTCATCCACTTGGACCAAAGCATTTACTTCTATTCTCCTCATTTCTTCTGTCTAGAAATAAAAACAAAGTTCTTTTTGTACTTGGAACCTTATCCAATTAGGGACTGAGATCATTTTGGCTAGGAAGTGTCTTTACCTCTTTACTGGTACCAGCTGTGGCCTTTCTGATTTGAGGATCAAATGTACACTGCTTTTTGTACTTGGAAACTTACCCAATGAAGGGTTAAAATCATTTTACCTTGGAATTGTCTTCATTTCTTTGGTAGCATTACTGGTCTTTCTGATTTAAGGACTACTACTCTTTTCATTCCTTTTTTTCCTTTAAATGGTTAAAAAAAGTGTGAATGAGGTGTTTTATCGCATTCATTAGTTTTACCCAAGCTGTTTGTGATGGTGGTGTTGGCAGGAGCTATCTCTGATTGAAAAGGGAATAAGGTCCTATCCGCAAGTCGTTATTAAATATATATTTTATGCCCAGTCTCATGCTTTGAGGGCTAGAAAAAGGTTGAAGCCACATTACTTAGACTTGAGGAGTTTGTAATTCAGAAGGGGACACAAGGTGAATCTACCAAAACGAACTACAGAACGATACATTATTGGACAAAACTGAAATATTGCGGTACTACAAATAAGGAAGAGATCATCAAGGACTGGAAAATGTGTATTGTGTTAGAGAAGTAGATAGTGCAGTGGGAGGAGGGCAGGAAGAAATTTCGAAGAAATGAAAAATATCGAAACCTCTAAGGTGGATTTAAAAAATCTTAAAAAACAACAAACCAGAAGCACTTTCCTCCTTTTCATTACATTAGTGAAGAACTATGGATTTGCAATATTAGATACACTGTCAGATACAGTTAATGTGGTGAGTCATTGTTAATTTTGCTAAACTGCTTTTTCTTTCTCTCTTATAAAAAAAAAAGGCAAAATAAACTTTGTTATAAGTGGTGACTAACTGATTAGAGTCACCCCAGATAACAAACATCTATTAAACTTCCTCTATGTGCTGTGTGCTATGCATCATTCTAAGGGCCAAAGATACAAAGAAAGGTATGGGATGGAAAGGGAGTTCAGGAGTGAATGTAATATAAAATCCAAAAGCAAAAAAAAAAAAAAAGAATGTAATTATTTATTGAAAAGGGGAGATATCTTGTTCTCTGTGACCCCATTTCTTCCTTATGTGTCACATGTTCCTATTTTTTGGGGTAGTGTGAAATAGTAAAAATCATGGAATTGGAGGCAGAAGACCTGGGTTTAAATCCTGTTCTGCTTCCTGTTTCACCTGACATGCCATTTAGCTTTTCTTGGTTTCAATTTTCTAATCTATAGAATAAGGATCTAGAACATTATTTCCAGGGCTTTTCTTGTTTTGTAGCTCATGTTAGTGTGAACCTCTAGCCAGGAGAAGGAATTCTTGCGTGTCTACATTCTTGTAATCCCCACTGTGAACTCAGAGAAGCCACTGTGTCAGGACGTGACTCGTCAACATAATATAAATATAGGAACAAAATAAAGTCAGTATACAGTGCCTCTAACCCAAGATTCTATCTGGTTCAGCGGCAGCATAGAATTCTGGTTTATGGGGGCTGGCCACCATTGTGTCTTAAATGGGTTAGAGTACATACCTTGGGCATCCTGAAGGTTCTGCTGACTTATGAGCATAGTGCCCGGTGCCTGTATCAGTGCAAATGCTCAGTCTGTCAGAGTGGAGCCCATTAGACATGTTTGAAAAACTAATAGCAGGTGCAGGTAAGAAAGAAAAATCACCCATATGATGTGACTACATATTTTCCAGGGCTCCTACTGCACACAGTGCATGCATATGATTTAACACACAGCACAGAGCATCTATAATGTGAGTCTGAATACACCCAGAGCTACCACAGCATCTGAAAAGTAAAGGTTCGGAGAACTTATTAGGTCATCCAGTCAAATCCCCAAGGGCCAAGATTGTTCCCTACAGGACATTTTCTGCTGAATTCAGATTTAAAGTAGGGCTCAAAAATACCATGCATCAGTTTGCTGACAGAGCCAGTACTATTATATATTATATACTAGTCCTGACAAGGTATTTTATTCTTGACATATTATAATCAGAAATTTGCAAGTGGAGAATTCGCCAAGTATCTCCACTAGCAACTTAACATCTATTTTTAACACCTCTGCAATCTGCTGAAAGTCTCCCACAACCTTCCCATCAGATTCGTACACTCCTAATGGGAGCCAGCAAGGGTGTCCTAGAGAGAGGCACAACAGCGTAATGCTCCCTGGCCTTTGAGAACATGCCTTTAATGAGCCAGACTCTTCCTGTATTTTAGCTACTCACTACCTGCTAGTGTTAGACATCCCTGGCAGCTGCATTAACTCCTTCAATATAAGGCAGTCTCTCTCTCTTTTTTCTTTTTTTTTATTTATTGAAGGAGTTAATAGTGAGTCACAGGGAAAAAAAAATCTTGGTGTTTTCTTTGTGTGAGTTGTGTGGTTCACACCTCTGTAAAGAAGAAAGCCTTATAATCCACGTGGGTCTTCAAGGGCAATGACATAGACTGGATCTTAGCTGGTGATTTAGATAGCAGTTATCTGACCCCCCCAGGAAGAGTGACTGGGTGCACACACCCCTGCAGGTTCCTTGGAAAGATAAACAAGCAAAATCCTCACTTCCCTGCGGGGCCACTTTCGCATTGTACACTCTGTGTTCCTTAGAGTACCTGCATTTTGAGGTTAGCAACCTTACTGCCATGATGCCACCTCTCAGGGGACACAACCTATGGTAAGTGCTTTGCACTTAAAGCTTAAAGCTATTGTGCTTACTGTTTTTATTAATTGTTATTATAATTGGGATGTTCCTCTAGGCCTTCACTGTCCCTTTCATGTTCAACTTCTCTGCATGATTTAGTTCCTCAAAACAAAGCAGTTTGAGTATAGTTTCCTAAAACAAGCTCAGAGAGCAGAATTTTTAACTTCCGAATATTCATTTTTTTTTTTTTTTAGCTCTTCAAGTTTTCTCATGACCCTATGAGGCAGGTAGAACAAATATCATCATCCCCATTTTACAGATGAGGAAGCTGAGAATCAAAAAAGCCAGGTTACTTATCAGGTCACAAAGTTAGCGGAAGAGGCTGGATTTAAACCTAGTTCTTCTGACTTTTAGAATCGTAACGTTTTTGTTGTACAACAGCTATCTCTTGTCCACCTACCTTTATATCTCCACTCAGTACTTATTCTCTCTGCCAAAAAACAAGAACAATGTCCCCTTCTCATTCCCCCTCCTCCCAGATTTCTATTGATAAAACTCCCTTGCCAATGGCTATCTGAATATGCTTCCATCAAAGGACATGGTAATAATAAATAGCAATAATAACTAACATTTATATAGTGCCTACTATGTGCCAGGGACTGTGTAGGTGCTTTACAATTATCGCCTCATTTGGCCAGGCTATTAACATTTATTAAGCACCTGTGCTAAGTGCTGGGGATACAAAAAGAGGCGAAAGACAAGCCCCTGCCTTTTAAGGAGCTTACAATGTAATGGTAAAGACAGCATGCAGACAAATACATGCCAGATATATAGCATGCAAAACAAGTGATATAAAGGAGAAATAGGAAATAATTAACAGAGGGAAGGCACTAGGAATCAGTGAAGTGGGGAGGGCTTCCAGGAGAAGGTAGAATTGAAATTAGTACTTAAAGGATGTCAGGGAGGTCAGTAGTCAGAATGGAGGAGGGAAGGCGTTCCCAGAATGGAGAAGAGCCAGAGAAAATGCCTAGAGCCCAGAGACAGTGCCAAGAGGCCAGTGTCTCAGGCTCCAAAGAGTATGAGATGGAGAATAAGGTATAAGAAAACTGGAAAATTGGGAGGGGGCTAGCTCATGAAGGGCTTTGAATGCCAGAGTACTTTATATCTGCTCCTGTAAAGGTTAGAAGAGACAGACATTAAGTCACTTGCAAAGAATCCCACAGCTAGTAAGTGTCTGAGGCTATGTTTGAACTCAGGCCCAGTACTCTATCCACAAGGCCACCTAATTAGTTCTTTAATGGGTGGAGAAAGAGCCTAATTAGATCATGTGTTCTCTGTACTTAGGAAAACGTGCATTGAAATCCTGGCCAATATATATACTGATTGTAATTCTAGGCAAGTCACTTAACCTTGTGGTACCCCTGACAAGCCCCTGATTTTTAAACTGCAGATAGGAAGGTCCTCATTGATAAAATCATAGGTCCTGTTGTTGTTGTTTTTTTTTTAATAGATCTTTCTGTAGCCATAGTTCTCAAGCTTTTTTTTTACTTGACTTCCTTAGACTTTTTAAATTATTGTGGACAACTCCTCCTTCCACAAAGTTTTTATTTATATGGTTTATATCTATCAATATTTACCATATTAGAAATTAAAATATTATTGTTATTAAAATAGTTTTGATCTCATGGATGTCCTAAAATGAGATTCCTGAACTACACTTTGAGAATTATTGGTCTATAGCTCTAAATAACTGTATACAAACACATACAAATATGAAGGACAGTAGGGCTCTAGTGAGAGGGCTTAGAATTAGGAATAATTAGGAACCTGACCTATGCAAGCTATGTGACCATAGGTGAGCCATTTCGCCTCTAATTTTCCTGTGCAGCCTTTCTAGAATCGAAGTTATAAATGAGTTACTCATCTGTACTGGTGGAGAGAGTTTATATACTTAGAATTTCTACACACTGATGAAATGAGCATTCTCTAATCTCCAACCATCATGTTATACAACAACACATGTTATTTATGCTTCTGGAAATGAATTTTGCATGAACTCTGCATAGTAGTAGGATTCCGACCTAGGGGGATAATATGGCAACTCCCATTAGCTTGAGGACCTAGTAGTAACACAGCTAACAAGCCAGAGAGATTTATGAATTTTAGAGTTCAAAGGGAAATCACACAGTTTGCCTTTAACCCCCTTTTTACAGACTGAAGAAACTAGAGTTCCTTGCCCACAATTAGAAGAGTAGGACCTAGACCCCAACTCTGCGTGCTTCCAATCCAATGTTTTTCTACTCATTTTGGAGTCCAGGTTGGGTCTAGGTGATGCTTAGGGGATATGACCTTGTGTCTAGGGAAGTAAAAGAGAATCATTCTCCCTTTCCACCACCTTCACTCAAAGCAAAGGAACTTTGGAAAAGAACACTATGAAGTCATAATCTCCAAGGGGAAGTCAAAAGTTTTATCACTCATTTCTCTATGTTGGATTTGTACTCTGAAGGGAATTTACATAATGGGTTTCATTCTCTAAGGATTCACAACTTTACTTAGGGGAATTCTTAAATCCCATTCTCATACTCAAACCCCAACCTTCCAACCTATGGCTTTACCCCATCTTTCTCCAATAGATCTGTCGCCTTCTTCCATTGGGAAATATGTATTATTCAGTAAACTTTTATCCTTACAAAGCTCTCCTATGGGACAGCTAAAAAAAAAAATAGAGCTTTGATACAGATCCTAATTAAATGATGTTCTTCTACAAGTATTGACGACCTTTGCATAAGTACTCAAAACTCTCATTTTATCAATCCCACTTATCTCAGTCAGCTGTTAGGATAGCAATCATATCAAAGTAATATATATTGGAGTATGGACTTAGAAAGATTAAACTTTAGAGATGAAAAGAAGGTTGTAGAAATCTTCCATTCCAACTTGCCACTCAATATAGGAAATGCTTCTGCAACATTGTTAACAATCTCTTAGCCTTTTGAATACTTGTAGTGATAGGAAGTTCATTACTGCACAAGGCAGCCTGCTCTATTGTTGGGCAACTGATATTGTTAGAAACTTCTGCTTTATCTCGCAACACAGAGCTATTCTCGTTTCCATGAAATAGCTCTTCAAATATTAAAAGACAGTCCTGATATTCCCTGCTAAATATTCCCTTATTCAGCTAAACATTTCTACTTCCCCTAATTGTCTTTAATGATCCACTAATAATTCAAATTTTTTTAAAAAATTAATAATTTTTAAATGCTCATTTACAAAAATCCCAGTTTCCAGGTCCCTCACCATTCTGGATTCCCTGACCTTTAGAAAATGGATTTTTTTTTCAAATTATTAAATAGTGAGATGTATCAGAGAACTAGTTTTGCCTAGGGTGTCCTTCCCAATGTTCCTTGTCTATTCCAGGCTACTTCCTTACTCAGAAAAAGCTCTCAGATTATCATGAAAGAAGAATAGATGTCGGTTACTTGTTGCCTCATTTCTGAATGAGTATTACCTCTTCTTCTACTACATAAGTGAAAGCTAGTACAACGTTAGAGTGAGGTAAGAAAAACGTAGTGTTCCAGATAGGGAAGCAGATATTCCCTCTGATTAGACATCTGGACTGTTGCATTTGGTTTTAGGGACACTGATAGGAAAGACTTGGATAAGCTAGAGAGGGTCCACAGAAAGACAGCCAGGAAGGTGGATGGGCTTCAATGTCAAGTTGATTGGTTGAAGAAAGTAGGCAAGTGAGAAGAGATGATGGGTGTGGGGAATAGCTTGAAAAAGACAGAGGATCGGTGAGGATTATCTCTAGCTTCAGGCAGATATTTTGTTGTTGTGTTTGTCTTTCATTTTTAAAGAAGACCATGACATCAGAGAAATGATGACATGACTTGCACTTGACTTTGTTTTGAGAGAAGGAGGGCTGTGCAGGTCACCAGCCTCACTTTCTCCTCCTGAGTCATCCAGATTTAGTGACCAAACATTCATCAGCATGACTGGAGATGGCCCAGGATGCAATAGGAGACCTTGGACTTTTCAGGTACTCACTTAGAGGGAACAATCAAGGAGAAGAGTAATTAGACCTGACCTACTTTGTTCCCTAGGGTAGTACTAGCAGTGGGTGGAATTTGCAAAGTGATCAATTGAGATTTGAGGTAAGGAAAAACCTCCAAAAGAACTATCCAAAAGTGTAATGGACTGCTTTGAGGTTTAGTAGTGGGCTCCTTCTCATTGAAGTCTTCAGAAAAAAAGTCTGAGTACATTGAAGAGGGAATGCTTTGTTCAGGTGTGAATTGGGTTCAATGGGTCCCTGAGGTCCCTTCTCTCTCTGACATGCTATGTGAATCACTTAAGGCTTTTTAAGATAATGGAAGTTTGTTTTACTTCAAAGAAACAAACAAAACCCACAGAATTTGGGCAGCTTTGGGATGGAAATAATCTAAATTCTTTTTAATTATTTATTTTCCCTATCTCTTAGACCCAGCAAATATTCTCTAAATTCAGTAACCCCAGAGTTTTCTAGAGGTGGGCAAAGTTTATGCATCACTACCCTACTGCATTGGTATATACAATTCTGGGCTCCATTTCTATTGGTCCCTACTTGGGTTCTTATCTAGCCTTTTTTAGCCTGTAGTCTGTTTGGTACTTAATAATGCTTCCACATCTCTAGCAATGGTATTTATTTCATCTAAATAACAGTCTTCTAGTTCTGGTTGTTTTGCCAGCAGTGTGTTGATTCAATAGCATTGTGTATTGTATACATCCCTAATACTAAGCACTCCTGGGACTTTTTTTTTTTTTTTAACATAGGGTCTTCCTTTGTTTCAGTCAAAGTAATAAGGGTCTTGAAGACAGTCAGCTAGTCAAATTATAGCCTTTGGTGGAGAAATCAAAATCAGTGCCTTGTCTATAGTGATCATCCACTGTCCTGGTGAGTTCTTTACTCTTTTTGAGTGACTTCAGTGGTGGGATAATTTGTCCATGCATTCAGTAAGAACATTGTCCAGATCCAGCCTCCTTCCTGGGATCTAAGGCATATCAGGAGAATTTTTCCTCGACTTAGATGAGTAAGCCATTAGAGATCCATGATAGAGAATAGATACACTAGCACTAGAAGAACTGAATTTTAAGGATTCTTACTGTTTTTTTTTTTTTTAATAAGCCAGTGGTGATACATTGCCTCCCACAAAATTAATCTGGAGTAAACATGGACCAGTACAAGGTAATGGGTAAAGTGTCTTTGTCCTACATATTCCAGTTGTGTTTCAGACATTAAAAATCTGGTTTCCTAAAGACTTCATTAGCAATTTATAATTTAGCATAACAAATTAATCATAGTGTAGCGTGGCTTGATTTAAAATGGTGGATGGTACAGGAATTGTATCTTTTTGCATGATTAAGAAAAGGTTAAAAAAAACTTCATGGTTATGAAAGGTTCCTTATCACCATAAAAAGTGACTATGCCGTGAAGCGATACCCAGGATAAATTCTCTCACTTCATTCTTACATTATTAACAAAAATATACCACCGTGGGTAATGCTCTGAATAATTCTTCCCTTCAATTCATTTCATATCCTGGTAGCTCCTCATTACTGGCCATTTTTCTCACTGTCCTACCTGTGGTCTCCAATATCTTGCTGCATATAGAGTTTTGAATTCTTAAAGAAAAAGGTGGAAAAGAAGAATCTGAAACCATTCGATGTGCTGACTAAAGGAAGCCTGGATTTCCCAGAGAAACTTGCTACAATGAAATAGCTAATTATAACCCAAATTGTATTTGACTTATGCATCTTTGCCTCACATTGTAACACTATAATTTAAATAGATTGTTCTCTAGACTTTTTTGGAAGGGAATTAACTTCCATTTTGACTAAGAAAAGAGGTAGTAGCAACAATGCACAACTGACATGATTTTTTTTCCCTTTCCTGTAATTGGCTTGCAAGTGGGAGTTGGGTTAGCAATTATATAAGGAGTTGTCGATGGTTCCTGGGCAATGTCTCTGTGTGACATTAGTCTCATAGCTATGTGAGGAAAGGGAGGATAGGAAAGTCTTAGGAGAGGAGAGCCCCAGAGATTGTTTTCACTTGCAATTGAAAAGTGAGGAAATACAGAGGGAAGAAAATAAAATTTAACTGCCTGAGAACCAAAGGACTTCAATCTGGCTTTTTCATTTGTCTAAATGATGGATGCTTAGCTCTTATCTTTAAGATAAGATATCTTTAAGATAAGATAAGATATTGCCCACAAAACTGAAGATGGATGGAAATGGAAGAGAAGAGAGGTCTGAGGAAGACTAGTGGCTGAGCTTTGGAGCTTCATGATTTACCCTGTGAAGCCTCAGTAAAAAAGAAAGATCCCATGGAAGATCATGGAATTTAGAGCCCCACCTCACATTAGAGATCACCTAATCTAACACCCTCATTTCATATGAGAGACACTGAGATACGGACTTGCTATGAGCTGTCTGAGGCTTCACAGAGTGAAGTCTCAGGCTCATAATTGAATTCTATTAACTAACTTTAGCATTCGTCATCAGCCTCTTCTTCTTGTCCCCGATCCTCTCTTTAATTTTCCACAATTCTTTTTATTGAGCCATCCTGCTTCTATCAAGTCTTATCTTTTCCTCTTGTTCAGCCCAATCACTCAGTACCTGAGTCTAGTGTATTTTGTTTATCCACAAAAGTGCTAGATAGTGATTAATTATTTTACCTTCCTCTCTGATCTTTAATCTCCTTGCCTTTATGAATTTGATAATTATACTTCTTTGGGCCCTCCAATAGAAAATACATCATCTTGGGGTCCAGTGTCATGGAAAAGCAGAGGTTTCACTGATCACAGAAAAAGAAAACTGCTCAATGGTGACATTTGTTTTTTCCTTAAATACTGGCTTCAGAGTATGTATCACAAAGTAAGTAGCTTTGTTTTGCCAGTGTTGGTTCTAGCCTACTAAAGAGTAGTGTTATAACTTCCATTCTTATGATGTTTTCCTGCAGTCCCAGAATCAATATTATATTTATTGAGTTTATTTCCCTCTACTCCCATCTTAGCAAATACTACTAGTATTGGGAAAATGAGCCGTGTTCTATGGGTGACTAGCTCCCAGCTGAGCTTCTACCAAATTGAATGCAGAAGACTCTAAGGACCTCTGCTACTACAAATGGGAATATAATTCATAATTCTATGCCAGCTTCCCTTTGAATTCTTGCTAAGAATAATTGAAGGATGACAAGTGTTAAATGCTCTTTCTTTTCCTTTCAGATGTGGCATCACTTGTACCTCTTCAGTTGCTCTGATCAAATGCTATTATCCCAGTAGTTATCCAGAAGAAGAATTATGTAGGGGAAAAAAATAAAAGAACTGTATGGGGGAAAAAAATTAAAGAAGCACAAATGTGAGAGAGGGAGAAAATATAGTGAACTAACAATAAATAGCATTCTTAATAATAAGCCGAAGCACACACATAGTACATGTATATTTTGACCTGATGTATATTTTTGAGGAAATGTCATGATTTTCATTATTTCAACAGGATGCTGACTTATACAGATTTTCAGAGTATCCAAAGTTACCTAGTGTTAGGCCTAAGCCCTTATTAATGACACATTATGCAAGAGGTAATTACTGTTCCTTTACTTCCCAAGTAAAACTAAGTGGACTACTGATTACTATTCTCTGAGTATAATAGGGACATAACTAACCCTGAAAGAAAATTGTACTTCTGTGTTTTATTAACCACTCTTCTATTCCCTTGTGCACTGATATGAAGCTATGAAATCTACTTAAATGTGATATTACTCAATATAATACAATAATAATGCACATAGTATAATGTATTGGATTGCTTTGCAAACAGCAACTCTGAAATTGAATTTCCTATCATTGCCTTGGGCCAGCCCAGTGCTGTTGGACTTGCAGTCTTTTTCATGGCCTGTTGTGCCTCTAGACTTCCATCTTCACTACCATTTGGATTTTCATACAAGCAAATAAGTGGCCCAGGTAAGTTTTATTTGCATACTGTGTGTTCTCAAGATCTCATTTAAGGAAATCTTAAAGTACCTTGATGGTAGAAAATGTAAGTATCTTTTTAGTCACAGGTATGTTAGACTGAATTTATTAAAATAAGATGTAGAAAATTCCTAAGTTAAGCCAAAGGGGGGAAATTACCACTGCACAAATTCAGGTTAAGAGAGATGTGGAGGGATGACAATTTTCAGGCAGTGAGCATAAGACTTGTTATTTCATCAGTGTGGAGAATTCCTCTGTGCACCACTGAGGTGACAAGCCTTCTCAGAGGATGCCTTCTCTGTAATTTACAGCTTTAACAGGTGCCTTAAGACAATGAGTTATTAAGGTACTTGTTCAGGTCACCAGTTATATGTAGTAGATTTTCCTGGATTTGAGGTTAGGTCTGTCCACTTTACAGAGCTTTCCAAAGGCCAGAGTTAATGGAGAAGGGAGGAAAAATTTTAAAAAATTAGACTTCTCAGTTGACTGCATGCTTAGTGGTGTCATATGTGTAATGTGTAACCTAAAATGCTGTCTTCGACCATATTAACATAACACTCCAAAATGTGGGAAGTGATAATCCCATGGTCCCTTTTTCCTGGCTGGCCACTCCATTGTCTGACTAGAGTATTGGGCATACTTCAGGGTGCCATATTTTAAAAGGTGCTTTAATAAACTAGAGCGCATCAAGAGAAGACAGCTGGTATAGTAAGAAGGCTTGAAACCCAAATTGTAGGGAAGTGGAGAAGAGATGACTATGACAGAGGTCTCACAATTTTGAAGTGCTATTATGTGAAAAAAGGATTAAGCTTATTGCTTTTTATAAACAATTGTTGGAAATTATGAGGAGCAGATTTTGGCTTAGTATGAGAAGGAAATTATCTCACATTTAGGGATGTCTCATACAGAGTGGAATAAAGGATTTTGTCATGTGGTAAGCTCCAATTCACTGGAAGTGCTCAAGCTAGGCTAGATGACAGTCTTCAGAGATGTTGTTGAGGGGATTTTCAGGTGGGAAATAGGAACAGGTGATCTCTGAGATCATTTCCAATTCAAAGATTCTATGACAATAGCTCAGGATAGTTTAGAATGAAATGTATTAAGGTGGCAGAAAATAGGAAGTAGGCAGATTTTAGGGAGGACTTTAAAATCAGAATTAGTCTCTGAAGAGATTTTATAAAATCTCTTTCCTTAAATAGATTCTCTAGTGCAGCATGTGTACAACTGTGTCTAGAGTAAATGATCCCTTCAGGGCTTTCCCAGTCTGCCCTCTGATACTATTGGTGTAACCTGTGTTCTTTCTCATATCTGCTGGGTGTGACTGAGGCTAATGACACCAAAATACATGGTTGAAAAATTCGGCTTACTGAGTGATTGCCTTATCTGGCTAGTTTGGCAACTTGGATCCTTGGGTCAAGTTAAGGAGCATGAATGAGTGATTGGGGATGAGAGACAAGCACTAAAGAGAATCAGGTCATTAGGAAGCAGACTGATCATAACAGTCCAGGGCTGGATGGGAAAGCAGTGATGTAATAGAAAGAACATGGCTATTTACTGCTTGTGCGGGCTTCATTCCATCATCTGTAAAGTGAGAAGCTTGGACGATCTCAGGGGTTCTTAATCTTTTTTTTTTTTTTTTTTTATATATATCATGGATCCTTTTGGTAATGTGAAGCTTATAGATTCCTTCTCAGGATGTTTTACAGAGTATAAAATAAAAATAATTACAAAGTATATTGAAACAAAAATGTAATTTTTTTCCCCATCCAAGTTCAAGAATGTTTCAATTAAGAATCCTTGGACTGGATGATATCCAAGGTTGTTTTATCTTTAAATTCAGTGACCCAAAACTACTGTAGGTTGCTGAAAAAAGTTTCAAGTAATGTAAACTAGAGGAATTTCTCCTGACTCTGCCACCCCAGAATATGAAAGAATGAGAAGGAACAGATTGGAAGAAAGGGCTACACTTGAGGACTTAGAGGAGCACACGTGGCCTCGAGGCTGCAGGTATTCTATCCCTGGCCTAGGACCTTGGCTGCCAAAACTTAATATATAAAAGGTTTGCAAGGAGTAGAAATGGCCCAAACCAGCAGCCAAACAGCTGGAATCAACTGTAATACTTTTAATATCATGTTGCCAATCCGGCTAACTAGACTCATGTACAGTTCCCAATGTTTTCAGCATAGTTATATCTCGACGTGGTAAATTGTATTTGCTTCCTTAGAATCTTCCAAAAGGGGTAGCATTTCTTTAGACAGAATAAGATAGGACAGTTTTCCTTGCTTTCCTCTACCCTTCTCACACACAAATAGTTTGTAATTATCAAATGTACCTTTAATGTTATTTACTTATTTTCCCTGACTCTTCAGTTTTATAGATTTTATAACATTCTCAACCTTTATGTTCATGTGAAAGAGTCCAGATGAATTTGTGGGTAGTAAGTTCAATGTGAGTCAACAGTGTGGTAGGTGAGGTAACCAAAAAGTGCCAATATTATCTTAGACCATATTAACTGATACTTGTATATAGGAAGGTGGAGGTAAAGACCCCTTTTTTTTTTTTATGAAGACCATATCTGGAATATTGTATTTAAATCTGGACATTATATTTTAACAAATATGTTAATAAGTATGTCCAGAGAAAAGTGACCAGGAAGGCAAAGGACCTTAGGACTGTGCCATTAGGAATAGTTAACCTGGAGAAGAGGAGATTTAGGGAGAAACCTGGTAGTTATATTCTAAGATCTGAAGGACTTGTCAAGTGGAAAATAAGTTGTACTTGCTTTATTTGGTCCCTAAGGACATAACTAGAAGAAATGGATAGAAAATGAAGAGGCAGGTTTTGTCTTAATATTTTAAAAAAAAATTAGTTCTTGGCAATTAATGTTGTCTGAAAGTAAAAAGTATTGCCTCTGCAGATGGTTATGGATCTGCCACTACTGGAAGTATTCAAATCAAGCCCTGTTGACCACATATATGTGTGGAAGCTGGGTTGCATTAGATGACTATTACATGTAATCCAAATCTCATATTCTATGAGATTGACCTTTTTGAGGCCCTCCAATTCTTCCTAATATAATATTGCTTCTAAACCATGTGTTTTGCTCACCTGCTTTTACCATATGTTTTTAATGTGTTGCTCAAAATTAAACACGTGGCTCCAGGTAGTTTTAATAATAGCTGACATTTATATAACATTTTTAAAAGGTTCACACAATACTTTGCATACCTTATCTCATTTGATCTTTATGGCAATCCTGTGAGGTACACATATTATATTTGCTATTTTACATATGAAGAAACCAAGGCTCAGAGAGCTAAAATAGCTTTCTATGGTTACATGACAAGTCAGGTCCACAAGCATTTAGTAAGCTCCTACTAGGGGGTTTTGAGGTTAAGATTTGAACATAAGTCTCTCCTGACTCTTTTTACAATATGATGTTGCCTCTCTAAAGGCTCCTTATGGTGAGGAGAATAACAGGAGCATTAAAGATGGTAGCCCAGATCCACTGTGTACTGGTTACACGCCTAATTTCTGTGAGCATCAATTTCCTAATTCTACAAAGTCGGAATAAAAACATCTTCTGATTATCTTACAGGATTGTTGTGCTAATTGAGGGGGATAGTATATATCAAAGTAGGATACCTATAAAGCATTTCTCTTTATAAGTATGTATTATGTTGTAATTAGAGAGGCAATGTAGCTTCTGACCCATGAGTCAGGAAGACATGTGGATAAGTTCTACTTCCGAAACCTCTCCTGGCTCTGTGATTCTTGGTAACTCACTTACCCTTTCTGTGATCTAGTCCAGTGGAGTCAACTCAAACAGAATTGAGGAGCAGGGACCATTAAACATTCCATAAGGATCCCTGAACACTGTATATTGACTGAGAAAATCACATATTAATATTATTCATATTATGCTGTATTTTCACTGGTTTTGTTAAATATTTCCCAGTTACATTTTAGTCTGGTTCAGGCTGGACCCTGAGTGCTGCAGGCAGCAGTACCATGTTGGATACCTCTACTTTAGGCAACTTCCTGATACTGTAAGTTTCAGAAAAGGTACCAATCTGCCTTACTATTGAGAGTTTCCTTATCCCAGAGTTCCTTATCCATGAAATCCCAAGTCCATTCCTATTATTAATTCCTATTATAATTATTACTATTAATTATTAATTACTATTGTAATTATGATTATCTATTAAGATGATTAAAACATTTTAATGTTTTAAATCAGTCATCCATTTCAGTCAGTAATATAATCAATGATTTCACTAGTGATAGTCATATATATTTTCATGTATATTGTTACATATGTGTATAAATATATATGTATGTATACATGCATGTATATATTATGTACTTATGGCTATGAGTAAGTTTTAAAATTCTCATGATTACCTCAACATATTGTCCTATTTTTTAGTTCAGAACTGTGCAAATTGTGTTTTCTGTTTACATATTATATAGCTAATTCAGGATAATAGGATTATAGATTGAAAGTTACATGGAACCTTAAAGGTCATCTGATTCAACCCCTTCATTTTACAGATGAGAAAACTAAGGGTCAAAGAGGTTCAGTGATTTATCTAACCTAAGGTCACCCAAGGTGGTAAGAAGTAAAACTGAAATTTGAACCTTGGACATCTGATTCCAAATCCAGTTTTCTTTTCACTGTGCTACAAAGCCTACACACCATATGGTAGAACTAACTTTTATGTCATAAAGCCAATTTGATGTAATGGAAAGAACATTGTTTGAGAGTGTAGAATACACACTTGTGTATTGATTTGGGGAATTTTTGGGAAATCCATTTCACTTCTCATGGACTCAGTTTCCTCATTTGTTAAATAAAGTTGTCAGACTAGGTGAACTTTAAGGTTTCTTTTTGGTTTAAAATTCTGTAATATTTGAATCAACAGAAAAATGTAGTATTTTGTAGACTTATTGGAAAGCAAGAAGCCCTATGAATCAGAAAGTCTGAGAAGCAAATATAAACATGCCAAACAACATTTTTCCCTGGATATTACAATATTATATATGAACATGAGAGTTTTATGTGAAAAGTCTACTTTTTAATTTTTATGAAAATGACCTATACCTACATCAAGGGTAACTTTGTTGACAATCGGAGAAGGAAAAAGGCAGACTCTTAAAAACAATTGTGTACAAAACATTCTGTCTTTATGGCCATACAATTGACTAAAGGGTGTAGAGAATTCATATCTTTGTTTTTCATTGATTACAGAAAAACTTTTATGAATAAAATGCACCTTTAAGACTAGCCTTTGACAAGGAGGCTCTCTTACATATTTTACAGTAATTATCAAGATATTTCAATAAATGTAGCCCCAGAAATAACTGTTCATTAACCCTCTGATTATTAATGTCAAGTATGACATGAAATAGTGAGAAGGATGTATACCAGTGTTGACCAGTAGCATGAAAGGAGAAATTTCCTCTAAGATAAAGGTCCTACAGATGTTTCGGTTTGTAGCTAATATTGTGCAGATTTCATCTTGCTTCCTCAGTGAGATAAATAGTTATTCAAAAAAGAACAGCCTAACAATCAATAAAAAAAAATGAAATGGGTGAAATAAGCCTTTTGCCTGGATGACATTCAATTGAATGGATAGTCAATTGGAAGTAAATTAGTATGTGTGTTGTGTATATACACACATACAAGTGTATATATGTATATATATATGTATATATGTATGTATGTATATACATATACATACACACATATATACACATGCATATACCTTTATATGTGTGTGCTCATATATGTATTTTAAATAAAACCTGTGTATATGTTTATAGATGTATATGTCTGTATATGTGTGGAAAGAAGCAATATAGAAGGTACAGATGATTTAGGATTAGAATTGAATGAGAAAAAAAGCATGGGGGTGGATTGCATTTGAGAAGTTATACAGAATTTTTAACAATCCCAAGTTGCTGTCTGGTGCAAAAATTCATTTTTTTTTTTAACAGAATTGTGCTCCCAAATATGCTGTATCTTTGTTAATTATGGATCCTCACAATGTCTAAAGAATCAGAATTGTAGGTAATCCAGAAGGAAATGGAGGGTGCATGATACTACATATTTCTACCAATAACATGTTAAAGAAATGTTGAAAAGTATATTATTGAAGTAAAGGAGGTGGCTAGTCATTAGTGAGAGGGATAGCTGAATTGCTACATTGGTACCTCATAATTTTTTTTTAAGATTTAGAATAGGGATTTTTAATCTTATTCATACAGTGTTACATTTGTCAAAAATATAGTCAAACTGAAAGAATTCCTTCTCAGGATCATGTTTAGTTCCTACATCCAAATGCTAAATTTCATTTAGAGTTTAATGAAAGGCAAAGATGTATTTTTTTTCCCATTCAAGTTAATAGAATCCCAGAAATCTGTCCATTACTGATACAGAGGAAGTCAATAAGTTGATAAACATTTTTGAAGCACCTACTATGTGCCAAGCACTGTGCTAAAAGCTAGAAATATAAATGAAGGAAAGAAAGAGAAGGAAGGAGAGAAGGCAGAAAGGAAGGCAAAAAGAAAAAAAGAGAGAAAGAAAGAGAGGAGGAAGGAATTCCGTACTCCAGAGGAGCTTATAATCAAATGGGTGAAGATGAAGCACAAAAGCAGTGTTGGGGGTGAGGGAGGAAGGACTAATGCAGAGATACAATAGTGAAGTCATGCAGAGAAATCCCAAAGTAGTATAACCAGATGAAAATGAGGTTTATGAACCTACTTCAATGGAGGTTTGGACTTGATAATGCCCCCCTCCTATCAGACCCAGAGGATAGTGATGATGTAATGCTAAAGCCAATGAGATCTTGCAGGATGATATGTCTATCCCAGCAATGACTCCCTGGTTCATGGTGGGAGAGGGAGAGCATGGTGGAGGAGTCAGTAAGAGAAGTCCCAAAGTACTTCATCCAGCTTACAAATAATTATCTAGATTCTCAGCGATAAGCTTATGGAAGAACACTGACCAAAATCACACGGGATGAGAAAGCCTAGATGGGTAGTCATCTGCATAGGTGAGGACAGTACCCACATTAGTGGATTAAAGCACAGAGGTTCCTTCTAGATCTCAACGTATAAGCCTTATGAAGTAATTTAAGTTTCCCAAGCCTCATTTTTCTTATTTGTAAAAAGAACGATAACTTAGCATTTACACTATTTTCTTCACAGAGTCGTGAGAAAAATGCTTTGTCATCCTTGAGTGGTCATATAAATGTTCTCCATGACAAAACTATATAATTTTTATAGTTACCAATAGTGAAGCCTACTTTCGGTAATTGATGTGAATTTTATATAAGGTAATAATAGTAAATAATAGTAAAAATAGTAATAATAATAGTAAATAGTAAAGCTCTCTGCAAACCCTACACTAGCTCCTCTTCAGAAGATTTTTGTTGAGTACCTCCTGTGTGCCTAACCCTGCGCCCAAGATAGATGAAGTAGCTTCTCTGCCCTGTAGTAGGCATAGGCTGGTTAGAAAGATAAGAGAAACTTCAGGAGTTGAGAAACAAGATAAAGTAAATTCTAGAATCTCAACTTGAATAATTACACTTACCTTTTTTTTGTCTATTTCCTACCATTTGATTTGAATGAGTTTCTAAGCTATTTTCCTCAGCACATCAAACCACAGAACTATGTTTAGATATGGGTCAGCAGCTACCCCAAAAACCCCAAGGAAAAGCTTCTGAACTTTGAATATGATTAATTTAGCTTTAGTTGTATTAACCTAGTTTTCCTCTATTCCTAAATGATCTTGCTAATGGTATTTTTTTTCCCACATTGTATTTTTTCCTTCTTTTAAGCATTTGATTTTGACATTTGTAGGGTTAGCTTACATTGCTCCATTCATAGACGCATATTAGTGGCTAGCAACAAACTTTTATTAAGTGCTTACTATGAGCTAGGCGCCGTACTAAGCACTGGGGAGACGAATGCAAGCAAAAAGAAAGATAACACCTGCTCTCAAAGAGCTTCCATTCTAATGGGGGAAGACAACACACAGATTTGAAGATACTCAGGATGGGAGACTGATTTTTGAAGTCTGGGAGGGGAATGAAGGCCATTTCAGCCTCCTTCACAAAAGAATTCACCCATAGAAGAAAAAGGAGATGGGCCTTATAAAGAGATATTCCAGTTTACGAATGGCATGGGGGAGGGAGGGTTGGATATTCCAGGGAAGGAAGTCTAAGGAGCTCTTTATAATGGCACAGATTGCTGTAGGAGTTAAGAGAGCAAAGATTGTGTTTAATAGAGGGATAAAAAATGTCTTCATGGAAAGGATAGGTAGTATTTGGGTGAACAAAAATGTATATGTGGTTTTAGAGAGTGTGGAAGGTGAGAAAGAGATTATTTCAGGAACAGTGTAAGATAAGGGTTGAAATGTAGACTGGAGACAAATTATAAAAGGGCTTTGAATGCTAAGTTTCAGGAATTTAGATTTGATTTAGTAGGCTAATAGTAATTTGGCCAAATAGTATGTGGCCAAAAACAGTGATTTTTCTGGTCAATACCAAGGATGAGACTTGTAGCTGCTAAATCTGTCTGTGACCTATATGAGTGAGAAGGGCAGGTCTGGGGGACAGGGGCAGGAGTGAATTGTGCAGTTGTGTACAGCAAAGTCCCTGTATATCTATATCTATGTACACACATACTCTCTCTTTCTCTCTCTCTCTCTCTCTCTCTCTCTCTCTCTCTCTCTCTCTCTCTCTCTCTCTCTCTCTCTCTCTCCCCCACCTCCCATTTGATCTCAAGAGAAGTATCTTTTCCATGATAGTCAGAAGGGAATTTACATTCAGCCTGGCAAATAAGAGTAATTAAAACACATCTTGGGAAAAAATACTAACAAGAATCTTTTAAATTTTAATTTTTTCTAAAATGCACCAAAGACTACTTGGGGAGATATCTGGTATCCCTTTAAACAAATGGGAATTTGAATTTTTCCTTTTACTTTTCCTTAAGGTCTTTATTCCTTTTATTAAAAAGGAGAGAGGTAAGATAAATCATTGTGTCTCTACATAAATTGTTTTATTATTAATTAATTCCAAAAGAAAACTCCAGTTTAAGAGTTATGTTAAGACCTTAAGCATCTGACTACAAGCAAAACCTACTTAAAGGAAGCTGTTTATGACAAAATCCAGTTTTAATGGCTAATTTTAGAAATGAAATTTGCCAAGTATCCTGATACTTTAAGTAAGGAAAGCCCCATCCTGAAGAATTTAAGGTGTTAAATAACAGAACTGGGATAAACAAAGACACAAATAAGAAATATTCTACAAACGAAATTCCTTTTTCGAAAGAAAAGCTAAATGTCTGAGCTTTGGAAAAGAAGCACTTATCTTTAGAAAGGTTCATTCAGAAGCTGAATTTGCAGGATATGACAGCATAAATAGAATATTTCTCATTTACTTTGAGCAGGTCTCAAAGAATACATAGTTTCTGGTACCGTATTTCAAATTTTCATAAAGTATATTTTGCTACTTATTTTGAATCCTGTTTACGTTCTATCGGTTTTGCTTTAAACTTGTGACTTTTAAGGCTTTTATCATTCTTACATATGATTTTTATTTTGTTTTGAGATCAACATGTTTTCCCTTGGAAGAAATATAACATTTTTCAATAGGACATTTATGGGATTTCATTTACAAAAAATTGCTTTATACTCACTTTTTTGTGACCATGTGTATTTTTAAAAATTAATTAATTTTTAATTTATGGACTAAAACAAGCATTTCCATCACACAGTACAATAGAAAAAGACTGCACACAAAATTGCCAATTTGCTATGTACAACATTCTGTGCCTTTTAACAACACAACAAAGTTATCATGTAAATTACCATTTAAGTTACCTATTATTAACATGTGTTCTAATAAAAGTAAGATACTCTTATTATTTAAGGGGCAGCCCATGAAACACATCTGTGACCTTTTTAACTTTGGCCTTAGAAGCAGGAATAATCATTGAAGATCAGGCTTTCTCATAAGGAATGTTTTGCAAATCATGTCAAGATGTTTAAATGAAATCTTTACAGCAGGATAATCTGAAAATGAAAACACGAAACCCAAAGCAAGACTGATTTGGAAATAAAATAATTAGAAGCATTTTTCATCATATTTCATATAAGCATGGTTTAGGCTTTACAGGTAAACACTTAGAAAGACTAATTATCCCCTGCCATATATTTTGTACATCTGTTAATTCTCTCCACTTTTTCCTTTCCTTTTTTCTTTTGACACAGGTATTTGACAATGCAAAAGCTGTACTTCAACTCACTTCTTAACCTCCTTTGTTTTTCCTATCATTCCCTTCTCTCTCTTTTTGTCTATACTTCCTAACTCTTCGACCATGTGTTTGGCAAATGAGAAAGTAGAGTTATATAGTAAGTGGCAAAATGGAAAAATACTGTCAGGGAACAGATTCACTTTGGTCCTAGCAAGAATGCTCAAGTGTTAGAAATGTTCAGAGACTAGTCTGGGTGCAGAGTATATTCTGCACAATTTTTATAATGTTGCATTGCCTCATAGAAATGAAACTAGCAAATTTTGGAGTTCAACATATAATAACGATAAGAACAAAACAGGTAAAAAATATTTTCAGATTATATTCTCTCCTCCTTCCACATATCCAATAGACCCTTCTTTTACATCTCTCTAGTTTTTGCCTACATCAGACCTGCACAACATAATGACCTGAAGGCCGCTTACAATCGACCAAAGGATTTCCAGTGGCCTTTGGAAAACCATAGAGTTGCCACTGTGCACTCTACTATTTGTCACATGACCTGTGGCACCCAACTAACTGTGGCCCAGAGAAGTTTAACCTGTTTTAATTTTCTCCCCTACTTAATGCCAAAGTTGTGCAGGGCTGGACTACATCCTCCTACCCAGAGCAATATCTAAGGTGTATTGAAAGGGATTGAGCACTATGAGATCTGCTATGGTGTGGTCCTGTTTTACTAGTCTTCCAGTAATAGTTAGAGAAGCAGGAGCAGGGCTAACTAACTCGCTTCTACCAGCGAGCACCAATTTCCTGTCCTGACCTATTTCCAGACACCTTTCTGATTCTGTGCTACATTTAAAAAAACTTTTATCTGTCCTTGGTATTCAATATTATTAAAATGGTTAGAGGTGGCATACAAAGATTTGCCCCAGAATGTACTCTCCCCAAGGTGGACCTACCTCTGAAGTCTCAAGGACTCTGTTTGAACAGAATTAAAATTGTACCTTTTAGAAGCATTTCTTTTCCTCAGGTGTAAGCCTGGCCACTATCCAGATAGTCTTTGTCCAAGGCCAAGCCAGAGAGATGGGTGACCTGGTTCTGAGCCTGAAAAAAAGAAATCTGACTAAGTGATCCTTATTTTGATTTGACAACTGAGGCAGACTCAGTCCCATGGCACTGAGGTGTCTAAAGAGCTTGCAGGCTTGGTGCTTCATTTCGCATTTGACATGCCATTACAAAGAGGACACCAAGGTGGGAATGGAACGTCTTGCTTTTCTCCTTGTAGAAAAACTACTAAAATACAAACATATGAGTTTTAAATGCAAAACTTTTGACCTAAAAAGCATGGTAAATCATAGTGTGGGATGGCATTGACTATTTGCTTTACAAATGAAATTGTAGGATTTTCATAATTATTAATAGTACATTTAGGAAAAAGCTAATTGTAGAATTAAGTTTTATATATAGCTTTTCAGAAATATATCTTTCAAAGGAAAATTTATCAGTAACACAAAAATATTAGGTATTCATTAAGGTAGACTACAACCATAGGTAAAGTTGTACAAATATAAAGAAAAGATTCTTTTTTCTTCAGTAGCAGTAGCAAGTACATGACAGCTAAGTGTATACCATGCATAAGAATCTAATCTTGATGAGTGGGTGCATAGCATACATGCCTGTGATAATTCAAATGGCTTGCCCATATAAAATTTATGTAAACTAACTGTATATGCATACATATGCACATACATACATACAGTTCAAATCTGTCCACAAACATCCAATAAATGTGTGACCTTATGCACTACCTGCCTTAGTCTCCTCATCTGTAAAATGGGCATAATAGTAGTGCCTACTTCCTGGAGTTGTTATGATGGTAAAATGAGATAATATTTGTAAAAGATTTACAAATCTTAAAGTACTATGTGAATTTTTATCTTCATATCATCATCATCATCATTATATTACCTGAGGTACTTGAAGGATTTGCCTTAAATAGAATGAATCAATCTTTGGTTAAAGGTACCTCCCAGATAAGGATTCTTAATCTGGAATTCATAAAATGATTTTTAAAAGATTTCGATAACTGTATTTCAAAATTATTGGTTTCCTTTATCTAATATATTTTATTTTATGCATTTACAATGTTATTCTGAGAATGGGACTAGGGCTTCACTAGACCTCCCAAGGGGTTCATGACGCTGAAAAAGTGAAGACACCCTGATGGAAAAGCTCCCAGAATCATGTATTCAATTATACCGAATTTTTATTTTGGAAGGGCTAAAAAACTTTCTGATCCTGTAGGTTCCTAGGATAGAAATGAATTAAAATTCATGACTTGAACTACTAACCAAACGTTCTCTGCTCCTCTGGGTAGGAAGCTTTGATCTCATTTTATTGTGCCATAGATAAAGATTACTCAGTAATTCTATGAAACGTTGAAACCTGTGTCTTGCCCAACAAAACATGTAAACATCCTTGCTGCATCCTTCAGAAACCTGTCTTCCATATTAGTGTATCTAGAATCTCATTGGTGTATTCTGTAGGAGCACTTATTGCTTGGTTATACTTCTTTGAGTTAATTATTTAGCACGTAAATCTTGAAGACAGCAAGAGTAGCAATCCCACTTATTGCTTTAGATCAGAGAAATCAATTTCGGCCCAACAGCTAAACCTGAGTTACCCTAACACTTACAAAACCAAGGAAATGTTTGAATTTCCTTGGTTTATATTGGTGTTCCTCTGTCATAGGCCAGTTATTCCTTAGTATTTTCTCCATTGGTTGATTGGGAAGCTCTCCCAATACCTTCCATTGCACCTTTGGTCCAATTTTAAATTCAAGAAATATTCATTAAGGACCTATCTTGTTCCAAGCACTGTGATATCTGGTGAGTACGTAAAGACAAAAAATGAAATAGACCCCCCCCCCATCCTCAAGTAACTTACATTTTATTAAAATCTCTTAATATCAGAATGTTAGGACCTTTTGTTAGAATAATGGTACATTTATGCAGAAACAGAATGTTTAAAGGACTGTATTTGTCAGTTTTGTGTGTGTTTGTGTGTGTGTATGTGTGAAAACAAGGATGTATCTTTTAGATGACACAGTGCCTTGCACATAACATGTGACCAAAAAATGTTTGTTGGATTGACTTGAGGTATTCTCTTGATGATTATAGGCCACACTGACTTGACCATCTCATCTCTCTTTTAGTTGTTTTTGATAAATACAGAGAGACACGGGTACTTCTGCTCATGAGTGAGGTAGCTGCAGATTATGGATACAGCATCTCTGAGAAAGTTTAAATCCAGAAACAAAGGAGTGAGAACTGTTTCTTAACAGTGATGACTCCAATACAGGGCTGTATTTTTTTGGCTTTCCGCTTGACAAATACTTCCTTATGAGGTCATAAATATTGGTGGTACAAAAGGTTAATGTAGTGTGAAATGCTGTAAAACTCAGCAAGCAACCTGCTAGATCATAATGATGCATTAGCACCTTTCAGTCTGAATCCTGATGACTTACAAAGTCTGTTTCTAAATGCCCACTAACTCAACAAGTGTCTAATTGTGTCAGTTTTCCCTAATCATTTTTCAAACATAGTTTAAGAAATGGACACCTCATTGTTATCCTTTCAGTTGCTTCACAGTCAGAATGTGGTGCTTAGTTGATTCAATCATGTATGTAATCAGCTTTGGGCATCTCTATCACATATGGATCAGAAAAGAGTCAGTGCAAAGGACTAGATAGTAGGTAGGTAAAATTGGATTGAACCTATGATTTCACTGGTATAGAGCACTCCAAGATGAGGTTACTCTTCCCTAATGTGAGAGACACTTTCCTTGTTATTTATAGTCTTAGAGAGTTGCCTACAGGACTTTGAGGAGATAATGACTTGTCTAGGGTCACAGTCACTATGAGGCAGGCTGAACTTCAACCAAGGTTTTCTTTTAGGAAATGAAATTAAACATTTTATAAAGAAATAGCTGTTACATTGGTTTCTTTCTTTGGGGTGGAGAAAGTGAGCTTTAAAATTATGTTTTAATTGTAGGTAATTCCTGGTATGAAAGCTCCTTTTATTCATGCCTTTTGGCAACTTGTTTTAGAGCAGCCCTTTGGGATTTTGATTTACAATCCCAAAGCCAGTCTGTGCTAAATGTAGGCCTAGAACCCATGTCTTCCTCCTCCTAAGGTCAGTCACTGAACCAATCTGCCCAAAAAAGAATCACTTTTATATTTTACATAACATGAATTTAACACAGGGCTTGAAGTGTTTCTAACAAATATTCTGTCATGAAAAATGATGAACATATTAGAGAACACAGGCTTTTAAATGATTTAGTACAGGTTTATAGAGTTTATAGTTCAGCCATAGCATTTCATTTTTCATACAGATGGCATGGAATTGCATTATTCTTAGTCTTACAGGTATTTAAACAAAACTCATTGTGCTAATTTATGAATTATAAGAGACTAAAGGAGCATAATAAGGATCATGGGAGATAATGTAGATTTATTTTTAATTGTGTTTTGTTCTATGTAGTATTAGAAGGGCATGATGATTACTATCGATAATATAGGCAATATATCCCATCTCAAGAGTTCCCCATTTAAAGCACTATATAGCCACTGTCGTAAACACTGGTGGGAAAAAAGACACTCCAAAATTGATGCAACAGGAAGAGATCTTGGAGATGTTGTCTAACCCAGTTTTTCCTGCAGTAAAAAGCAGCGTTGTATTATGGGGAAAGCACTAGAACAGTTAGATGACATAGGTTCAACTCCAGGCTTTATGATTTACCTCCATATGATTTTAGACAGATTACTTCACTTCTTTAATAAAAAGCTCGAACTAGATTAAAGAACGTACACTTTTTTGGGTTGTGAACCCCTTGGACAGTTTGGACTTTGAACCCTTTTCAGAATAATTGTTTTTTAAAATGCACAAAATAAATACTTTGAATTGTAAAGGAAAGCAATTCTGTTAAATACAGTTACCAGAAAAGATTTTTTAGGCATTTGTGGGCCCAAGTTAAAGAACCCCTAGACTAGAAAATCACTAAGGCTCCTTCTGGCTTTGAATTCTACCATTCTTTTAGGGTGTTATTCACATTGCTTTCTCTTCTCTCCCTCTTTGTCCTACATGCCAATCCACCCTCCCCTGGTAAGTCTAGTAACTTAATTATGTATTAAAGATTATCCTGATTTTGTATGTGTACTCATAAGCCATCTTTCATTCTGTCCTTATCATTATTTTCATTACAGTGCACACACACACATGCATACACACACACACGTATACATATATGTCTCTTTAAGGTTTATGGTGCTGTTTCTTTATAATCCTGTGAATGATAAGGGAGTATGGCTATTATTATCAAAATTTTGCACATGAAGACTCCAGAGACACAGGGAATGGAAATGACTTACCCAAGGTCACAAAGGTATTAAATCAAAGAATCTAGATTTTAACCCAAGACTCCTAACTCAGGGTTTGTGGCTCTTCCCTCTCTGCTGTGCTGCCTCTGATCTCATCGGTACTTCCAACCCTACATCCTGGCCACAAACTGGCAAAATAGAGTGAAGAAAGCCAGTATTATGCAGCATAGTAAAGATCCCAGGAACATCTATTTAGAATTAGAAAGGACATATAAAAGTTATCAGTTTTAACAGGCGAGGATACTGAGATGTAGAGACATTAAATAACATTCTCAAGTCACAAAGGTGTAATACTTGGCAAAGCAGGAATCTGAACTAAGTCCTCTGATTCCAAATTTACTGCTCTGTCTGCTACATCAAAAGGTTACTAGAATTTAATGTTAGAAAAGCCTTTGGAGTTAATCAGATACAACTCCCTCTCCTTGCCCCATTTAACAGGAGATAAAATGAAACCCTAGAAAGAGGATGACACTCACCTGAATTCACACTGCAGTCTAGACCCCATTCAGCTTGCCTGAGTAACTGTTGGAGAGGTCTCATTTGCCACCTTTGGATTCTACAATTATGCTATGGGGGGAGTGGAAAAGGGGTAGGTTGGTTTGCTTTAGGCCAAAGTACCTTAATGTACTCTTTAGAAAAAATGACCTCTTTCATTTACCCAGGGATTTTTACTTTTGGGGGTTAACTTTACATAAGCAAAGCTATTGCCTATTTGTTTAGATAGGTGCAAATCAGCTATTATTGCCATATGGGCAACACATGTTCTCCACATCCTCTGTAGTTCTCCTGGCATCCCCTTTCCTTCTACCAGGGGAGCAAAGAAGGGGAAAGAATGGGTAGAGTGGAGTGTGATCTGTGTCATAACGGTGATTGCTCCTGGACTAAGGTGGTAGCCAATGGTGGGTTTATAGTTTTCTCATATTTTGAGATTTCAGTAGTGTTTGGGCCATATCATCTAGCTGGTTTTTAGTTATAGTTTTAATGAGAAGCCCTGAGGCATTGTATAAATAAAATAGTAATATTATTAAATTATTATTGTACAGGGCATTTTATATTAGTCATAATTAAGTAATGCTTTTCCTATTAACAAACAGAATTTTTTTAGCAAGAAAGAATTGCATTTCACCTTAAGGAAATAGGAATAGTTGAACATTTAAAAAACAAAACCAAACCTTTTCAAAGTCGCCTACCATGAATTTCTAGACTGTTAAATTTCATATTTCTCAGTATCCACATACTCTTAGTGGCATGTGCAACGATCTAAGGATAGTCTTCAGTGGTTGATCCAAAACTGACTAATGGTAACTTGTATCTAGTAACTAAATACTAAATAAAACTAAATACTAAAAATGTTTTCTGCAAAAGTAATTGTATTTCCAGCACTTAGCACACTGCCCGGTGCAAGAATTCTCAGTGATTAAGAGGAAAAAATAATTGTTTGGAGATATTGAGTTTGAGTTGTCTACAGGAAATCCAATTTAAGATGTCCAAAAAACAGTTGGTGCTGTGGTATTGGAGCCCAAGAGAGAGACAATGATATGCATAAAGAGGATAATTGAACCTAATGGAGCTGATTAGATCACTAAGCAAGAGCTTATAGGGTAAAAAGAGAAGATAGTCCAGGACAGAGCCTTGGGAAAAATATCCACAGTGAGTTGTAATGACAGATAGAGAACCAGCAAAGGAGACTGAGAAAAATATAGTAGCAGATCCGGGAAAAGGCACTGTTGTGAAAACCTAGTGATGAGAGAGGTGATGAGAAACAGGTGATCATCTGGGTCAAATGCTACAGAGAAGTGGTGATGGATCAGGATTGAGAAAAGATTTGTAGATTTGACAAGTAAGACTATAAGTAACTTTGGAGAGAGAAGCTTCATTTGAATGATGGGGTTAGAAGATATTGTAGAGGAATTAGATGACAGGAATTGAAGGTATCGAGTATGAATGGCCTTGGTTTCTTCTAAAATAAATTCATGTGTTTATTTTATAGAAATTTGCAGTATGTCCTTCCTACTGCCCTCTTTGAATAAGAATAGGCCCCTATCCTTCCAAAGAAAAAAATCACGTTACAAACATATATAGTCCAGAAAACCAAATTTCCACCTTGGCAATGCTGGCAGATGTATGTTTCCTCTGCATTTTAAGTTCATCACCTCTCTGGAAGGAGGAGAGTACTGTATCTCATTTTTTGGCCTCTGGAATTGTGTTTTATCACAGCACTGATCAGAATTCTAGTCTTTCAGAGTTATTTTCTTTATAACGTTGTTGTCATTGTACAGTTTGTTCTGCTAGTTCTACACACTTTGCTCCGCATCATTTCATAGAGGTCTTCCTCTGAAATTGTCCTTCTTGTCATTTATTAGGGCATAATAACTGCCTTTGTATTAATATTTTATTTAGTCATTCCCCAATAGGAAGACAATCTTATAGTGTTCAATTTGGGGATACTATGAAAAGAGATGTGTATAAATGGGTATAATGTATACATATACACCTATGCATATATAGTATACAATCTATATCATATAAAGTATATGAATACAAATAGCTTTATACTTTTAGGGCCTTTTCCTCTTATTGAATCTTTTTCGGGATAGAGACCTAATAGTAGTCTATAGCTGGGTCAAAGGATATGAACAATTTAATGACTTTATGGGCATGTTTCCATATTGCTTTTCTGAATGGCGAATTCTCAGCACTGTCAGCAGTGTCACAATGTGTCTGTTTTCCCGTAACCCCTTCAACATTTATCATTTTTTGTTGTCTTTGTGAGGTGGAACCTAAATGCTATTTTAAATTGTGTTTCTCTTTTGGTAATTAGAACTTGTATATGGTGATTGATAGTTTATATTTCTTCCCGTGTAAACTGCCTTATGAAACTACCTTTTCATTTTATTGTGTTTTCATACGGAGTTTAGCCACAAAGGGAAGGATATCCCTAATGAAGATAATATATAATGGCCATGATAGGATTAATGGAGGGTCTTTTAAGGATGAGGAAGACAAGGGCATGTTTTTGGGCAGCAAGGAGGGATCCAGTGAATAGGGAAAGGTTTAAGATGTCAGAATGCGGTGTTCATGAGATTAATCTATTTGAGAAGTTGGGAAGGAAAGGGATTGGTACATATAGAGAGATTAATCTTGAGAAAGACCTCAGAGTATAGGAGATGGTCGTGGGGGAAGATGTCAGAATGATAGGAGTTGAGGTGGATGGTACATAGGGGATGTCTAAGAGAATGCTTTAGTTCTTTTCAGTGAAGTATGGGCCAGGGCCTCATGTGTGCTGTGTGATCATTGAGAACATGTGCAAACTATCATTGAGCTAGACTGATTGTCTGGTAGTTCTCTGCATCTTTCCTCAACTAGACACCTGATGGTACTGTCAGTGAAATGGCTTAATGCTGGCCATCAGAAGGAAAAACGAAAAAAAGATAAACAAAATGATATTCAAACTAAGTAATGAGAATAGATTCTGAGGCCTCAGCATTGCCTGCTGCAATATTTCAAGAGATAGCCTCACACCTCCTAATAATCTGCCTTTCTCGTGGACATAGCCCACCCATTGTCCATAGATTCATTCTTCAGTGGTTAGTAATACTCCCATCTTTTTTTACTTTCCCACTCCCAGGGATACCGAACTCTCAGCTGCTGAAGGAAATCCCCTCCCCTTCCCAACCTTATCCATCCAGTCTCTCATTCCCATCCTTTTCACTTCATTTTCCTTTTTCTAACCCCCACCCTCATCCTACTCTAGATCTATCTGACTCTTCTACTGGGCCCTCTGAAAGGCCTGCCCTATAATTAACAGACTTCTCATCCTAAACTTCTCCTCTCACTCTTTTCATCTTCTTTGCACTCACTGAGATCTGATTCCTTCCTAATGACATTTTTTTCTTGGTTATGCTGTTTAGTCATTTTCTAAGATGTCATTTTGAGTTCTCTTAGTAATGTTGGTGTTTCTTGTTAAATTTTTATTAAATTGCAACTTTGATTCACTGCTTCCTCTATGTATCAACATTGCCTTAGGTAGAAAAGGAATTTCCTTTTCATTTTAATTTAAGATGTAATAAATATTTTCACTTTTTTTCTAATTAAAAGCATCCTAAAAATGTGAAAAATTGACCGACTGGGCAGATAAGTGACCTATCCAAGACCAACCCATTTTTCAAACAGTGATTCCAAGAGATATGTTGTTTCTCTTAAAGGTGAGGTAACCACCATAAAACTTGCTGACTTCATATTAATTACTTGTTATTGATCTGCCATAAATGAATTTATTTAAACTTTAAGTGAACATACTTGTTTCCATTCTATATGGTTTCTCGTTGTTATGAGATCTGCATTTTGAAGCATGAAGAGATCTGCCTTTTAGTCCCAGTTTTACCACCAAGTATCTATGTGACTAGGGAAAAATAAAGTCGGCAATGTTTTTGAGTAGGGTGCTTTGAGAAATACCCGCAAGGAAAAGGGTGGGGTACACAAATGAATAGATAAATTTGAACTTTAAGGATTTTGTGGTCTAGCCAGGCCTATAACACAGATAGACAATCTAGTAAATAAATATTTGTACCATAAATAATTTTACCTGTTGACCCATTTTGTAAAAATGAAACAGGTGGACTAGATAGCATTTAAAATCACTTCCAGGTCTACTCGATGGCATTTAAACTCACTTCCAGGTCTAATATTCTGAGATGCTGAGATGTATTTATTATTCTCTGTATTTTTTTTACTAAAGGCTATTACTTCACATGAATTATTTCAAAACATCTCTCTTTTGAACTTCCTTAATGAATATATCAATTAACTTAATTGCATTGTTGATGACTGATATCAACTATATATCTTAATTCAACTATGTGGCTATAAAGTATTACGCTAGACAAAGCTGGGATTTTGAAATGAACTCTTTGTGGTGAAGAAACAAAATAAATTGAAAAAATATACAATTGATTTAATCGATAGCTAAAAATTTTTGTTGGAATTCATTTTCATGATAAATGGCAAAATTTTGTGCTAAATTAACTATTTATACAAGTCTAGAAATTTTGCTAAATTAACTGTTTATTAGAAATCTTAGTTACTTCATAACTGAATAAAATGTTTCTGAAGGTATTCTCTCCTTTTTTTCTTTTCGCACCAAAATCTCTTAAAAGTACTATGATTTAATAAAGGCAGAGAAATTCTCTTCCACATGTATTCACATATTGGGGCTGGTATGTAGTCTTTTTGGTTTGGGTTAAAGCAATACGATACTGGTGAAAGATTCATTAACTATTATATCGGAAGTTTTCATGTAATCTAGGATGTGATATAAAGAATCAAAAATCAAAACCAGCAGTGAATTTTCCTAAGCAGAATGGCATATCTTTTTTGAAATTCTACTATTAAATTTTATTGTTTCAGTATCTTTTTTTCCCCCAGTAACCCTAGAGAAACTGAGGGCAAGCAGATACCTGGAGAAAGCTGTTGGTTTGCCTAAATTAGAAATGCCATTTGAAAACCTTTTCTTCATCTTAGCCTTAAATTAAGAGATGAAAATGGTTTGGCTGAGCAGAGTTGTCATTGAAGGGGAAAGGAAGGAATGTTTGTTGTACTTTTGGTAGAGTGCAAAACAATCATTTTCTCTAAGCTCAGACTCAGGCTGGGGTTCAAACTAATGAAAATCATCCTTTATGTCTCTATAGCATTTCAAAGTTTTTGAACTACTATATGTGTATTACCTCATTTAATTCATAGCAGCAGCAGATCCTCAGAAACATATTCACATATATGCATGTACACACATATGTATAAATATATGTATGTGTCCTCACTTAACATTCATGTATATGTATATGTATGTACATATACATATATGTGAGTAGATGCATATGTATATGTGATGTAAGTTGCCTACTATGGTCATAACACTGTCCAACAAACCAAGAGAGACAAGAAGATAAAATAGGATGTAGTAGTTGCCCCCAAAGAGTTTATAGGTTTTCCCCACTTATTTTATTTTGTTTTCTTTCTAATTCAATGATTTTTCTCCTTATAAAAAATGACTTTCAAAAGTCCTTCTTCCTTAGAAAGATAGCTGATACACTGGGTGATAGGATCCAGAAAGCTCTATCTGGATGGACTAGAATATTGTATTCTAAGACAATGAATTCTATAGGAACAAATATAAGAAAATCTCACTTTTGGTTACAAAAAAATAACTTTTCTAAATGATAAAGTGGAGGAACTATGGACAGAGAGTAGTTATTCTGGAAAGATCTGGTGATTTTAGTGATCTGTATGCTTCAGTTGTATTACATGGTAGTAAAAAGAACTGAGGTGGTGTTATTGGGTTGTATTGAGAGGCATAGCTTCCAGGAATAAGGAGGCAATAAGCCCACTGTATTTATTCTGCCTGATATAGACTTCATATATAAAGTA
Organism: Notamacropus eugenii; assembly: GCF_028372415.1. Lineage (NCBI taxonomy): Eukaryota > Metazoa > Chordata > Mammalia > Diprotodontia > Macropodidae > Notamacropus > Notamacropus eugenii. The sequence continues at coordinate 85,370,847 of NC_092872.1, forward strand.
CTGTGTTGTGTTCACTTCTGGGGATTATACTTTACAAAGGACATTGATAAACTGGAGAATATCCAAAGGAGGGCAACCAGGATGGTGAAATCCTTGACTCCATGTTATAGTTGTTGGTACTTGTCCTTTCTTCTTGAAGAGGACCATGACATCAGGAAGATGATGCCATGACTTGCAAGTGAATTGGATTTAAGTGAGGGAGGGCTATGCAAAGTCACTAGCCTCACTTTCTCCTCTGGAGCCCTCTGGGTCCAGTGACAAGATATAGGTCGGCACTAGAGATAACCTCAGATGCAATGGGAGACTTCTTAAGCTAAAGTCTTTCCCAGATGTTAGTTTGTCTGAGGCAACACCCATTCAGTGATTAAGGCTAGGTAAGAAGAGAGGCAAAGAATGGCCTCCTTTACCTAGTCAAAAAAAAAAAATCAATCTGGGAGGGGGAGATGCAGTGGATTTCTGGTCAAAACTGAAACAATTTCTATTTACATTCATTCTGAGCTCTCAGAACCCAAACAATGACCAAGGTAGGCTTGGGCTGAAGATTGGTTGAAGGAATTGAGTGTGGTTAGCCTGGAGAAAAGAAGAATCAGAGGGCACATGAAAGCTGTCTCCACCTATTTGAAGAACTGTCATATAGAGGAGGAGCTAGACTTGCTCCTTTTGGTCCCAGAGAGCAGAAACAGGAGCAATGGATAAAAGTTGCAAAGAAATAAATCTGATCTTGATATTAGAAACATTTTGTCAACAATTAGGGCTCCTTTCCCCAATTGATAAATGGTCAAAGGATGTGAACAGGCGGTTTTCAGAGGAAGAAATTAAATACATATACACGTGTGTATATGTATGTATGTATTCCCTCTAACTACCCTAATATTGAGAAAGATCTGATGAATTACAAATATCATCTTTCCATGTAGGATTATAAACAGCTCATCTTCAATGAGTTCCTTATGATTTCTCTTTCCTCTTCCTTTTCATGTTTCTCTTGATTCTTATATTTGAAAATCACATTTTCTATTCAGTCTTTTCAACAAGAATGTTTGGAAGTCCTCTATTTCATTGAAATCCCATTTTTTCCCCTTATGATTTCTCTTTCCTGTTTTCCTTTTCATGCTTCTCTTGATTCTTGTGTTTGAAAGTCAAATTTTCTATTCAGCTCTGGTCTTTTCATCAAGGATGCTTAAAAGTTCTCTATTTCATTGAATGACCATTCACCCTCCCCCCCACCCCCGAAATATTATACTCAGTTTTGCTGAGCAGGTGATTCTTGATTTTAATCCTATCTCCTTGGATCTCTGGAATATCATATTCCAAGCCCTCCAATCCCTTAGTGTAGAAGCTACTAAATTCAGTGTTATCCTGATTGTGTTTCAACAATACTTGAATTGATTCTTTCTGGATGCTTGTAATATTTTCTCTTGACCTGGGAACTCTGGAATTTGGTCACAATATTCCTAGGAATTTTCCTTTTGGGATCTCTTTTAGGAGGTGATAGGTGTATTCTTTCTATTTCTCTTTCACCCTCTGGTTCTCGAATATCAGAGAATATCAAAGAAGTTTTCCTTGATAATTTCTTGAAAGATAATGTCTGGGGTTTTTTTTTGTCATGATTTTCAGGTAAACCAATAATTTTTAATCATTTAATAAGATTTATATTATTTATACTATTTATATATAATTATATTATTTAGAATAATAATAATTTATCTTCCCTGGCTCTATTTTCCAGGTCAGTTGTTTTTCCAATGAGATGTTTCACATTGTCTTCTATTGTTTTTCATTTTTCTGGTTTTGTTTTATAATTTCTTGATTTCTCATAAAGTCATTACCTCCATTTGCTCCTTTCTAATTTTGAAAGACTTGTTTTCTTCAGTGAGCTTTTGCACCCCCTTTTCTATTTGCCCATTTCTGCTTTTTAAGGCATTCTTCTCCTCATTGATTTTTTGGACCTCTTTTACCATTTGGATTAGTCTATTTTTAAAGCTGTTATTTTCTTCAGCAATTTTTTTGGTGTGATTCTCCTTTAGCAAGGTGTTGACTTGTTTTTCATGATTTCCTTCCAGTGCTCTCAATTCTTTTCCCAATTTTGCCTCTACTTCTCTTACTTGTTTTCAAAATCCTTTTTGAATTCTTCCATGGCCTGAGACTGGTTCATGTTTTTCTTGGAGGCTTTGGATGTAGGAGACTTGATCTTGCTGTCTTCCTCAGGTTGTATGCTTTGATCTTCCCCATTGTAAGAAAATACCGAAGGTAACCTTCTATAGTCTTATTTTTCCCCTTTTTTGGTCATTTTTCCAGCCAGTTACTTGACTTTTTAGCTCTTTGTTAAGTGGAGGGTATACTACCCCAAGTTTTAGGGGTTTTGTGTAGCAGTTTTCAGAGATATCTCTAGGGACCTGTAAATTCTCAGTTCCTCCAAATTGGTATGACCCAAGGAGAGGTGTTTGCTCCTCTCCTGGCTGACACTCTTGTCTGTGAGCGACCACAATCACCGTTTTCTGCCCTAGATCTTTGAGTAGGATTCCCAGCTCTGCCAGGCCATCACTCCTCCTTGCCCCAGTACTGCAACCCAAATCAGCTGTTCGATTCTCCCACCATCTGTAGCCCAAGGGCTCCAGAAGCAGCCAGTGCTGCAACAGTGGCTTCTGCCACCCTGGGGCTGGGGTTGGGGTCGGACCATGTGCCTCTCTCACCCAGGTGAGAGAGGTTTCCCCGCTGACCTTTGATGCTGTGTTTGGCATTTGTAGGGTGAGAAGCCTGGAGACGGCTACAGCTGCCAATGATTCAACACCCTGAGGCCTGCTCCAGTCCCTACTGTGCTGGTGTGGCCCATGCTGTGCTGCACTCCACTCTGAGCCCAGTGCAATAGCCCCCTCCTATTAGCCTTCCAGATTACCTAAGGCTGGAAATCTGTTTCACTCTGTCATTTTGTGGCTTCTGCTGCTCCATGATTTGTTTAGAGTCATTTTTTAAAGGTATTTTGAGGAAGTTGAGGGGAGAGCTTAGGCAGCTCCCTGCTTTTGCTGTGTCATTTTGACTCCAGACCCCCACCCCCCATAATATTTCTCATATATAACCCTTATCTACTGCCTAATTCAACTTTTCTCATCTCACTATTATCATAGATTTAGTTATCACAGATGTTGTTCCCCCTTCATTCTAATCCATTCTACACATTGTTACCAGATTGGTCTTCTGGACAAAATCTCCAGTCATCGCCATCAAAGTACTTTATTTTTGTGTTAGCACCCTATTAAGCCCTTTAGCTCATTTTAACCTTCAGGCAATGTAATGATCTCTGCAGGTTTACATGGCTCCTTTTTCTGCTGCTTTGGACATCTTATATTAAGTCAAAGTTTGGAAGTACAATCACAATTGCTTTGAGACTACAGTTAGAAAAAGTCCTAACATTTAGGCAGAGGTTTGCCTCTCAAACTAAAATTAATTTATATTTATATTTCGGTAGCCCCTGATCTCTGTGATTGAAGCAAAATTCAGATGATAGCACTTGAATAAAGGAGCAGCAGTAAATTGTATTACAATATGTGATAAGAGTTTAGAATAGAGAATGTCCAGGAAAGAGTAGATCTTTCCTTGGAACTTTCCTCAGTCTTTGAATAGGTAGATATAGCTAGTGGTATTAGCCCAAGTGTTTGACTTCAAGATTCCTGTAGAGCTAAGCAAGAATCCTTCTCAGTATCTCCCTTTTCTGACATAGAAAACATCTCAGACAACATCTCTATGAAGTCTTTCCTAATTCTACCTCCACCTCACCAATGGTGACTCCCTTCCCATAATACCTTGTATTTAACTATTTTCTGAGTGTAAAAACTTTCTAGTTATGCTATATATTTTTTAAATATATTTTTCTCCTCATCAGAATGCAAACTCATTGTCATTAGGAATCACAGTTCTCTCTTTTCTTCCTTCTTTCAATTGCACCAGATCTCAATTCTTTTCTGCTCAGCTCTGGTTGGCCCCACTCCTTCTTCTCCACAACCCGCCCTTGTACTCTACAGTTCTGAGAAAGTTTCTTATTTTATAAAAGTTTCTCAGGGGCCACTTATCTTATCCCATGCCTTTGATAGATTCAAAGGGATATATAGGTGTTTTTAAAATCTGGTTCTGATTGAATTATCAAATCTAGAAGTGTTCTTACCTAAATTATCAGTATCTGCTTTTAAATGGAATAGGATCAGTCATATGTTTGAGCCAGCTCACTCTGGCTGTACTAAATAGAATGAATTGTTAAATTTTCAGTATGAACATTTCTATCTGGGAATGTGCAGATGATGTAAATCAGGCCTTGATTCATTGTTTTGCTGATTACCTAAAGCTAAGAATGTGATGGAGAAATTATTAACAATGCAGATGAAACCTACAAATATGTTATAGGGAGAGGTATATTCTCCACACCAGCCCCAGTCACGGTGTTAGCATTTGCTAGCACACCCCTGGGGTGGAACTAATTAATACTTTACAATTCACAAAGCCTACAAAAGTTATCTTACTAGATCTTTATAATAGCCCTGTGAGGTAAGGAATGGAAGAATTACTTCTTTTGCAGGGAATAGTTTAGACTCAAAGAATTTGTGATATGTCCAAGACCATATAAATATTAAATTGAAAAGAAGGAATTGGATCTCTGGTGTTCTGGCTCTTAGTAAAATATTCCTTCTGTTATATCAACAATGAATCAGAAAATATTTATTCAGTACCCATTAAGGGTCAGATAATAATGATATCAGTTTCTAGCTTTATATAGCACTTTAAGATTTGTAAAACATTTTACAGATATTCACATTTGTTTCTCAGGACTGTCATCAAAAGTAGGTGCTAATATCTCTATTTTACAGATAGGAAAGTAATGTAGAAAGAAGTTAACTGACTTTCCCAGGGTCACACAGCTAGTAACCTTCTGAGGCTATTTGCACTCAGGTCTCCCTGACTGTACGTTCAGTTCTCTAATCTTCCTATATCCTCTAGATGCTTTATACTCACATTTCTACCTTTCTACCGATCAAACCTTTATGGGTTAGATGCTGGGGGAGAAAAGCATGAAGAATACAGTGATTCCTAATCACAATGAGTTTGCATTCTGATGAGGAGAAAAATATATTTAAAAAATATATAACATAAATAGAAAGTTTTTACACTCAGAAAATAGTTAAATACAAGGTACTATGGGAAGGAGGTCACCACTGGTGAGGTGGAGATAGGATTAGGAAAGGCTTCATAGAGATGATGTTTCAGAGGTCTTTTAAAGGAAGTCATGGACACCAGGGGACAGAGGTGAGGAGGGAGTGCATTCCAGGCATAATGAGGAATGGTTAGTGTAAAGGCATGGCAATAAGTAGAGATGTGTTTTGACTGAAGAAGAGAGAGAAGGCCAGTTCAATTTGGTTTCAAAGTGTGCATAGGGAAATAAAGTCCGGTGAGACAGGGGCCATGCTGTATAAGGCTTGTAAAAAGCCAAATAGAGAAGTTTATATTTTATTCTGTGGACATAAGTAAGGCAATAGGATTGCTATTATAATAATTTAGATGAGAGGTAAAGGCCTGAACTAATGTGGGTATGTGGGTAGAGAGAAAGGGTTGGATGCCAGAGGTGATTTGAAGTGAGAAACCACTTGACAACTGATTGAATATGTACATGAAAAAGAATGAAATGTCAAGCATGATACTGAGAATGTGAATCTGAGCTACTGGAAGGATGACGCTGCCTCTGACAGAGAGAAGGAAGTTTGACAAAGTAGAAGGTAGAGGGGGAATGAAAATGATTTCAGGTTTAACATGGTAATATGTCCCTGGAACATCCAGTTTGAAATATCCCATAGATAATTGATGATACAGATTTAAAATCCCAAGGAAAGATTAGGCCTGAATAGGTGGATTTGGGAGTCATTTACGTAGAAGTAAGTGCTAAACCTTTGGGAACTGAAATGTTAGCCAGAAAGACATATGTCAGTCGTGTATTCATTAAGTGCCCACTGTGTGCCAGACATTGTGCTAAGTTCTGGAGATGAAAACAGAGGCAAAAGACATATCTTGCCCTCACGAACTTACAGTCGAATGGGGGTGACAATAAGCAAGTAAATATATGCAAACAAGCTATATACAAGATAAATAGGAAATAAGGAAGAAAGGGAAGGCACTATACTCAAGAAGGGTTGGGAAAGACTTCCTGTAAGAAAGGGGATTTTTAGAAGGGACTTAAAGAGAACCAATAGACTACAATGAGGAGAGAACGTTCCAGAGATGGGGGACAGCCAGAGAAAATGCCCAGAGATGAGAGGTGGAATATTTCATTTGAATAACAGCAAGGAGGCCAGAGTCATTGTGTTGGAGAGTAAGGAAAAAGTAGACTCAGGGGGCCTCGTTATGAAGAACTTTAAACACCAAACAGAAAATTTTGCATTTGATCCTGGATGCAAGAGGGAGCCACTGGAGTTTACTGAGTATGATCAGACTTGTGTTTTCATTGGTAACTGAATGGAGGATGGATTGGAGTGGAGAGAGACTTGAGGTAGGCAGACCCATCTGCTGGCTATCATAGTAATCCAATCTTGAGGGGATGAGGACCTGCACTAGAGTGGTAGCAATGTCAGAAGAGAGAAAGAGGGGGCATGTTAGATGTTACAAAGGTGAAATCAGTAGGCGTGGCAACAGATTGGATGGGGGAGAGGGTTTTGAGAGATGTGAGATGACCAATGACATGCAGGTTGTTAGCCGAAGGGACTAGGAGGATGATGCCACCCTCTACAGTAGTAGAGAAGGTAGGAGTAGGAGGAGGGTTTAAGGGGGAAAGATAATGAATTCCATTTCTGACACGTTGAGTTGAAGATGTCTATTGAACATCCAGTTGGAGGTGTGAGATTGGAGGACAGCAGAGAGTGGGGCAGGATAGGAAAATCATCAGCATAGAGATGGTAATTAAATCCATGGGCGCTGGTAAGACCACCAGAGGAAGTCATGTAGAATGAGAAGACAAGACAACCCAGGACAGAACCCTGAGGGACACTGCTAGTTGTAGGGCATGATATGGCAGATGATCCAGCCAAGGAAACTGAGAAGGAGCTATCATTCAGGGAGGATGCAAACTAAGAGAGCAGTGTCAGGAAAATCAAGAGAGAAAAGGAAGAACTGTCCAACAGTGTCAAATATAACAGATGGAATTAGAACTGAGGGGAAAAAAATCAGATTTTACTTTAGATACATCTCTTCTAGTTCAACACCCTTCAAGGTTTGGGGCAGCTAGGTGGTGCAGTGGATAGAGCACCAGTGCAGGAGTCAAGAGGACCTGAGTTCAAATCTCACCTCAAACACTTGACACTCACTAGCTGTGTGACCTTGGGCAAGTCACTTAACCCCAATTGCCTCATCCTGGGTCATCTCCAGTCATCCTGATGAATATATGGTCACTGGATTCAGATGGCTCTGGAGGAGAAGTGAGGCTGGTGACCTACCCAGCCCTCCCTCACTCACAACAAAGTCAAGTGCAAATCATGTCATCATTTCTCTGATGGCATGGTCTTCTTTGGCAACGAAGGACGAACACACATTTGTCACCAAATTATGCTTATATAGCTGTGTTCTTAAATTTGAAAGATAAAAATAGTGAAAACTAATTCCTTTTAGTTGTAGTAGCTTAGTCATAATCTTCATTAAGAAAACATTTGCATGTGGCAGATTGAGGTTTTTCCATGTAAGATTCTAAATCTGTCTTTTTAAAAAATTTACTAGTATATATATTTTTAAAAGATATTCAGATGATTACAGCTAAGGAGTATAACTTCACTGACTATGGACCTATTGGGGGGGGGTACAACTTTTTCTTGTCTGTGATCTAGATGTCAAAGTTCATTTTCTAGAGGAGGATGTGTGTACTTCAATTTTAGTGAAGTAGGTCAGTAGATTTCCAGAGTCCATGCAAGTATGAAATGGATTATGATGGAATGCCTTTCACTAGTGTTTCTTTGTTAAAAACTGCTTTGACAACTGAAATGTGTCACACCAAGTCTTTAGGGTAATAGCAACTTTGGTATTAACAGATTGATCACACATTTCTAAGATTACCATCTACTTCCAGGGTGAGTCCACATATAATTTATTTTGTAGAGCAAATGACTTATTGCTTCAGAAAATGCCTTTTATATTTTTTTCTCCACAGAAATTGCATGAGAAATAGATGCCAGGTCCTTTCATCAAAAGGGTTTTGCTGATGAGAAAACATATCTTAGTGTTCTAGGAATCTGTTTCTTTCTCTGGATTTTCATTCTTTCTGCTGAGATATAAGGTTGATCCCGTCTCATTTTGTTCCAGAGAGTTGCCAATTTAGATCGTCAGTTTTTATACATAAGAATACAGAGTTTATGGTTGATGTGTGAGGCATTGATGCTTTACTCTGGGGTTTTCTAGGCAATCCAGGCCAATACTTAAGAACAGTGAAGGGAGACCAGTAAAGCCTTGTATTTCGGTGGAACTGACTATTCTTTTGCTAACTAATTGTATGCTATTGTAGTAGGAAATCATGTACTTTTTCAGTTTCTTCATCTGTCAGTCAATAATATTGAAGTGCAATATTAGGCAAATTGGCAACCCTGTTTAAGTAAATGAGGAACATTTTACCACATGTTTTCTCATGGGTGTACACATAGTTTATTTTGCTATTTCTCCTAAAAGATGGAAATACTATACTTTTAGTTGTATCTTTTTATGAGAACATGATAGAAATTAGGTAAGAATTCTACAAAGTTACCCTTGTCATAGAACCTAGTATAGGAAGCATTTGATTAACCCTAAGATAGCAGAGGAGGCTCTAACAGTCCTACTCACCTGGAAAAAAGAGTATTCCACTGAGAATTTACCTGGTCATGTTTGTAGGTCAAATATGGGACTGGAAATTCACTTGAGGCAGGACTTTCACTTAAAGACACTGTTCTTCCTTTAACCTTAGAGAAAGAGCCACTTCAACCAGAGGAAACCTAGGAAAAACAACTTTTGTCACCTTGTTTTCATTCTCTTTGTTAAGCAGGAGCCTTGATATAAGTGGTTTAAAACATCATTAAAGTTCATCCAGACTTTCAGGTCTCCTCAGTAGTATTTTCTCTAGGACATGACTGTGTGTGAGTGAAACATGTTAGAAATTTCTTTGTGTCAATTGGCATCTGCTCTGACAAGACTATTTAATCATAGTTCCCTTTCTGATGTCAAACATTTGGTTTCTGGTACCTGCTTTCTACACATTTTAAAGAATAAAGGTAGCAACCGTGGTATCTCCTGTATTCAGTGATCACTAGGTACAATATAGGAATCCTTCATCCTTTGTCTCTCCCATTAATTGACTGAATCACTGGCCATGTTTCTTGAATTTCTCATAGTTCAGTGAAATTGGATATATTTTTAAACTATGTGGCACATGTCTGTAAAGCCAGTGCTACAGAGCTGGGGAATAATACATTAACACATCAAAAGCAGTGAGATTAACTTATTTATTTGTCAACACAGCTGAATTGGGGGGTGTGGCAAAGTCACATGAATCTTTCATACCCCAACATTCTTTGGCAGTAAATTTTGAAATAGCATCCCACAAAAACACCAAACTTTGGTTTCATTCTTTCCCAGAGCTCCTTTGAAGAAAAAAGGAAAATGAATTTTCACAATCTTCCTTTTAAATGGAGAATGTATAATATTGTATAAGCAAGGTATGATGTTGATTTAGTATGCATGATTTTTTTCAGTTCTTTGTACACATTCAATGGGGTTACATTTTTGCTTAGAACATATATATTTTTCTCCCTGAACTTTTCTCGATTGCTTTTTTATCAGGTTTACAAATCAAATCAAATAGGTATATTGCAGAGCTCTGTGATATTATTTTCCGAGCTTATAGCCCAATGGATTGAATTATGCTTGCTCATGTACTTCGCTTGGTATTCTCTCCAGATTGAGAGAGAGTGACTGTGGGCGCTGTAAATTCACTTGGCTTCCAGCATTACTGGTTAAATCAAGAGCCCTATTCAAGCTTAGAGAAGAGACTGAACAAGCGTTCATTACACAAATCAATTTGGTCAAAAGTAAAGCACAGTGGGTACTGAACCATTGCTCACATAATATTGTCAACTTAATCAAATAATGCCTAGAAGACATTCACAAGCTTTTCTCTCACAGAAATAACTTGATTGGTGTAGGAGGAAGAAACAGCTGGCTTTTCAAAAATACACTTTTTATTTATCACTTTGAAGAATCTTGTGCATAAAAGGAAAAACAAGTCTGTAGTGTAGATACAATATTAAATATTCAATAGGCTAATGGTGGGGAAAATAATGTTCCATTAACTTCTTATGTCTTGGGTTTTTAGGAGCCTAATGGTGGAATTGGAGATAGTAAAATATATACAGTTGTAAAATAAACTGTTTGTTGCTCCTGCTGGTTTTTTTCTTATTTAAATACATTTAATGTCCTAGATGCAGAATGTTCTTCTCTGCCTCCGGCCCAAGTAGCATATGGGCAGTGAGCGGTGAGACTTGTCTTTTGACTCTGCTTCTTCTCTGTACAGTTTATTCCTTTGTGGTTTCTTTAGTTGACAATGACATCCATCCATTTTGAGCCACTCATTCTTTTGTTTGCAAGTTGCAGTTTTCTGACCTTTACCCACCCATGATGTTTAAGTAATTCCTATTTATTATCTTAAGAGGCAACAGTGAGGCTAGTTACAGGGTTCACTAACTAAAAAAGAAGACTCCGAGATCATTACCATCATGTCCTACTCCCCTTCTGTCTCCCAAACCTTAATCGATTTTTGTTTATGATTTAGGTGATGATAATCTAAAGACCTAGGGAGGCAGCATGGTGTAGATAATAGAGGACCAGAGAGTGAAGAAGACCTGGCGTCAACTTCCATCTTTCGCTCATACTGACTCTATGACCCTGGGCAAGTCACATAACCTCTGAATTATGGACTCAACTCTTTTAGACTCTGCTTTGCAGAAATGTTGTTGACCTGCCATGCAAGAAAGAATTTCTGCAATTAGGAGTTGCCTAGAGGCAAACAAATCTTCATTCCAGTGCTTATCCCAATATAAAACCAAGGTTTGGTCTATAGGAAAATGTAAACATTAACAAATAACTGGAATGCTAGGCATGGTGAACTTGAGAGGTGAACTGAGGAGTATTAATAGGCAAAGAAAGAAGACAAAATTTAAAGGGGCAGCCAGAAGGCACATATTTTTATAAGACTGCATTCATCCTTTGATATAGTCACTGCTGGATTGGTCGATGCCTAAATCCAATTTCACTGGGATTAGTTTTGGGTAGCTCTAAGCTATTCATTGAATTAGGAATGATTATGGACAGGGAGGAGGCCCCCAGCTCTTTATTAAAGTCCTTGTGAAGGCACTAAGTGATCTTCAGAAGATTAAAGCCAGCGGTGTTTTCTTAGCATTGATAACACCCAGAAGTATCTGGGGAGTTTGTTTATTAAGAAATACCTGCAGCAAACATTCCAAATCCTGATAGGGATTTATCACAGGACCAAAGCAAGAAAAGGCATTGCCCTTGTAATGAGCTTATTCCGAAACCTCTAGTTAAGCCTTTGCAGAAAGATCAACAGTCCTATGGACCCACTCACATGTGCAGGGGCCTTCCTCATGTCATTGTAATGTTGAAGCTGAAAGTTCAAGAACATCAGCAGGTTTAAGGAATAAAGAGAAAATGCTATGAAATCATGATTTTCATGAAAATTCTTACTTTTCCGGAGCCTCGTTCACAAGCTTATGCTTTCTTTTCTTATAAAATAGAGATGGTACCTGAAAGGGACTTTAAAGGTAATTGATTTGAATCACTTCACTTGATCCAGCAAAATTGCTTTGCCAAAGGTAACATGTGTAGTCAGTAGCACATATGGAATTTGAACTCTAGTCTCATGATTTTTCCACAATCCTTATTAAATTCCTTCCTAAAAGGCTTCTATTCGTGAGATTTCCAGCTCTACCACTTAATATCCGTCTAACGCTGGGCAGGTCATTTTTTCCTTTTAAAAATTAAATTTCTTGATGATTTTATTCTGAACTTAACGAACATCAATCATAATGAGAATTTCCATATACAAAATAGAACAGAAAAGATGATTTTAAACTGTCAATCTCTGTGGTGTATATCTGGGCAAGGCATTTCCATTAGTTTCCTCATTTATAAAATTGATATATAATTGTTTTTATTTCTTTTGTACACATTTGTTGGGGAAATAAAAGTGAAGTTTTATAACCAGCTTCTCTTAATTTAATATCAATGATAATTTAAATCAAGGTTAATTTAATAATCAAAATTTGCCCTGCTTTAAGAATCATAGGTACAAATATCCAACAAAACGAAGAAATTGATTACTTGTGTTAACACATAACTCTTTGTTTTTCTGAGATCCTTTAAACAATAAATTCTCCTAGTAAATTAACATTTACACTCAACTTTTCTGGGAGTACATTGTATGAAGTAAGGTATTCCTATATGACACATTTCCCCTTTGAGTAGGAGCGGGGTGGTATAGTGCATTGGATCTAGGTTTAGCAAGATCAGAGTTCAAATCCAGTCTCAGGCACTTCCTAAGTATATGACCCAAGGCATGTCACTTAACCTTTGCTTCAGTTTCTTTACCTGTTAAATGGGAGCAGTACTAATGCTTATACTGGAGATCATTGTGAGATAAAATAAGATAATAATTGCAAAGCACTTTGTAAATCTCAAATCATTGAAAAATACCTAGATGGGAGCAAAAGAAAGTTCAGAAGGGGATAGAGACAAGGGGGACAATTTTATTACTATTGTATTTTATGTAATATATAGATATAAAATTTTTGTAACAACTTTATTCAGGAACCTGTAGTTAAGCCTTTGCAAAAAGATGAGCACTCCTTTGGACCCCCTTGCATATTAAGGAGCCTTCCTCCTGTCATGGTAAAGTTGCAGCTGGGAGCTTGGAAATATCAGCAGGTTTAAAGAAAAAAGAGAAAATGCTATGAAATCATGATTTTCATGAAAATTCTTACTTTTACATAGTTCTATATAGAATTTCATATACTTCTTTCTTGTATTTGTAGATTGAAATGTTACTTTTTAAATTTATAATACATTTTTTTAAACATAGTGATTTAATATGCTTGACTTCCCCTACAGCCTCCAAGCAGTAACTGTTTCCATCTCTGCAATTTTTTATGGGTATGAAGTGCTAAAATCTCAGAGCTGTTTTTAATGATCATTTCTTTTATTGGTAGTAATTTGGAGTATTTTTCTAGGGTTCTGTTTTCATTGACTTTAGAAGGGCCAGTATATAATAAAATAATGGGAAGTCACAGTGTCTAGAAATAGTGTTATGGCCAAGGTCAGCTCAGGGACGATTTCCGAAACTGACAGCAGCAACAGTCAAACGAAATCCCACTCCACAAACTGATTATCAAGATATTCCCAATAAAAGTATACCTTCAGCATACACAGAAGAAAATTATTCTAGGTATAAGAAATGGTAGATTTTTCTTCTCAAACCAGCATTAATTTGTAGTTATGCTGAGAATTGTATCCCTACACCACAAAAATGCATCAGCCACCTGAGGACAGAGCCCTTCTATGAGTTTCTTTTATCTGGTGACATTGAATTCTGAATTTTCCCCTTGTATTTATTCCTAGGTAAAGTACACACAAAAGAGAGCCATAGCAGCACAGAGTCCATGGACTTTAACACACAGTAGTAGTAGAAAAGGCAAAACCCAAACACAGACATAATAATCTTTAAGAACCTTTTTCTCTTCTTTCTTCACCCATTTGTAGCTTATGCTATGCACACAGGTATTCATATATGCTAACTCACGGACACTTGTACAAATGTGTGTTACAAAATGATTAATTAAGCGTTGTATGTTTTTATCAAAGAAAACAACACAAAGATTTCTCCAAAGTACTGTTAGACTAAAGATGATTAATTTTAATTTTCACATGAGTGACATAATGCTATTAATCATTTAATATGTTTAATCATAATCTCTGTAATTCCTAATTAGGTTTATTAAACTGAAACATTCTGCAGTTGTGGTAAAATTTAAATGCAAGTAAGTCTTCTTTTCAGAAAGCGAAATAAGCCATTTTAATTTGTAGTTAAGTAGTAATTTCAAATGAATGAATGGATGGATGAAGCATGAATGAATGAAAAGCATTTATTAAGTGCTTACTATGTTCCTAGTACTATACCAATGAAGGATTTCAAAGTCATTTTCTCAAGTCAACATCACTGGTCACCTTATTATCAATATGGAAAATGAACTTCCATGTAATTTTCAAGGGGCTGGACCTTGGTGGTCTCAAGATGCATTGAGTTTCTTCTTTCTTTAGGCAGTACATCTGGAAAATACTTTTTTTCTTGTTTTGTCCTTCAATTCATTTATGGCACTCTTCCACTCAAGAAAAGTTGCCTATTGTCCTCAGCCCAGGAAGACATGGTCACTTCCCTTTATCGTCAGCAAGATCCTGCTTTCTACAACAAAGCAGTAACTAATTCCTTTAGTTACCAGGGTGAAGTGCTTTTCACAGTCCTAGATACTTGATATGTTAGTTTCAGTAAAGGGGAGGTAGGAAATCAAGGAAGGGGATGGGTTTCCAATACTTGTTTTTCTTTGGTGCCTAGTTCTGAACTGTTCTTCCGGGGACCTATGAAATGCTACATTTAAAACTTTTCTTTATATATATATATATATATATATATATATATATATATATATATATATATATATATATATATATATATATATATGTATATATATGTATATATATATGTAAATAAAATTAGATGAGCAATTATATATGTGTGTGTGTATGTATGTGTGTATATATATAATATATATATTTCTCTGTAATGTAAGACTTTAGACTGCTTTTTAAAAAATATGACCTAAACATGTCTATCTTTTCTATCCTTCTTAAATTAGACACATTTTATTATTTCAAAATGATTTTAAACCTCTGTTTCAAAGATTTGTTTACATTTTTCAACAGATGTTCTTCGATATAAGATACAAGTTCTTTCTGAGAATAGGTTTCTATGGATCTTTCTTACTGAGGTAGTTTGTAAAAATTGAAGGTTGTTAAGAGTACCGCTAGGAGAAGTAGTTTCATTTATTGTTCAAGAACACCTTATTACTAGAAGTGTGGGGTACAGGCAGAAGCTTTTCTCTACCATTTAGGATTAGAATAGAAAGTTTCTTTCTTTTGTTTGGGAAAGAAAAGATACATATCTGAGATACCCTTCATCAGAACTGTTACTAGTATGTGGGTGAATTGAACTTTGCCACATGGCACTGAATTTAGAGGGTGCTAAAAACACTCAGTCCTTTGTAGGTAGAGAAACTACAGAGCTTAATGCATATTTAGCAAGAATTAGGTAAAATAGTAAGGGCCTAGAGGGCAGGCTGGAAAGAGTGTTTTCCACTACCCATCCTGTATCTACTCATAGATTTTAGGATTTCTCTACATGCAACAAAGTAGCATCCCATCCTTCCTTACCCATCCAAAATACCCGCCAGTTTTTCTACCACTTGCCTTGGGAATGGTTTATAGACCTCACCATAGGTAGAAAAATGTCTTGTTAAGCCTCTGGCATACACAGTTATAATCTCTCTCCTTTAGTTACTTGGAAGAAAGAATGGAGTGTAGTCAGAGGAAGTGTAATACAGACTCTTTAGAGGCAAGTAATGTTAGTTTGAATTATTACTTTAAATAGCTCTGCTAGTTTAAGCACAGTGAAAAAGGTTACTTGTGATCACTAGGAACTGCTAGCTACCAAGGAAATCCTCCATTGGATCTTTTAACAACACTCACTAGAGCTCCTGGACCTGGTACCTACCTCAGAGGAATTTGAATTCTAGATACAAATTAGTGAATCAGAAAAAGACATTTTAAGTGATATCTGGGAATAAGTCATGGTTACATTAAACTGATGCCAGTTAAAGATTAACTAAGAAATATACCAAATTGTATCAATCAGTGAATATTTATTAATTGCCTGGGCTCTAGGTAGGGGACTCTGTGGTTCAGCTGTTTCAGTCATGTCAGTTCTTTATAACCCTATTTGGCATTTTCTTGACAAAGATGCTGGAGTGGTTTGCCACTTGCTTCTCCGGCTCATTTTAGAGATGTGGAACCTGAGGCACACAGGGTTAAGCCACTTGTCCAGGGTTACACAGTTAGTAAGTATCTGAGGCCAGATTTGAACTCTGGTCTTTCTCATTCCTGGACTGACACTAAAGCTACTATGCCCCCTCACTCCCCATGGACCTAAATGCTGAGAATATAAAGACAGAAGTGAAACTAGTCTTCAAGGAGTTACATTGTAGTAGGGGAGAAAATATGTATATATATAAGGAGACCAAAAAACTCACCAAATTAATAAAGGTAGTTTTTGAAGCAAGGCTCCTCACTAGCATCTGAGGGAATCACAGAGGCTTCATGGAAAATGCGGCACTTTGTTCTGAGTGATAATTATTTGAAAATTTGCTGTCATAGATTATCTAGTTATATTTTACTTTTTAAATAAAGTGATATTTCTGTAAACAAGGTCTGAAAAATTCATAGCTCTAGATCAAATGGGCTTCGTCTCAGTGAGTCACCAGAGGAAAGTACCTTTATAATTTTAACTCCCAACCAGGTGAATGAAGACATCTAAAAGTCTGGCTATTAAAAACATCTAAATGGAATGATCAAATTCTAGAATTAATATAATAAAAATCATGATGGCAAAGACATGCCTTTCTTTTCCTCTCTGTTTTCTGTATCTAAGGCGCTACATCAGGTGGGTGAGATTTCCTTCTTTTTACGATACTGGAAATATATCTATCCTCTTTTTACAGGACTGTGCCTTATAAGGGACTTAAAGTATTGTCTAAATGCTTAATTCAGTTGGTCAGCTTTTGTATATGCAGTGCCAAAGAGCTGGTTCATTTCTCCTTCCTCTTCAACTCTGCCCCCAGTTGAATTTCATTAATATTTTGTCTGAAAAGATTCAAGAGTGATGCAGGCATAGCCTTTGCATTGAGCAAAGCCAACAGACCTTTCTGTGTTTCATAATTCACTAAGACCTTTCCTTGCCTGATTTCTTTGTAACTTGCATTCGTCCATTATAGGGTGACTTGGAAATGAGATATTACACCTGAAACTATCCTGAAGACCTCTTTTACTTTGTTTCTGTTTTGTCCTTTTAGCAGACAGATGATGCAGCACAGACTGACGGCCAGCCTCAGACACAACCTTCTGAAAACACAGAAAACAAATCACAGCCCAAGCGGCTGCATGTCTCAAATATCCCCTTCAGATTCCGGGATCCGGACCTCAGGCAAATGTTTGGGGTAAGTACCATCTCTCTGTTTTCATTTATCCATTTTTGGAGAAGCATTCCTATCCTCACCTGAGTGCCTTTCATACGTGGTACTTAGGAGGCACAGGGGTTCCTTTCAACAGAAAATGTTCTAAGGCCCAGGCCTAGATGCTACAAAGTCTTCATGTTTCCCATGGGCTGTGGTTTAGTTCCCTTAGGCACTTCTCTTTAATTTCCCACGCATTCCCTATCATTCTGAGAGTCAGCCAGATGTTCCTTTTATAAGGAGCATTAGTATGAAAAGAAAAAAATGAATATCAAACTGAATTTGCATGAAGGAATTTTGGTATAATGGGACCATAGAAATCCTTATGGAGCACTATAAAATGTAAGTAGCTAGATGGAGGAAGGGATGGAAGGAGGGATTGCCATATGCAGCCGGGGCATCCCCAAGTGTCACATTGGGGCCCTGAATCTCACTAATTTTAAAATAAACAAAAAAGCACCATAAGACCATAAGGGCATTTGTAAGATGAATATAACCATTTCACAGTCATATAATTATGATGAAATGACTAAAATAGATATTACCCCTATGTACACATTTATATAATATTCATATGTGTAATACACACACATGTTTTAAGATTAATAATTGTTTTTCTTGGTACTGTAGGCAGCAAGAAACTTAAAAGGTTCATTACAGTTACTTAAATGTTGCATTCTACCCTGGAGAGAAGGAGAAATGGGGATTTATATGTTTACATATTTGTTTCTGCCAAATTGCTGAAATGAGTATCAATCTGAAGAGTTGATGCTGGACTTTGCTTTCATCTGAGGAACATTGTTTTCTTTGAGGTAGAAAAAGTGTGTCAGAGGTGTCTGCAAAGACTGTACCTCAAATCAAATTAAAGTCTATGCAGTGGTCATCGCAGCCTATGGAAAAATATTTAGCAATACTCATTCCTTAAACTTTCTCTAAAATTAGATCATCAGATTCCATGAAAGAAGGGCTATCCCAAGAATGTCGTACCTTGTTTTCCATCAGGGAGTGTTATGGTAAAGGTTTTGAAAGGAAAATCACCAGTATTCATTGGCTTGTGGACAGGGGAGCACATTTTCAATAACTCAATACCCCTAAGGGTATAAGCATGGCCACCGGATATTGTTGGTCTTTTAGAGTATAGTTGCCCAATTTGGCCTCGACGCTGCAGAGCAAACAGGACCAAATAGGCTCCTGCCCCTCCTCCCTCTCAGGAATACACCCTTTTGTTTGCCTTTAAAGCTTCGGTTAGCTGCTATTGAGATTTCTTTCTAGAAACTGGGATAGAGGAAAGAATGTGAGGAAAATAATGGAAGCAGATAGTGGAAATCCAAATCATCTATTTACCTATGAGGGTAGAGAAGTGTTTCTGTCCTTTCTATAAATAAGGGAAATATCACCCAATCTAAATAATTCTAGGATTTGTGTTTCTTTCTTAATAAACATACATGCTATTTCATTGAGTCTATACTAGACACAGCAATGGAATACACACCCCAAAATATAAAGAACTCAAACTTGAATTCTGACATTTTAAAGGAAAAGCTGTGTGTATGCACACACACACACACATACACATGCACACACACACACATGCACACACACACACACACACAGTCTCTTCCTTATCTCTCATTTGGTAATAACTTTAAACTCCTTTGTCCCCTCCAAAGCACAAAGGTACTCCTAGGAACTTTCAAGCCAAGGATTAATTTTAACAGTTCAACATGTTAAAATGGACATTAAACATGTAAAACATATTGAGACGTATTTTAATGATAGGTAGTTAGAGGAATCCCAATATTAAAACATGTGGATTCATCTTGTTCCTTATCAAGAGTTGTTTACTTGAGGGTCATGAAATATTGCCTACCTGGTAATAAATAGCTGGAGGGCAGTTAATGTCTTATAGTACATTATGAGTGACAGCCTGAAAGGCAGACAGTCTTTCTGAGTCTACATTAGGTCTTGCTCTGCTGCTAAATTGGTGAATTATTTGAATATTAGTGCTAGTAGTTCTTCAAACCTTGTAATAGAGTAATGAGTGAAGGAAAACAATTTGACCCAGAAAATATTGGTTCAAGTTGTAATTGCATTAGTATAAACCAAATGGAATCTCCTTTTCATCTGCTGACAGCAATGGTGCCAAACCCAAGATGAATTGAGTTGAAGGTGGTGGAAATAATGGTTCACTTATTAATCTCTGGTATTCAGTGAATTAATGTTCCCTATTCTGGGAGGTTCCTCACACATTCCAAAGAGACATTATTCAGCTCCTGAAAAGCAAAGACTCTGTCCCACTCATTTTTATATCCTCTACAGTGATCTGGATATAGTAGGCATCCAGTCAATATTGGTTGAATTAAAGTGAGCATAGCATCTTTCTACACCTAGTGTTATTTCCAGTATAATTACATTACATAAGTAACTATTCCATCCTGGGTTAGAGATAACCCCTCCCCCATAAGTATCTGTAATCTTGCTCTCATCTGGCTAAAGAGTGCAGGCAGCACAGAGGGAAAGTGACATAAACCCCTCTAAACAATTTGAAAGCAAGAAAGTAACCCAGCACAGGTTAAGGACGTCCAGCTGTTTTGGCATCATATAGATGTAACCTCTGTATTCTTTACTGGGTTCATTTCTGAATTATTATATTTTTAAGATACAGAAATACTTTTACTTCTAGCCTGAGTGTATGATTTTATCTGAATTGGACTAGAGGAACTATTATTAATATTTTTATGAAATTTACAATGCTTTAAGGCATAATCATATCTTAGCAAATGGTTTTTAAAAATATTACACATTTTATTTTTAATTAAGGTTTTGGCATCTTTTTGGTATGACACTGACAGAGTTTATTCTATACATCCATTGTCCTTTGAGGCATGTGTTCCAATAACTCATAAATCATCTTTGCTCTCCTTTTCCTTCCAACACTTTGCTAATCTGTTAGGTCACAATAGGAAACAAGCAAATTCATTTACAGAAGTTTATATAAGCATGGCATTCATGATCTGATATCAGTATCTTTTGAATCCTTCTTTGTATTTATTAACAGTTATACTACAAAGAACATTGATTCTAAATGAAAATTTGATGGCCTAAGGTGGCAATACTTTTTTTGTCAATTTCTTCTCTTGGTAAGCCATGCATCTCCTTCGGGTAGGAAATGTTAAGCGTTGTAGGAGTCATCAACTTTTCACACACTTCTGGAATAACATAACTTCCTTAACATACTTTATTTGCCTTTGAAAAGATAACTTGATCTCCCTTTACATTTGTTCCAGAATTCCTTGAATCTGGAGGGAATGATTCAATCTATTCTTAGGGTTTGTAATTCTCATATGTAGTTACTGTGGGATTGTAGTTGACCTTGATATATTCAGAAACTGCTGAGCAGTGAATATAGTTTCAAAATTTAACAGTGACTATAATGGCATTCTTACACTGTTTTGCTTATCAAAACTAAGGTCTTGTACACAAGAACGTTTTCTATTTAAGTTTCTATTAATGAACCAGGCGACTTTCAGAACATGTAAAACTATATTGTGTAACCATTATTTTGTTAGTCAAAAATGCATATAATAGCTGCATCATTGTTTGTGCCAAACATCTTATTTTTCAGTACATTGAGATAGTCTCTTTGGACACTCTTATTGCATTTAGAATAACTAGATATTAAATATATATGTGTATAGACACACACACACACACACACACACACACACACACACACACATATATATTTGAATTCACACAAAAGGTTGCCTAAAAGATTCTGTTTCTTAGTCCTATGTTCAGGGCTTTAAGCTAACTTAAGCTTTTTTTTTTTGTAAACACTATGTTGATTTATCATCCTATGTAGTTTTTCAGAAAAATATTATTTGATCCAAGATGATCTACAAGGCCTTGCTATCTATTTCTTCTACTCCTTGTTTTGAAGCTTTTAGATAAAGTTCTGATGTACATAACAGAATGGTTTTTATGGAGTTGGAGATATATCATAATAGCCTTATTGAGCAAACACCAGTTATGTCTTTGTCTTGTATAATGTCAATTTACATTGAAAATATGCCAGCTGTTACATCGTTACTCAAGAACTTCTCAATTACACTTTCTATCATTCTTCTACTACTTGTCTCAATAGCTCTAAATATTATAGACTCTGAGGGGGCATCATTCTTGCATCCACATAAAGTATCTCAGGCACACAGCATTATCGCTCAAATTAACTACAAAATCATTCTACTTGGGGTTTTCTTGTTCTGTCTTTACTGACTCCTGGTTTTAGAAAAGGAGTTTCGTCATATACAATCAAAGAACGCTAGCTGACATTTGGGATACTGGAAGTGGAGGGCACTTCTTTATAATTTTCCATCCGTAAATACATTTGTTTCTGTTTTCTCATTCCTGAGACTAATTTGCAACAACCTGTGTCTTTCTTATATTCTAAGTAGAAAGTAGAAAAATATAGTGCTTCTGAGTAGCAGAAGCCATAGGGTGTTAGGCTAGTTTTTAATGTAAAATTTCAAATTTCCTTTTGAAAGTCAAATCCTTTATTTTACCCAGCCGAATTTATATTTAAGAAAAATTCCCATTGTTGTAATTCACAGCAGTGAAATTCAAACCCAAGAGAAGAAAACTTCTTTTACCTAAAGGTCTTCATTTGTTTGCATATTGTGCAAATGTTCAAAATCACAATTCCTTTTCCCCTTTATTGTATTTTGAGAATGTCATGTGTGCGTGTGTGTGTGTGTGTGTGCGTGTGTGTCCTTTGTTGCCAAAGGAGACCATGGCATCAGAGAAATGATGACATGACTTGCACTTGACTTTGAGAATGTCATACATGGCAATAGGCATATTAGTCACTGTAATACTATCTCCCCTCCTAAATGATCAGTATATGTATTGCATCATTTTTGGCCAAGTTATTCATGTGATACATTTTCAATATACATGTAAGAAATGTGGATTCTTTTTTCTTCACCACTTAGCTCACTTTTCTTGTTTCCTTAGTGCCTTAATCCTTCTCTTTTTTGAAAACAATATCTACTTTAACTGAAAAACATGTTTTTAAAAGAAAGGAGCCCCAGAATAAAATAACATACTTTAACTTAACTTTGTCCTGCATTCAAAACTTTTCTTTCTTTACTTCTTGAACAATTTATTTTTCACAACGTATACAAAACAATTTTGTGTGTGTGTGTGTGTGCCCACAGTTTAGTAGTTTGACCCTGCTTTACACCATGTATTGCTGAGCAGTGTTTACATCTTCCATTTGTAGAATCATCTTGATTTGTTAAAACCCAGTTGACTTGCTTTGCCAGACTATCCTAGTGTTTCTCTCTGTGGAGAGAATGTGCATTGGTCACATGCAGTCATATCTGTTCTCCACTGTCTTAATCCAATGGACTTTGCCTTCTCTTCCTCTGTTTATAAATACCATCAAAGGTCCCAACCTCTGCTTCGTGGTTGCCTGCTGCCTCAAGAATAGTTGGATTAGAGAGCTGCTTGGACAAATAGTATATAAGCTGGATAAAACAGGTAGGGGAGGGCAAGTGCAGTAAAATGAAAGCAAAAATAAGAGGAAAAAACGGTCATAAATTGAAAGTCAGAATATTGTTCATTATCATGAAAAGGGTAGTTAATTTTCAATTATTCATGTATGTCTTTTTCTCTCTTTTATTAATGAAATAGAACTTAAATTCCAGGATGACTCTCTCTGGCCACTTACTAACACCTTGAGTAGGTGTGTTCTCTAGGAATAAACTGGTTCCTGACCAAAATGTCAGGAAAGGTATTTTTTAAGGAACTGTCTTGAAACCAAAGGTAAATGAATGTGACAGTTGCTTAATATTAATATCTATGCCTCTTCTTATTGAAGGTACCCCTCTCATAGTGTGGATGTATACATTGTTCAGCATTAATAAACCTATTCTAAGTCTCAGTTATAAATAAATACTTAAAGATTAAATTCTCCAAGAACCCCATTTTAGGTACTCCGATAGTTTTAAACATTATCTTTCTAATAATATTGAAAGAATCATGACATGGCAGATACCGTTTACTCTGAAGACAAATCAAAGTTATACACATATTTTGAGTGTGGACAGGGTCAGCAGTATAATTCCCATTTCTTCAACCTCTAAGGTCATCCCCACCTTGCTCTGGCTGTTATGTATACCACAGTGGAATGGACCATGATATTTTGATATGTGTATCAATTGCCAAACTCCTGCTAAAAATCAATGTTGCAAGAAACCTTTCTCCCCCTGAAAAATGGAATAGGCCAGTCCTACTAAGCCATTCCTAACATTATTATTTTTTTATTTGCTTAGTAAATAAGTTGTCTTTACTGGACTAGAGATTCTGCCTAAGGATTTCATAATGTGGGAATTTAGCAATTTTGGTTGGATTGCTTCTCTGTGCTAATCATACCCTTTAACTGTAGAGTATTAAATACAGTTTATGCCTTTGATATAACAATATTTTCATATTCTGAAATAATTGCCAGTTTGTGCAGCATGATGTGCTTTCATTTGCTCATGTTTATATATTTCTGTTTCTTTGCAGCAATTTGGTAAAATCTTAGATGTTGAAATAATTTTTAATGAGCGAGGCTCAAAGGTAAGTTGTCTAATTCATTCTAGGATATTTTAGGCTACTTAAAGTATTTTTATGAGTAAGGGGGAAACAACTGCACTGATGTAATAAAAGTATGATATGTTTTTAAGGTATAATTTAATGGAAATGACTTTAGAGAGCTACTCAGTTTCCATAACATTGTGCAATTTATTGGGTCCAGCTTAGTATGTATAAGAAGTAGATTTTAAAAGCACTGAATATGTCAACATTTTCATTGAAAATTGTTTGTGCTTTAAAATAATAATGATAGTTTATGCTTATGTATTTTTGTTCTTTTAGGGGTGACTGTTCATATGTAAATAAGTGGACATTCTCATGAGAAAGTTTTTTTGTAATGTGATTTTTTTCCGTATTATTGAAGTTCAGTTCTTTTTTTGAGATAGTAAAGAAACTTCTAATACACCAACCCTTTGAATACAATCAAATTTTTGCTATGTGGATTCATATTTTGAATTTTTCTCATTGTTGTCACCTCATCTTTACTAGGAAACTGAGTTTAGGATAAACTCTCTGGGGGCTGAAAATATAATACAATATTTTAGTATAAGTGAGAATCTACTATAAAATCATTTTTGTTAAAGAAGGCCAAACTTCTCCGTTTTCCTTCTTGCCAATTTTTCCTGGAATACAATTAGCAGAAATCTCTTTCTGAAAATATATAGGAATATTTCTTATTCCCATTTTACTTTAATTCTTGTCCTACAATCTTCCATGTGTTTTCACATTCACATGAAAATACTCAAGTGCTTTATTTACAAAACAGCATTGATTTCAGGAGGTTCCTGTGTGCCTGGGATCATGGTGAACTCGTATACACAGTCCAGTAATAGGTTTACCAGTAATAGGTAAAATAAGAAATAGCTAATAGCTACTAGGCAGGTATACTCTTCCTATCACAACACCATAGTAACATTTAAGAAAGTGATTTAGGTAATTTATACTTAATTTATATAAGATATCGTTGCAACTTGAAAAGGTGTAACTTTAGCATTCCCACCTTTCCCCCAAGGCATAAGGCATTTATTGGGCATAATCGGGAGTGTGGTAGAGAGGAGATTGTGATTTAGAGTATTAGAAATTTCAAGTCCTATTTTCTTTTCCATATGGTAACATACCTCGATGAATCTATGATCTCATTAATGTGAGTACTACCTTCAGTAGTGTAGATGCAAACCATCCATGCTATCTCTTCCTATGAAGCTTTTTGTCTAAATCCACACATAAATCTTACGTGGCAGTCCACCTAACATATCCGATCTCTTGGCGTTGTGACTAAACATCAAATTAACTCTTGTTCTTTAACTGCTTTGTTTCTTTTTCTATTCATACATGTATTTCATAGTTTAATTATGCACTTCTGCACAGTCCTTCATCGGTAATATGCCATTACCTCTTCACACTCACCAGGAACCTTTCTCTTGTTTGTGGGATGATCCATAACTTTAAATATTTGGAGACCATACTGATAGCAATGGAGCATTACCAAAAGGATATTCATATTAAAGAGATGGGACTTGTAAGTAGAAGCTGGAGGTGAAAGGGTCATTAAAAGCACTGTGCAGTTTCCCAAAGGCATCCCAGCCTGCTTTCCCCTTTTTCATTTGTGAGACCAGGTTATTGTCTCTTTCTGTATTGCCCTTATACAGATGGAACAAATCTTAGGCTTTCTGTCTTTGCATTTATGGACTACAAATGAATTATGCCAGCAAGAAATCACCTACCAGATAAGGCATACAGACATTTTTTATAGTACTTCTTGAGCCGCAGAATGAGAAATGAGCTGTGTTCTAGGTGGTACTGTAGGCATTAAAGAGTTGATTCTAAGTATAGTAGTCCACAGTCAGCTCTTTTATGTTTAACTCCTGAAAAGAGGAAAAAGCATTATTTCTTTATTGAACTGCATGCTCCAAAACAGAAGTTACCAAACATGACCTGCAGACCACAACTAGTGCACAAGGCAGCTTGAACTAGATTAAAATGTTATTTTAAAATGTTTAACAAAATAAATGAAAATAAAATAAAGCATACATAATATTACATTTTAAAACAAGGTCAATATGCAGCCCACAGGCATTCTTATGTGCAGAATGCTGATCCCTGTTTCTGTTTGAGCTTGACACCACTGTTCAAGAGATTCAGCAGTTTCCCTTCCAAAGAGACATAAAATTAATCGAAGATGAGAATTCTGGGGGAAGTAGTCCTCTTTCCCTGCCACAGTACTGGTAGTGCTTATTAGTATGGATAATTGAGAAATTAAGTCATTATTGCTTTCTCTTCCGCTGCTTTAAGAACCCAGTCATATATGCCTACCATGACAAACGTTTTATAGTCATTTTTTCTAGCAGTTCAATATTTTGATCTCTGACCTTCAAAAAATCATCTCAGATATTTAAGAAGCATTACAGAAAGTTTTTACATTAGCAAAGTGAATTAGGTATTTTTGGTAATTTTCTTACCCAGGTCTAATTAATACTTGCAAAAAAAAAAAAAAATCCAAACCTGAGTTTGATTGTTACAGATTTTCTTCCAAGCATATTTCTGAAGAATTGCATCTGTTTAACTTTTACAAAACATTTTCTACATTTTTGCCACTTTATCTGTGTATATAAATAAGCATAAACACATTTACATATAGCCATCTATGTATAAATACATACAACACATTTTATTCATAAGCCTGCTTTTTCTGAGCTGTTTTAGGACATTAGAAGAATGTCATTTGCAATTCAAATAGTTTGATGCCGCTATTTTTAAGGCTACCGTCATCTTTGTGATTTGCCTGATACCAGGAACCTTAAGAACAAGCCCACTTACGTTTGCATCTCACAAAATATATTTTAGTCGATCTTCCCTTTTTGATTGGGAATGTTAAAAATAGCTTCTTTTAATGGGTGTAGAGCTCTCAGTATGTTCCATAGTAAAGGTATGTTTATTGGGATTCTGATGAAGAAAAGACAGAACAATGGTGACTTTCTAAATTGGAGCAGTTATATGTCTAGGAATATTTTGTTTTCCTTTAACTGATATTTGATATCATTTTGAGTTGATGAAGGGAAACTTATTTAAAGTAAAATATTTTAACTGAATTAAAAATTATAATGACCTCATTGGTATAATTTTGTAATAGGAAAGTGTCAACAAATAGGTAAGTTTGTTGAAGGCCAGACTGAATAATTTTGGATATTTACTTAACAGAGTGATCAGCCCTGGAGGCACTCCATTAAATGAAGATACCATTATTATAGCAAGGAATACATACTAAATTTTATTTTTCTATGAAAGGCATGATGGATAGAGAGCAGGTCTTGGGAGACTGGAGCACCTGGATTCTAATCTCATCTCTACCTCTACCAAAATCTGGCTGATCACTTAAATATTGTAGTACTCTAGGCAACTCTCTGAGATTATTACCTGAAGATGAAGTACTGAGCTGCATTAATAGAAGAAATCTCCTTGCTAGAACTTCTTCAAACTAATGAAATTAGTGAAACATTTTCTATCCTTCTTTTTAACTATTGGTATTATACAAGTCAGAATGCTATAAGTCACAAAAATAAATAATACTTTGAAAACAACTATATGAATTGGATCTGGTTTGAGGTTGACTTTAAAGTTGTTTTAAATAGTAAGCACTCCTAATAGAAATAAATTTTTGTTGGTAAAATTCAAATTATCTACCATTTTGCCTGCATTTCTATTGCAGAGAGCAACATATATCTGCACATTCAATAGATTTTAGGAGGTGCATGCACAATGCTCTAAGGATGGGGTGTGGTAGTAAATAAAAACACCAATGTTCATAAATCAATAATATCTTCAGATCTCATAGGTATAGCTCATATATAAAAATGGTCATGGAATAAAGGCATTTTAGTCCTAGAAAGAACCTTTGAAATAATCTAGCTCATTCCTTTCATTGTCCAGATGAACTTAGAACTTAGAACTCTCTGTATCCCTAATGCCAGGACTGACTGGCCTGAGGTTTTAAGTTTTGAATTCTTTTTTTCCCACAAGGAAGATCTATCTAAAGTTTTGATAAGGAATTTCCTGTATTCCTTCTATGTTGCCCAAGTTCTTTGACTCATGTGTTCCTAGACTTTTCACCATATTTTCTGTGATTTCTCTCTTAGAAATAAGAGAGTCGTTGGGTGTTTTAATGTTAGTGGAAGGTTAGTTCAGATTCTCTTCATTCCTCATTGTAGAAGTCTGCAGAGTCTTCTGAAGGAAATAATTTACTCTTATTCAAAAGGAAAAATAAGGATGCTCCTGTAATACCAAATTTGAAAAAGAGGACAAGCTGAGATATTTTAGGCTAGAAGTGGCTGATGCCCTTTAGCATTGGAGCACATTCATGATTGAGGCTAAGCAGCACACCTTGGGTTCTGAGTTAGTTAACTTGACTGCAGGGATGCTAAGTGTCAGAATTCTTTATTCCTTTGTTTTCTCAGACTTAGCCCTTCTATTCTTCTCTTCAGATAGCTTTCTTTCTAAACTGACATTTTCTCTTGTCTTGAGACCACATTTCTGTTTGTTACCCAGGGAAAAGTGTTCCTCATCTGGCATGAATGAACTTTTCAGTTTTTCCTTATAATACAGCCCTTTCTTGGAAGTCAAACACCAATATTAGGTGTTACATCACAGCTGTTCTGGTTCTTAATTCTGAATCTAATCTTTCCCACTCATTCAGTCTGAGTTGAAGGCCACGTATCCCAATAGTAATCCCATTAAGAAGTAACTATGTAGCTAGTTGTAGGAAGCTCTAGCATGAAAGACAGAAGATTTCTTTTTTCCCAAAATACAGTACTATCACCAGCTATGAAATGTAAGGAAATTGGCAGATCTTTTTATTAATAAGGTGGTACCTGATTTTTTTAATAAGGAATGAAGGGCAATTTTCCTTAGTCTTATCTTAGCCTCTATCTGAGAAGCTTCCAAAAATCTGCTTTTCGTCTTGAGATTTGAATCCTTTTAGCTAGCAAAATGGAATAAAGTCAGGTCCCAATTAGTGCCAACAATAATCCTATGAAGTGGTTGTATTATTTGAACTTGCAGTGGAACAAATTACCATAGTTTATATAATCTTAAGTTCTAATAGTGTGAATTCAGAATTACATGCAACACTTGATGGGAATTCATCATTCACACTAATCAAGATCTAGCTATGCCAATTGCCTTCCTAGCACTAAAATGAGGCAACACCCTTTAGGAAGTCAAAATTTTATTTTTGGTCTTCTTTCCGGGACATGCTAACATGGAACATCTCTAGTACCAAATTTGCCTAGCTTTTACTGCTCAGCCCAGTATCTTGCAATGAATGTTTTTGCTTTAGAATGCTTAATTCTAGAAAAATAAAATCAAATAATAACTTCATAACTTAGATCCATTTTGAAACTAATTTAGTTTGTAAAAGATTATAAATATATTGGAAGTTTTCTTTCCAGTACTTTTCTCTGAGATTCAAGTCAGAGAAAATTTTTATCACAATCTGTCTTCCTAATACTTCCTTGGTGTCACTTTGATTTGTCATGGGATCAAACTGGCATTACAAAAAAACTTAGTCCCTAACTTTGTACATCAGAAGTTTATTTAAGAGAACATTGAATCAAGTAATCTATAAATTTCAGACTTGGACAGATGCATTGTCTTGAGAAATTGATAAGATATAAAATGTCATCTTTCATATGGAAAATCTTTTCTACACAAAAATGATACTGTTGAGTCACCATATTTAAGACCATTTGCTTGGTGTTAGTTTTCAGGAGTAACATGTAGGTGCAATAGAATCATTCATGTATTCTTGCTGAAATGTTTGTTTTTGTAACCAAGAGCACACGCATTTGTATTATAGCTGATAATTTGAATACTGTGACCATGGAAGAAAATACTGATAATTGACCCACCCATCTATAAGGGGATAAAAACCTGATTTTGGCTTAATATTAATGCCATGCCATAATTAAGTTACCTAACACATGGAATCATTTGAGCTTCCACTCTAATTGTAGAGTTCAGAACCGGTGGTCCTTACATTTTAGGAGTTAATCTGTAGGTTCCTCTTTTTGTCTTCTGAATACACTAGATGGTCGAGTTTAACCTACAAATGTGATAAAAATAGCCCAAATGGTTAATTCATTAGCCCATTTTTATGGACATATTTTGTCCAATAGAGAAGCCCCATCAAGTCTTAAAGTAGCATTCCTTAGTAATGGTTGTTCTATTGACCTCTGTCGTGTTTAACCCCAGTTTACCAAGTGAAAGTTGGAGGAACAAAATGAGCAAAATTTCCACTGGAGTTGTTTCAAAGGGTTGGAGTAGGTTTCTGAACATAGTATGCAATTTTTTTAGGGTTTCAAAAACAATCATTTGGGAGAGGAAGGGCTCTTCTTAGGAAGCAGTGTCAGGGAAGAAATGCATGTATTTTAACATTTGAATGTCTAGTGTTAATTAATGAAATTGTAATATTAAAACAAAAATATGCCAGTAATGTACTTGTTAAATGAAATCAAGTATTAGCAACTGGGAAGGTGCTTAAAGTATGTTATAATGTATTCCAGATAAATGTACTTGTATTTTTCTGAAGGATCGATTTATGTAATAACAATGTCTCAAAATTACTCAGCAAGTACAAACATTTTTCTTCTAATGAGGTAGTCAGGATAGTAGACAATTGAACTTGCATGCACATGACCTAAAAAAGGTGCTGATGTAAAATGCTTAATTCCTTGAACTATTTGCATTCTTAGTTGAAATTTCTATTCATATCAAGTGATTTCTGTTTATTACATTAAAATGTTTAAGCTTTATTATGAAAGATCTTTCATTTGTGAGGGTTTTCCTTTATTTTTAATAAGTAAAGGCTGTGTAGCATTTGGAAAAAAAAAATTAAATAACCCTAGTGTTGCATGAAGAAGAAACGTTCTTACAACCACACAGCATGACTCTGTAGGCAATGTTTTAGAGTATACTGGCATTCAGTGTTGAATTTTGTGCACAATTTAATTTGTTTTCTTTTATTTTTTTTAAGATCTGCATGTCAAAAAGTGGTTCCCTTTATCTTCTCATTATTTCAGTTTATTCTCTGTGAAGACACTGTAAATTTATTTTGATCTCATTTTCTTTCTGTTAGATTTATTTTCCTCTGTAGTGACATTTAGAAAGGTATTTTTGGTATTCTTTGACTTCTTTAGGGGGTATATCTAACTGGTGAAAGAGAGGAAACTTGTTCACATTTATCTCTTACTGATCGCACATCTTAGTACTCTTATAATTTCTCTAATTTGCATGTTACAGAAATGAAGCAAGGACAAGAGATAGAAATTAAATGGAGAGAACATTTAAAAAGTGATCATTGATTGAAATAATAATGTGCATGTGTTTTCCCCCCTTCTCCCTCCTGCATGCAGGGATTTGGTTTCGTAACTTTCGAAAATAGTGCCGATGCGGACAGGGCGAGGGAGAAATTACACGGCACCGTGGTAGAGGGCCGTAAAATCGAGGTGCATGTTCAAAATATTTTCCTTTTCATCTTTTTGATAAATGTCTGCTTCACTCTCATACGTTGTTTCAGATGCATCATTGGTGTCCTGTGTGTGCGCCCTTCCCCCCTTTCCCATTGTTTATATATATATTTATATATAAAAAAGGAAATCTGGCCTTACTTGTTTTGTTTCGTTTACGTTATTTTATTATTCTCATTCTTATTGCTGAAAGGTGGATGACAGAAATGAGACAAATGAAAGCTTAATCTTTTGAACTTATTATTTTCAATGTTTTGTAAATCAATGGGTGCAGTAGATTCCAAACAATAGAAAAAAGCATGACAGAGCAAACCAAAAACAAAAAGCAGCTTTTTTTTTTCTGTTGCAGGGTTGACGAAGGATCCGCAGTGGTTTTTTTTTTTTTTTTTAAAGCAAATTGGGAAACACAAAGCATAACTAAAAAAAAAAAAAAATAGAAGAAAAAAACCATTTTGTACATTTCTCTTCTTAAAGAAAAACCAGAGTAAATCAACAGGCATGTTTTTTAGGGTTAGTACCCTCTTCAGAAGGAAAAAAAAAAGTGGGGAAGCAATAAAATGTTTATAATAAAGAGCCTGCTTTTTTCTACCACCGGATCCCCCTCAACACTGCCATAGGATTATCATTGTTAGAATTTTAAAAAAGAAAAAAAATACCAATTGAAAATGCTGTAGTCTTGGAGTAAGATGTCGCATATTTTGCCTTTCATTTTCCCCCTCGACGGTAGCGCTTAGGCCCCTCACCAAACTCTCAGTAACCATGGTAACTGTATACATACCCATGCTGGCGATGGTGCTGAATGGTAAGTGGAGAAGTCCATCTGCCTTTCACGTATTTAGCGCTGATATCTATATCTATATCTCTCTCTATATACCACGTGAATTTTTTTGACTTGTTGTATTAAGTTTTCTTGATGCTCTATTTTTTTCGATATTGGTACGCCTGTCATTGAGTGTACGTTTTAAGCAAGCCTGGGGAGGCACTGACTGGACTGAGGATATGACTTGGTGCACATCTTACTCAGATTGTTAACTCCATATTGTGTTAAATAATGCACCCTCTTTTGATCCATTTGTTAGCTGTGATTTTCAAGCTTGAATGATTTTGTTAATTCTTGCAATGAAAAAGGCTCTTGTTTCCAGTGTTGAATGCTAGATGTTGCTTTTCCAATGGTACTTATCTTCTAAAGGGTTATGTTGCACACTGCTAAAATTTGTTTGTCCCTTTTTTTGACATTTTCTGTTTCCTTGTACCTTGTCTCTTCCCCTTCTACTTCACTGCATGTTCCTTCATATGAGAGATTTTTTTTCTGTTTTTAAATATTTATTGTTTCAGTGTTATCATGGAGTACACGCATGCTTTTTAATCTTCAATTATGCAGTACCTTTTAATTTGCTTTTAATGTCTCTTTATTAAACTTTTAAATGATATGATGTTGCTTTATTGAAATGATTTGTAAGTTTTAAATGGTTATGAAATAAATGTAGTTATAAATAGTATGATTTTGTTATGCACCTACTGCCTTTTTTATAAATTAAATTGCATTTTTACATGAATACTAGTAGCCATAATGCATGCAATTAATAGAATTACAACTTTGCTCAGCAAAATGTACTAATTTGAGTTTCTATGTACTTAGGTAAATAATGCTACAGCACGTGTAATGACAAATAAAAAGACGGTCAACCCTTATACAAATGGTAAGTAAGTACAGTGGGGAAGTTATGTTCTTCCTTCAAATTAGAAACAGAAGTAACTAGGGAAGCTCCTTAAGCTGGGCATGTCTCTCTCATCATGGGAACTCTTTATTTTACAAATTTTGCACAGTGTTATCTTCTGAACAAACTGGGTAATTTACAGAGAAGCTGATCATTTGGTGGTCAGCTTAAGCATTGTTGTAGGGTCCGTTAGACTAGTAGTTAGAAGTAAGAAATTAGAGTTGTGGAAGAAAAAATCCTTTTTTCCCCCCTTTTAGTTTCTTTTTTACCAACTATATCAGGAAATTATCACATGATCACATTAGAATTTGGCCCTGATTTCAAACTTATTTGATAGGTATTGGGCACTAAATCCCTAGCTGTTCTTAATTGGGTAGAATCACAATAGGCACAGCCTGACGAAATTAAGTAAAAGAGTAGACCACTGTACTTGCTCTCAGAGCAAGTGCCACTCTGAGTTCTATCATGGTTTTCCTTGTAACAGGAAGAGAGGAAGAAAAAGAAGGAAGATGTTAAGGTCGTCCCTATATATTAGGCAACCCTTCCACATTTTGTACTCCCACTCTATGTCACAAGAAAGTTGTACCGATAAATGTTAAGGCACCTTGAAGAAAATGACGTATATTTATATATTTAGACGTTATCATTGTTGAGGATTTTTTTTTAATAAAAATTCAACCCCTGGGCAGTACATTGGTAGTTAATTGAGTTTCATCATACAGTGACAACCCCTAACTTTCTTTTCTTAATTTTAGGTTATTTGCAGTTTTCTTTTATATTTGAATAACTGGCAGGTTATTTTTTTTTTCCTACTATTTCTCTCTTTGCCCCAACTCCCCTTTGATGACCTGGGTCATTAAAGGGACATTTCCATGTTAAAAAGAGGTAATCCAGTACTGAAGTGAATCAGCCTTTTAAAGAATGTGTCATATTATTTCCTTAACGTGTGTCTGTGTGTGGCTGTTTTTTTTTTGTAAGATCATTGATCAGCTAGTCATGTTTAATATGTGATAGTCTGGATGCTGAATATTTTTAAGTGTATGTTCTCCATTTCCCACCTTTTATGTTTGCTTTGTCTTTGTTGTTGAGGAACGAGTGTATGGGGAGAGATTGTTACAGGTTTATCAGCCTCAGTAACTGCTGCTTATGACATGCTTATGTCAACTGGTCGTATAAAGGGGGTTTTCTTAATGCAATCCTAGCATTTTAGCTGGGTCACACATCTGTCCAGTTGTTCCAGTATTATGAACACTTCAGGTCTCATCATCTTAAATTATGGAGAAGTGTTGATTGTTATATATGTATACAATCTTTGTCCTCTACGATTCCACACACCTGTTCTCATGCTTTTTTAATTGAGGGAATACAGTTTACATACATTCATTTCCTACAACAATATTGGAATTGTATGTAGAACATTTGCAAGTACATTACATGGGATAGCTTTGTTCCAGAAATTCAAAAGCACATATACATTGATTGATTTTATCCACATATAGATCTGCTTTTTCAGAGCACTTTTAGAGGTGGTTATAGTTGAGTATTTTTAGCAGTTTGTTTGGAAACCATGCGCAGAGAGGAAAATAGTAACGTGACTTCTTTTTTTTGAAGCATTGTGGACACGCAAGCTCTTTCCTGTTGAATGGCACATGGATAACCTGTCCATATCTCAGAAACGGAGACTTAGACAGCAATTAATGAAGTCTCGGCTCTATTGCTTTAACATGTCTGGGGCCCTGGGATGTTGAGAGCTGCAGGCTTTTTGTCAGCTGTTTTTCTTTTGTTGTTAGCTTCATTGTTTGGTTTAATGTCCTTGATCAAAATCTCTAAATTTGGAAGGCCTAGGGAAATACACAAACAAGCTAGAAATTCAAAATGGAACAATCTCTGGGATCCTCTTGTCCATTTTCCTGATGGTGCAAGATCATGGTCTTTAGCAAGTTGTCTCAAGGACCTCTTCTAGGTTTGGGAGATAGTTATTTGGGCCATATATGTGTGTATACACACATATATAAGAATATATATGCATATACATATGTATTTGCATGAAATCTGCATAATATTTCCATATATGTTAATCTGTTCAGAGACATTTTCAGGGTCAAACTCTACTGTTTCTCCTTTAAAGGTTCTTTCTTATTTTTTTTCCTCTTGCCATCCATCATCTCCAACCCATCTCCCTTCACTAATTGTCTAGCATAGAACAGGACAGTGGTTAATGGTAAGAGATGAAAAGATGGGGATGATATTGGCCTTCCAAAATACCCTTTGGGTTAGATAGTTCCTGAGCTATATAGTTCCTAAGCAGTTCTTTCTAATGAGAACCGTGTATTCCACATACTTAGTTTGCAGAGCAAAAAAATATTTATTCCCATACATGTTTGAGCTTTTAAAGTTAAAATGCATTGTATGAGTGCACACACATATGCACACACTCTGGGGAAAGGGAGAACAGTGACACTAAGAAAGATGTGCCCACTAAGACGTGAACAATAACACCTACTGGGGAGATTTTCCTGCTCCTCCTCCTGCACCAGGGTTTTCTGGCAGCTCTTTGCTCAGGAGAAGTCAGTTCTCATCACACTTGATTAACCCTCACAGTTATGGGCTAGCACAGACCTCCCTGACAAGACAGAGTAAAGTTTAATTGCTGTTATTTTCATGATGAATGAAGCCTTCCCCATGCTGGCTTCAAAAAAGTTAAACACTCCAGCGCTGAGAATAGAGAACAGGAAGAAAATGAGGAATGGGGGGAGGGGACAGTAATTCAGCTCTGGGCATCAGTTGGGATCTCTGAAGACTTTTTTTTTCCTTAGATAAAATGAGAGGCTGTTAATATAACTTACGATCTTAGAGAGCTCCATCAGCCAGGGCTGGCAGGTCCAAAATTCATTCAAATTGTTCATCATCTAGCATACTATGATCAATGGACTCTGAATAATTGGTATCCATTGCAGTACCCTTAGTGGAACTTTTTCATTTAGGGGCATGGTCTACTGCTATCCTGGGAAAAACAAATGAAAGCAAATTTTACGAATTTGCAAGAGTAAATCCAGACCATCCTACTTGTGCAGATCCAGGAAAATCTAGCCAGAATTAATATGGCACCTGTGTAACCCAAGCCAATGATACAGATATGCTCCAAGAATTTTCCTATAAGAAGTCATTATAAAAGTGGCAGCTGTCTTGTTTTAGCAAAAAGATAGAGTTTAAGCTAAAGTTCATATTTTTTCATTAATTGAAATCTTGACATCAGGGAACTGAATGCTGTTTTCTTGTCCCAAACCCTTAGTCCAGTGCCTTTCACTTATTTAGTAAGTGTTCATTGGATTGAACAATTTTATTTGTTACAAAGGAGTTCTTCCTTTCATCAAATCAAAATCTGCCTGCCTGTAATGTTCTGAGTTAAAGGAAGACAGGTATAATAAGAACCCCATCAGTTCCACTGCTTTATTTTCTTTAAGCACCTTTGACTTCTGAGCCTTGAGCACGCATTGAAATTTCTCAGGACTGTAGGATTTTAGAGTAGGAAAGGGCCTTTGAGGTCATCTCTTTCAACTCCCTTTATTTCAGCTATAAAACTTGCTCGATATTTGACTTCTCAAAGCCTCAATGTCCTCATATATGTAAAATAGGGATAATGATTCTCTGCACAGTCTAAACTAAATGTGACTTATTTGTGCTTTTGTACCTGTACTATTCTGCACCAGTAGTTTCCATTCCCTGGGACCTCAGTTTCCTCATCTGAAAATAAAGGAGTTAGATTAGCTCAAAATACATGATCTTATGACTCCTCATTCCAAATTCAGGGTTCTTTTGGAACTCCAGGATCTCTTTCATAGGTATAAGTCAGATTACTTTTTGAGGGCTAGATTTGAAAGCATTGCTATGTCAGTAACCTTAATAATAATAGCTATATTTGATATAGTATTTTAAGTAATTCTTTACAAATAATTCGGTTTATCTTCACAACAAAGGTAGGTGATATGATTATCCTCATTTTACAGTTGAGAAAACTGAGGTAGACAGAGGGTAAGTGACTTGACCAGGGTCGCAGCTAGTAAATATCTGAGGTAGAATTTCCTGCCCAGCAAAATGAATACATTTAAAGCACTGATTTTGGAGATGGACAGATTTTATTTTTCATGCCACCTGAATTTCCATGATACACAATTTCACTTTTGTGTATGTTCTTTAATAACGTAGATTTGTACGCTTCTCAGCTTTTAGCAGTCACTCGAAGTGAGTGGTTGTGACCAAAATCAAAAACAAAATTGACCACCTCATGACCAGCCTTCTGTTTATGAGCATCTCACATACTTGCTAGGCACATTTCTTGGAGAATGGACAGCCAGGCCCTCATCAGGCTTGTATTTAAAACCTTTCCACTGTAGTATAGGACCTGTTGGAGTTGTGTACCTCTGCCTGGCATTTGAACCCAGGGTCATCTATTTGCTATGTTCACCAGTGTTATCCTAGAAAATATTTAACACTGGTTGGAACTGAAAAGACAGATAAATCAAAATCCTAATTAATTAATAATTATCAATAGGAAGTCTGGAATATATTTTATGTAGATGGAGACACAAACAAATGGAGTGGCTGGAATACACTTATTAAGTAAAGAAAAGGCATTGGACTAGGTATTTGGGATAGAAAACCATACCCAATCTCAAGATTTCAATAAATCAAAAAATATGGATATCAAATACCAAAACTCCATTTAAGTCATAATTATTGGTAATTGAATATGCTACCTTATTGATAGCTATCATAGGAAACACACTTGGCTTATCAATTTTTAAAGAGTTTGAAAATATCACATAATTAATTCACATTAAATTTTTACAAAGCATACTTTTTATTGGTAATTGAAAGATCTTTCAGGAAATGAGGCAGATTCAGTCAGGGTCAATGTCAATTATTATTGGAAAATATTGCACAAAAATTCTGATGTTTTTGGATTCTAGAGAAAGATGTACCTTGTAAGTGTTTTTAAAGAAAAGAATGGTAAAATTATAAATTAATTATATTCTATTTATAAATAATATTTACATTCGATTTATAAATAAATAATTACAGTTTGTTATTTATAAAAAGAATATAATTTTATTATGAGGATTGAGGGGAAGGGGCTCTCAAAAAAATGCTTATTTCTCTCCCAGTCTTTTTTAGGAACACTTTACCTTCAAAAAGATGGTCAGAAGTTTTAGTTGCATTATTTTTCCTCGTTGTACAATATCACAAGAGGCACATAGGGACACATATGAAGACATTGATTCGTCAGTAACCTTAATAATAAGAACTATATTTTATATATGGCAGTATGTTTTTTCACATGAATATAAACCAAAAAGAGATACTACTTCTACTAATGCTGCTGCTTCTCCGGCATAATATTATATGTTCATAATAAAGCTTTATCGTTTACAAAGCAGTTGATTATCTCATATCACCCTTACAACAACACTGTGGGGTAGTCAGTTATCAAAGTAATGCTAACATCACTTTATAGAAGAGGAATTGGAGGCCCAAAGATTGTAATGACTGGCCTAACATCAAACAGCTAACAAGTGAAAAAAGCAGAATCTGAACCTACTTTCTGGACTTTTGTATCAGGCTACTCTGCATCTTTCATTGTCAAAATGTTGTGAAAATAGACTTGCTCCCTTCCCCCCCAAAAGAAAAAAAATTGTGAAAATATATCTGACGAATTTTAATATATGAAGTGTGACTTTGTGATAACAATGTCAGTGGATCACTTTTTTTATTTTTTAGGCTGGAAACTGAATCCAGTTGTGGGTGCAGTGTATAGTCCTGAATTCTATGCAGGTAAGAACGACGTCTTTTTCTTTTTGACTATTTTTTTCAATTTGTGTGGCCTGTCAATCATGAGTGGAGTTTGTAGAATGGACTGAATAAATATCTTGCTAGGTTTTGAATAATGTCTTTGGGCAAAACAAAAAGAGTACTTAAAACTCATATAAATAATAAAGACTCCTTCATTTAACAAATTGTGTATGGAGGTAAGTATGGGGAGCCTCCCCTTTTAACATTATTGATTTTGTGTAGAAGAAGCGTATTCACTTTTGCAGAACTGAATTGGAAAAATGTAAACTGATCTACAGTTATTTGCCTTCAATATACTTACATGTGTAGGCCACATACCAAAATGAAAAATTAATTATCTGTACAATTCAGGCATGAGGTAAGGATGAAACTGATCCTGCAGAGAGGTTTGATTAACCAGAAGGCTTTTAGACTTTCTCTACATCGATCACTTCCACTTGAGGATTGCCTCTTTGTCCACTTTGGCATCATGTCTGTATGTCCTTGTGGTGACCATTCCACTACCCTCTACCTGTAATAACTTGGCTAGTAAAGATTTGAGGGAAAAAATAGCATGGAGTGTTGGAATCTTGGAAGCCATGAGTTTTGATCTGAGTTAAATCTGCTTAGTGATTTTGTGACATCACCACCCTCCAGCCCGTTTGTTTACTCGCTCAGCAAAGAAATTACCCATTGGCTTAGAAACATAGCAGCAGATTGTTGAAAGGCAGAGGTAATCACTGGGGATTGGGGGATGGTGGAACATACTTGTGTACAAGAGACAAAAAACTATAGAGAGCTACCTTAGATCCAGGAAGACCTGAATTCAAGTGCCACTTCTGCAACATAATGGCTTGGTATCCCTGGAAAGGTCATTTAACTTTTAGTGCTCTGAGTAACACTTTTTTTTGGGGAGCAGTCAGAGTTAAGTGACTTACCCAGAGTCATACAGCTAGGGTTAGAACTCAGGTTCTCCTGACGGCAGGGTCAGTGCTCTGTCCTCTGTACCAGCTCAATGTTCTGAGGAAAACTCTCAAGATTAAAAAGTTGCAGAGTGGGTGCTGACCTGCATTAGTCAAGGAATTTCCTCTTCTTCAAGTTCTCTATATCAGTTAGCTCATAGGTCTCAGCCTTATAGCTATACATGATTTTTTTTTTTTTGGCAATAGGGAGGAATATACACAGATGCATGTATGCGTATACACCTAAATGTTTATGTATGAAAGAATAAGCATATGTATATTTGCAATATGTTATGAATGTTTATAGAATGGGGGAAGGTGGGAATAGTTGACATTTGAAGTTGAATTATGTGTCAGTTTGTTGTTTTTTCAGTCATTTCTTTGGTGTCCAACTTCTCATGGTCCCTTTTTTTGGGGTTTTCTTGTCAGAGATCCTGGAGCACTTTGCCATTTCCTTCTCCAGCTCATTTTACTGATGAGGAAACAGGCAAAACAAATGACTTGTCCAGGGTCACACAGCTAGTATGTGTCTAAGGCTGGATTTAAATTTGGATCTTCTTGACTCCAGGTCCAGTGCCCTGTCTACTGTGCCACCTAACTGCAGATTATATGCCAAACATGCAGAATAAAAAATGTGGTCTTTTATACAGATATTTGGGCCATAAACTCCACTGTCCAGAGTTTGAGCCAGGTTTTTCAGTTTTCATCTATGCGTTTGATGACCTGTAGACTCAGCCTTAGGGCAGTGGATTCTGCTTGTGAACAGCTGTAGAGAATGTTTCAGTGGGAAATCGGTCTCAACTTTTGAGAATTAAGTTTTTAATTATCCACAGATTTCAGCCTTTCCTGTTCTCCCTGTTCACCACTGCTCTTGAAAACTGAGTGACTGATTTATTCCAAATAAGCCATTCTACTAAAGTTCTTTCTTTGAGGGTGAAAGTGAAAGAAGAAATTTACATGTCTAGTTTGGCCAATTAATTATTACAGCTGAAGAAGAGAAAATACGTACTTCACTGTAGCATGCAGAGGTCTACTTAGGGCATATATTCCCTTCCGGCTTTGAAGAGTGCTCAGACTTAGGAGCCCAAGTAGCCACTTAAGGGTGGTGTTTTAAATGATAGATTTCATGCAACAGGAAGACATTGCTTCTCTGTAACTGGGGGTAGTTAGAAGTCTGGATATAGGTAAGTTTGGGTCATAATTATCCTCTTTCACATTTTTTCTAAATATCATACTCACAAAAAAATTACCATGATGAATAGGATATGTGTTAATTTGGAGAAATGGGAGTAGATTTTTTTCTGGGTCCCACATCTAACTTGCCTACAATCACATTAGCCAGAAAATTATCAAATCTCAGTTTTGTTTTAAAAAGCCTATTGTGTGTTTGCCCACAGGGACATAGAATCACAGATAATTTTAGAGTTTTGGGAGGCAGGTGGCTCAGTGTTTAGAGGACTAGGCCTGGAGTCAGGAAGATCTGAGTTCAAATACAGCTTCAGATACTTACTAATTGTGTGACCCTGGACCAACCATTTAGCTTCTGTTTGCCTTCATTTACTGAAGAAGGAAATGGCAAACCATTTTATTATCAAATCCCATGATTAAATGACTGAACACACGATCTAAAGTTACACATAAGATAGACCTATACTCATGAGCCCATAAAGTTATGACCCAGATTTTAAAAAATATTTAAAAAATTATAAGTATTTTATTTTATTACTGTCTCCTGAAACTTCAGATTGCCTCATTCCTTTCAGGTGCATCATGATTACCTTAACTAAACTTGCAAAGTCAAAGTAGTGAAACAGTTACTTAGATATTTCCAACCCAGAAGAACCCTAAAACACTTGAACCTTAATTATCTATTTTAGGTGAAAGGTTTTTGTTTTTTTTCTGATTCAAACAGACTTTTGTAGTCCTCTTCACCCTGCTTGCACATTGGGATGCAAAATATGAGAATGAGAAGTCAAAAGCACATGAGCATGTTTGTATGTGCTCATGTCCATCTCTGTATGTCTATGTGAACACAGCTTAGGACTTTCAAAAGCCTGAGAAAGGATGGAAGAAGATTTCATTAAAGTACTTGCTGACCTGAAAAAATTTTGAACTGATTTAAAGAAGAGCAATATATTTCTAATTTAGCTTGCACACATTGACAGAAAAACACATACACAAAAAGTGTCTATCTAAACACCTGGATGATATCCATTTTGTGGGGCCACACAAATGTTTGTAATGGTATTTATGACAACTCCTCATGACCCCATTTGGGGTTTCCTTGGCAAAGATCCTGGAGTGGTTTGCCATTTTCTTCTCCAGCTCATTTTACATAAGAGGAAACTGAGACAAACAGGGTTAAGTGACTTGCCCAGGGTCACACATGTATTAAGTGTCTGAGGCTGGATTTGAACTCAGGAAAATGA
Source organism: Notamacropus eugenii (assembly GCF_028372415.1). NCBI lineage: Eukaryota > Metazoa > Chordata > Mammalia > Diprotodontia > Macropodidae > Notamacropus > Notamacropus eugenii. The sequence continues at coordinate 85,413,343 of NC_092872.1, forward strand.
ATCTTCCTTGTCAGCTATTCTTATGGTGCCAGTCTATCTACATATTCATGAACTGATGACATTAGATGTTTTAGATGTTCCTTACCTTAGACATAGATACATTCAGCTTTGCAAATAGAAGCTAAGTGGAAAGAGAGGCTATGACATTGATTTGATTGGGGCATTTAGCAATTTTAATCTGAATCTGAATTAAATAGAAAGCTGAAGTCATTAGTCATTTCTGTATTTATAACTTTTTATTAATGATGACTATAATAATATTCCCATAGTATAATTATTGATTTTCAAAGCTTATGCAGAATTAACAACCCAGCCTCCAATTGTCTCTCGGAATAGGCCATGAAGAGTTCGCATATTTTGTAAATTAAAATCAATATTTTCAATCTCTCCTAAAGGTAATTTTCCTAATTTAGTGAACCTTTTCCTAACATTTATTTTCTCTTTTAATTATAAAATGGCAGGTTATTGATTTTTAGATATAACCTCTTGAAATCCCCAATGCATTTTTATTGCAGGGTGGGGTTAGGGAGAGCAGTTGCACTTCTTAATGAGAACCTTTAATTACTAGCTCAACAGTATTAATTTTGTTTGATGAATTATGACATGCTTTTTCCTACAACATAAAAGAAACATTTAGGAAGCTTTTATGAAAGAGACTTTCCAAGTGGTGGCTTTCTGATCTCTGAACTACAATCAGAACTACCCATAATTTTAAAAAAAATTATATCCAGTTTCCATTTTCAGAAGTAGACACACATATACATAAATCACTATATCCCATAGACATATCTGAAATCTGTCCAAAGATTGTTGGATTTTTTTTCCTATTAAGCTAAATAGTATTGATCTAAAAAAAATCTAATCAATCCTGAAGCTAGAGGGAGAACTCAGACCTGTGAGTAATAAAATGGTGACACAAGCAACTACCTTTTTCTTGAAGATCTTTGACATTTTTGCCATGGTTTCTGGCCCTTCTCCTCTTGAGTTTTGGAGAGAATTTCTTAAACTGAGTTTGGAATATTTAAAAGCATATGGAACCACCAGCATCACTGATGCTACTTAGTTTTATTATTGGTAGTTCAAAAGTGTTCACATGAAGATACCTCAAGAAGGTAGGGCCAAAGATTCCATGGTCAGTAAGAGAAGTTCTTTTGCTTACTAATAAGTGATGAGAAATTTGGCCATTTTGGAACTATAGGTGAGATTTCTACAAAGAAAGTATTGATTTGAAGCACCTTTCATCTTTATAAGTGAGTAAAAACAAAACAAAACAAAACAAAACATCAAGTTACACAAAGCTGTCAAGATGATATTGATGAATAGGAAATTCACCAGTTTCTCAATTGCTGGTGAAAACACATGCTGCAAAGCTTAACCACATTATATATCATATCTGCCAACTCATTTCTGTGATTAAATATTCCATCAGTGAGGCTATAAGGCGGTAAAGCTTAACAAGATTCATAAGATGCACCACTTGAATACACATAACTCACTTGCTGGGATAGAGAGCACCCCGCATGCAAAAGAAAATTGGAATTGAGTTAAATTACTCCATAAGACAAGATCAGTAGGGAAAGGAAAGATCTTCTAATGCAATGCAAATCTAAGATATAGTTATGTCCCAACAACTAGAAGCCAGACAATTAAAGTCAAAAGTGGAGGAATGTAGAGTAAATCAACTCTAAAACCTTGAAGATAATGGTAAACAATGGACCTGGTGACATTATTGTTACTAGCATTTTTTCTCTTGAGTGTACACTCATAAAGAAAAAAATTTAAGAGAAAAAAAATCTGGTGTTAGAAAAACATCACAGGGAAGAATAAGGAATAGGAGAGACTGGATAGGGATGGATGGCTGACAGTGTCTGTGTTTGGAAGTCAAACAAAAAATAACTGCAGGAAATGTATTTTTCTTCAGTTATTTTGATGAAGCACTTTCCAAGTCCACTCTTGCAGTTTGGAAACAGTTTCATCTGGAAGAAATTAGATTATCAAGATACCAGATATCTTTGATTTGCTGGTGAAATTACATTTCACTTACTGGTTATGTTTTTTGAATTATGGATTTTAGACAAAGTGAATGTTTCAGTGTTTAGGTTGAGACTTGCCTGTTGGTTTTGTAAAAGTAGACATTCTCTTTCTGAAAAGTTTACCTGTTAATGATAAACTTTAGCAAGTTGCAATACCTTCCCTACATACCTGCTTTTAAAGTCCCAGATTTGCTATGAAAAGTCTACCAATTCCACCACAAATCATGAACTAAACACAATCATGATAAATCAAAATACAATAAAAGACGTTCTGGAATTAATCCAGTCATTCTTAAGCTAATACCATTTTTCAAGAAGAACTGATCCAATCCCATTTTGTGTCTCTTTCTGCTGTATGATCCGTCTCTGTCCCAGTGCATGTAATTTTTTTGTTTTCCTCCTGTGCACTCAGAGGGCTAGCCTTCTTGATAGCAGGGGCATCCCTAAGGAACACATCATGACATTATACTCCCTTTTTTGACTTTCAGAACACACTGAGGACAGTGATTTTTTTTGGACATGTGATGTTTTGTGGACTTTACAAGGGTCTAGTTTAAATATGATGCAGTGAAGTGAACAAGAAACTACAAATTCATGTCCCAAATGCACAGGATTTTTAAACTGGAAATTTTCCACTTCATAGACATTATTCTGTACATCTGCTTTTCTTTGTCTCTCATTTGGGGTAGGATATAGTTTGTTTCAGTTCCTTTCCTTTCTTCTTTCCCCCTTCCATCTTATTGATCTTTCATCTTCTTCACATTAAACCCTGAAAATTCTGATCACCGCCTTCTCAGTTTCCAAAACTGAGAGTTGGAACTCCTCTCCAGTGATTCCTGGGATAGTCCTGGTGCTTGTTTATACCCAAAATGCTGTTTCCTAAAGAAAAGTAGAAAAAATCTTTCTGCTGCCAAAGAAATTTCCCTGATAACTTCTCATCAAGGGATGATGGTTTAGTTTTGTTACCATATCCCCCTTTTTGCAATCAGTTTGAGCAAGCATCAAATGCCTGACATGAATGTGGCCACCATTTTTAGAAGCAGTTGCATTTTTGCCCCTCTGCCTCTTAGGATTGAAAACCATCAATGGCTTTTTCTAAAAGCAAGCCTCTATATTCTTTACTAGTATTCTAGGCTCTTTTCCAGCTAGCTACAATTATGCTTTGTTATTTGAAATTGTATTTCAGTACATCCTAAAAGTTTCCTCCTCTGCCTTCCCTTGGGTTTGAACAGCCTCAGCTCACCTTACATGTAGTAGCTGCTTTGAAATTCCTTCTTTCCTCGTTCATTCTCTGCAAAGTTGCACCATGGAGAAATCACTACTAATAGACTGGCAAATACTGCAAGGGAATGAACTGTTTTGGTTAATCTAACATTCTGATTAATAGTCGTATGTGCCAACAGTACAAAGAAAGATCTACCATTTGATATTTCATTCTTTAAGTGGAATATAGGAACATATGTGGATGGGGGTGGGGGAAAAGAGACTCTGTTTAGAAAGCACCACCAGTATTTACCCTTTAGACCTGAATGCCAGTTCCAGTTTTGACACAATGTGTGACCAGTCACTGAATATTTCTGATCCTGTTCCCTCACCTATAAAATGAGGATGTTTGACTAAATGAATACTACGCTCACTTCTGGCCTAGTTTCTATGAATCATAATTCCATATTCCTCTTGCAGATTATTCATTTTCAAGCAATTAAAATACAATTCAAAAATATTTTTAAAAAAATCAATTATTATATTGTAGGGTGGATAAGAGTGTTTGAGGATAGAGATTTTCATTAAACAGAATACCGGAGAAAAGCATCTTTTCTTATACTTCTTGATGAGTTAGCATGTTTTTATATATTTCTAAATAGCAGGAGTAAAGATTATCCTGATTAGATTAAATATGTACCTGCTGTAGATATCACAAAGAGTCAAGAAGGTTGTAAGGGATTTTCACTATTTTTAAACTTCTGGTTAGAGCTGGGTGCCTTACCCTGTCAGCTTCTAAAAGGACACAGGAGGTCCTAACTCATGTTTCAACATTTTTGTCAATCCAGCTTCTACATCTTTAGAGATAATGCTACCTGGATAGGGTTCCGTAAAGACTTTTCGACTCTTAATTCTCAGGGAATATATTTTGTTGCCTGAATGGTTTCCTTGCTATATAACTTTAATTTTCCTCTTTTCTCAGATAGTCAGTCATTAAGTACTGGTGATGCAAAGAAAAGTGAAATCACAGTCTATACCCTCAAGGATAATAGTTTGTCCCTCATGCTGCCCCACTCCCTAAAGTGCAACCTTCTTATCTGCATACATCTATATACACTATATATATATATATATATATATATATATATGTACACATGTGTTTATGTACATGAGTGTTATGTCTAATAATGTGAATTATGTATCCGGATAGGGACTGGACTTTGTGATTTGTTATAGGGAACCCCAAGAAGAAGGAATGTCCTCTCCCAAGGCAAAGTTGTATCTTTTCTGCAATTGATAGTTTTAGAGAATTGCCTGGGCCATAGTATAAATGACTTGCCTAGAGTCACTTAGTCATTGTGTCTCAGAGAAAGAACCAAAACCCAAATCATCCTGACTCTGAAGGCCACGTTATTTCATGTGTGTTTTTGTGTGTGTGTTTTTCAAGGACTCCAGAAGATGATTTCATTCATTTTTTTTCGTGTTAGAATAGTCTCCTTGAACAGTAGAAACAGAGCCCTGTATGAGTTTTTTATCCCGTGATGCATATTTTTGTGGCATCTATTCATAGTAGACTAAGGTTGAACCTTTCTCACAACTGGAACCCTCTCTATTGATATAGAGGAAATGGGCTAGAAAATATACCATATTGCATGTAATTTAACAAAATTAATTTAAAAATTTAAAAAGATATTATTAACAGACTTAGATATGGAATATAGCATTGATTTTGCCTTCAACACATTAAATACTTGCATTTATTCTATAAGTAAATATTTTGATTAAATTCCTGTTGATTGTTTTGTTTCATTGCACATGAAAATCTCAAGAAAACCAGCATTTTATTGGTAGCTTCACATCTGCTAATGGTGTCAGATCCTTTCAGGACATAAATTAGTATAAATCTCTAAGTAATTGGCCTCCAAAACTCAAATATGCAAATTTCTGTAGCTAGCTGTATGAAATCCTCTAGAACTGGATCTTTGGGTATTTTCTGATTAGCATGAGGGCAGTCCAAGTTTACATAGTGGTAATGAAGGGAAATGGGACACAAGGTAGCACAGTGGATAGAGTGCCAAGTCTAGAATCAGATCGACTGATCTTTCTGAGTTCAAATCTGACTTCAGATACTTAACAAGGTGTGTGACCCTGAGCAAATCACTTAACCCTGGTTGCCTCAGTTTCCTCATATGTAAAGTGAGCTGGAGAAAGAAAAGGCAAACCACTCTAGTATCTTTGCCAAGAAATCCCAACATGGGGTCATGAAGAGTCAGACATGATTGAAAAATGACTAAACAGCTGAAAGGGAAGGGAGATACTGAGAGAGTAATAGAAAAGAAATTAAAACTTGTAAGTCAACAAATTATTTCCAAAAATTATTACTTTTTTTTTCCTTCTGGAAACCACTAAACATTGTTTGTATAGGAACAGAAATCTCCAACAGTATCTATACAAGAGTTATCCTAAGATGGTCTCTTCTAACGTGTGTCTAGAAGATACTATAAGACTTAGATTTGCTGTTGATGAATTTTAAAATTAACAGAAACATTTAATCAGGAAATATGCTGAAAATTATGTACTGAATTTCTATGAGGAAAGGAAATACGGTTTTAAAGTTCATATAGAAAGTGTCTTTTAAAAAATAATTAGGTGACATCATAGCATTGTAAGTCATTTGATAGGAGAGCCATAAATTGTCTATGTTTGCAAGTCTAATAAGCTAGGTCAGATGCAGTATTTACTAAATTTACTTATGTGAGGAAAGAATCTGTGACTAGCTAAGTTTGTTAGAATGCAGAGATGAGGTAAAGATCATGAAATCAATCCTCCCATAAGCCAGTTAGCTTTGCTGTATTTCATGGCTATAGATTGTGTCCTTAATTTAGCCATTCATCTCTCAAATGTATGTTATTGGTTCAGAGTAGGGATCAGGAGAGTGTGACTTCATTAGCATATATCTATTACCTCTTCAAGGAAAGTAATTCAGTGGGTGTGTCCTACTGTTGTCAAGTCATGGGCTATATTCGTATGTGCTGAGGATTATTATGCACAGTTCTCAAAGTAGTACGCATAATAATACTTGGTAAAAGTTAAATGAACAGATAGTTTTTCTTTCTACCAAAAACACTGGTTAATAGATAGATTAACCGCTAAAGAGGTAAGAGAGTTATATCTGTACCTTTCCACAGTGTGTGGACAAGTTGACTGTAATTTAAATGTAGTTTTATTATTTAACTCCAGGACTGTTATAAAATCTGAGTACTGGAGTGAGCGACTCCATATCTAGAGCAAAGCATAAAGGAGTGTAAAGGAGATTATTTTTTTGTCTTTTTATTTGCTTTGCATTTCAATTGAATGTCATTTCATTTTTTCAGACTTTTTTCCCTCTTACCAATTAGAGTATCCGTCCCTGTAAATTTATAGTACACCATTATTAGCTCAAGTGACTAAGTCATTATGTAAATATAGACAAATTAACTAAATATTGTTTAATATTCTTTATGTTAATTAAATGAGATGCTCATAGTCACAGGATAGGAAAAAACTGTACCAGGGGCTTAAAAAAATGTAGTGCTAAAGTACTAATACACAAATGGCAAAACTCTGCTTAGATTAACAGCATTGATGACAGTGAATGCATTTCTAAAACTTCTGTGGAACTGTTACAACCCATTACAGTCGAAATATTGGTTTATGAAAAATTAATAAAGTCAGTGGAAAATAGAATTCAGCATCTGTACTAGCGATTTATACCAAAGGAATCATTCAGAATTAATTATGCCTTATGCTACATTATGATGAGTTTTTCACTAAAATGTATACCATTATGGAAACTAAACAAGGATTATTCAAAGAATGATGCCAACGGCTGTTATTTTTTGAGAGATTAAGTTAGTTAATGGGTTATACATTTAAATCTGGTGCAAGGTTAATTGACATGCATTTATCATTGTGTTAAACTTGGCATAATTTTAAAGAAATATATACCCTGTATCACAAATATTTAGCTTGGGACATGTGTGCATTGGTTTGTGTGTTTTTATAGTATATGTGATACATAGTACAACGAAGGTTAAAACCCATTTGCTAATAAAGCCATTGCCTTCGGACACTTGATCATTTCTCAGAAATAATTTTCATGATCTGAAATATTCAATATTTGTTCTCATTGCTAAGTTGATTTGGAGTGTGGAGGGGTTTTTTTTTTAAACAAATCAATATTTTTTTAAAAAAGAAATATACATAAATAATTTTCTACTCTGCCTAAATGTCATATCAAGGCTATATGACCACTTCTAAGGGAATTCTTATTCTCTTATGTATTGGACTATTAATATAGTCCAATGGCCACTGAGTTGATTCTGTGACCATGGAGGGTTTTTTTGTTGTTGTTGTTGTTTTTTGTCTAACCTATACAAGAGAAGAATTTAGGATTTTTTACTCAGAAAATAGAAAAAAATTGAAAATAGAAATTTTACTCAGAATAGAAATCATGTCTGCTCTCTATCCCTCATACACATCCAAACCCAGACTGATTCCCCATAAAGGCCCACTCCATTTCAACGAAAAGCATCAGTTCATGACTGGGGGTATTTGGCCCAGCCATGTCAAGTAATACTGATGTGCTTTAGGGGGATAGGGACCCCAAAATGCCAAGGTTCAGGGTGGAGCTGTCTGGAAAGAATTTAGGGACCCAAGCGGTCTTCCAGTCAAGTAGCAAAACTTTTGTTGTAATGCTATATAGCAAACAGAACTCTTTTTATGGAACTCGCAACCTCAGTGGCGTGATGCTAAAGCTTATATAGAAGTTCAGTGAGTGGTGTGCCAAGTATGCTAATTAGGTGGTGAACATACAGTTTCTGTACCTTGGTGCAGGCATGAATCACTACCAGCATGGCCTGGAAGAGGGAGGGCTTCTAAGGTCCGTCTACATCTTTCATAAAATAACCTTGAAGTTGAAGTTGAACTTCTACAGCTTGAGCTCTGGATTGCTTATGGCAACTGTGTAACATGATAGTCTTGTGGGTGGTACAAGATTGTCCTGTTCTAATAAGAGAAATTCTACAGAGGTCCGCTTGTTCTTGTAACAGAGAGAGAATTTACCTCATTGGGGCCCACTCATGAGTTATTTCCAGAGATAGGGTCTTTGGGCTGGGGAGAGATCTGGTCCTAGGTTGGGGGTTGGAGCATAAGCACCCCATTAATACAAAGTTACCATTTTTGGTTTTTTTTTTTTAACTTCTTTACCTTAGTCAATGAAATTCATTTCCCAATTGTTGCCAGTGGCTTTTTTTTTTTTTTTTTTTTTTTTTTTTTTTTAGAAAAGATACAAATCAGCTCATTGTATCTTTGGATGGCCTGAGAGGTACCTTAAGGAGTTCTTAAAGATACAGGTGTGGTTCAGTAGGAATTTCCCTGTAAACATTCATCAACATTGTGACATACTAGGCCAGTGAATTAGTGCAAACATCCAGCTTCCTCACAGTTATCAAAATGTGCATTGCAGCACCAAGAGAGACTTATAATTTGTAGGTTGGAGAGCTTGTTGAACACAGTTATGAAAATATCAAGATTTAGAAGTAGCCCTATATTAGTCTGCTTTTCTAGTTCTTATGAGTTTAACTTTTGCTCATGAGGTAATGGGATGCCCCTTATCTACACTTTGTAAATCCCAGTCTTCCCTCCAGGGTCTACACTGCATTGTTCTGCAATGAGGGTAGGATCTAGAGTCCTACCCTATAGATACATGCATGTGACAGAATTGTCTTTTAGGATTAAACGAATCACACTTAATGATTTATTTAATCCTATAACTTTCTTAATTACCTTCATCCCTCCTTTCCAAGAATTTGATAATTTTTAAAATTAAAGTGAATAAAAAAAATTCGGAGGATTTTGAGAATTTTGTGATATCACTAGTCTCCCATGATGTTTTGGATTACAGACTGGGAATCACTAGCTAACAGAAATATTCTAAACCAGCCATGGAAATGGACTTGGTTACAATTGATACAACTATTCTAGTTAAGTAAGAAATAGACACTGATTTCATTCATATAATTACCAATATGAGCTTTTGGGCAGGATTGTGGTAGGAAGGATGCAAGACTGGGGTAAGTAGGTCGTGGAGAAGTGCTCAGTTAAGAAAATCTGATTTATGAAGAAGAATGTTTACAAAATAAATTGGAGGAAAAATATATACATTATAAAAAATAATCATTTTAATGAACTGTTTAAATACAAAGAAACCCATCCCTTTGCAAAAGGATTTGATTTATAAAAAATGTCATTTACACCAAACTGCTGTTTGAAATAAATGAAAGAGTTTATCAATCTGGTATCATACGCCAAAAGCTGATTTTCTAAGAAACCCTCAATTTTCAGATAAAGGAACTGTAGCCCAGAGAGAGCAAATAAGTTGCTAAGATCCTACAGATGAGGCAGCAGCCCTAGAAATGCAGTATGGTTTTTGTTATGAACATACTGTTTAGCTTGAGTCGATATTACTCTGGTAGCTTTTAGACAGTGTTTAATTATAAGGGCCATCAGATACATCTGCTCAGCAGAACTGAAACCAATACTAGTAAAGACAAAACAGAAGAGGCCAAGAGTTACTCCCTTGTAGAAAATTCAGAGGCTCCAAAGGGTGTCAAACCTGACACCCAGCAACCTCCTCTCCCACATGGACTCCCACCCCAGTAACTCCTTCCGTTTTAAAGGATTCTTTGTATCTACATCCACTTTGTATCTACAACCCCCACTGCAGGATTTAGGACACAATTAGTATCATGATAATATGGAGATAGTTAATCAGATAGTCTGATAAGAAACTTGACAATAAGATAATCTCCCACATGCTCTTCTGCAATATATACACTGTTAGTAAGGAAAGTGAGAACATACAGGAAATCACACAGAAAGGGCTTGTGACAAATCTTTATAAAAAGGTGGTTCACATCTGACTTCAGGGCTACTAATTTCTTCCGGTGATTACATCATACTGATTAGTGTGAACAATACTCAGTACTTGCTTAATACTAACCCCTCCCTCCCAGGTTTATGGTAAGGACAAAATGAGATCATATTGATCAAGCCCTTTGCAAACCTTGAACTGCTACATAAAGGGTGGCTGCTATTACTGTTATTATTTGTTTTCTGTGTTTTGCTGGTGTCATGGTGATAACTGGTTATATGGATATAGTCCCTGTATATAGTCTTGTTGCCCAACTGGTCCTGTGATATCTCTGTTGAACATGTTGCTCCACTGGTCTTGCCGTCTCAGCTAATCATTGTTCTCATAGCTGTCAGATTTGTAGCCTCTGCTGAGGTGCTCCCTGTTACTGAGTTCTGGACTCATTTCTTTAGTACTACCTAAATCATCTCCCTTTCATTTTGCTAGATTCCACTTAGTATCTTTCCTAAAGACGCACTCACAGGTCTTTTGCTTAGCCAAGAAGCTCAGCTAAGAAAAGTCAAGTCAAGTGACTCCCAGGGCAAGATTAGGTCTTTTCTGACACCAATGTCTGAATTTCTGTGTACTACACTTACAACATTTGTAAAATTGGTCTAGTAAAACCTAATCCCTCCTGACATGGCTAGATATGAGCCAAAACTCAACTGAGGTAATAGATGTGAAATTGGGAAGGTAAGTGATACCTAAATTCAAAGCATTGTTGTTAGAAAACAAAGTATTATTAGCACTCCTTTTTAAAATTAAGACTCTTAGAGAACTGATTTGGCACTGAATTTTTGCAGGCTGCAATTTTGATTTTTTTCCCCTTTTAACATATAATTAAAGGATCCTCCCTGGAGTCATACAAAGTATAAAAATTCTACTTTTCAAAACTGCTGTATCTTATCATTATCTTGGGTATGTGAACAATAAACCAACATTTCTTTTGGAAAGGCAAGGGGGCCTTAGATCTCCCCTCTCCTATGTTATTAATCATATTCATATGACAAACCATGAAGGCAGAGAAGACAGGCAGCCATAGTTGTCAGAGAGAACCAGAACAGCATGTTGGAAATGACAGGCAGCCACAGAAGGTCTCAGTCAAGACAGAACCAGCACACAGGACCAGGAAGATTTCAAATCTTCAGACAGAAACCAATAACTTACTGAATTTTTTCTAGGCATGAAAGTTCAAACTTTCAAATAATACTAAAAGATATCAAAGGTGTCTTCACTTGTCTAATCTGAGATTATTATGGTCAATACCAAACAAGTCTTGCCTAGCCTAAGCAGCTAAACAAGAAGTAAGATTCCTTCAGTCTAAATCTACCCAAATTTAGTCTCCAAAGACAGACCCTCCACCCCCATTGTGAGTGGGTCAAAACCTTCACACTATTCACCAGAAATAGACAATCACCTAAACATCCAAGGTGGCAACACCAAGAAACTACTTAAATCCTAAGAACCAGCTTAGATACTGAGAGTTGGCCAACAGGAGATCTAGTTTTCATACTGGACAATTATTAAAAACCAGAGTCAGCTCATTGATCAAGACAGAGGTAGTAAACATTTCCTTGTAGGGATCCTTTCCAGAAGAATGTTTTGATTTTGCCATATTTTATCTTTTTGGGGCAGGGGAACACAAGAGGAAGGTGTCATTGACTGTTATGTATTTCAAGCAGCCCATTTAGGAGTTCAATTTCCAAAACAAGTTATATACTGGAGACATTCTTTTTCTCTCATAAGTACTGGAAAGGAAGAGTTTTGTAGATGACTTTGTGGTAGTGGTGGTTTTATTTTTTACACCAGTTATTCATTCTCTCTCTCTGTCTCTGTCTCTCTCTCTCTCTCTCTCTCTCTCTCACACACACACACACACACACACACACACACACACATACACATGTACATGTGCTTACGTGGATGACTACCACAGAATTTTCCTTTGTAACAAAAAAAAGGATTTAACTGAAACTCATTAATGTTATAATCTTTTCTGAGTTTGTGTGCAACATTGTGCTCCCATAATTCCACATCTCTTTATCATAGGAACTAGTAGACTTTAGAAATAAATCATTTAGTTCCACCTTCTCCTGTTGTGAGATAATGAAGCCAAGTACCTGAAAAATTGCCCAAGGTTATGTAGGCAGTAAGTAGAAGAGGAAGAATTCAAACCAGTTTGGACTCTAAACCCAAATCCAATGTCTTTCCACTACTCCATGTCTGTTTTGACCACCATATTTTCATGGTTGGTATTAAGTAGAGAAAAGCAGGGAATTTAATACATGTACTGTCAGCACATGTGGTAACTTGATGTTCTGCAGTGTATACCCTAAGTACCCAGACATAGGATGATGCTTATGGAATAACACTATTTTCTTTCCTTCTAAGTTGTCAGGTAAATTGGAATTTTGCTCACCTGGCAGAATTTCACCCTTATGAATTTACTTGGGTTGACTCAGTCTTCCCTCACCAAATTCGCAGAAAATGACAATGGATCCCTAAGTCACTTAGCAAATAAATTACTCAACATAAGATTCAAAAATTAAGTAAATATGACTAGTATGGACCAACTGAAAATTTCTTTTTGAGCCCTTCAAGCTAAATTCATTAAATACTTGAGTGCCTAGATAACCTATGAGACTCGAGCTCTAGGGCTCAGATTTCTTGGTGCCCTCTCAGAGTAGGGTGCCTAGGCTCACTTTCATTCTTTTGTCACTATTGTCTGCTGATTACATCACTCCATTTAAGCTTAGCTTCCAAGCGTTTCCTTTTCCTTTCTTCATGCGCTAATTTCAGGTAACCATGACTAACATTCTCCTAATCCAAATAATCCCAAATTCTCCTGTCTCCTTTCTGTACTTTTCCATCCTTTAGAATGTTGGTGGTTATTATGGGAATAATCTCCAGCATCCACACCAATTATGATTTGTTACATTTCTTTCTTTGTCATTTCCAGTTATCCATATTGCAGGTTTTCATTTGAAATCAGAATGAAAGACTTTGAAAAAGATACAAAATGTAGATTTTTAAAAAGCTAGCCGAAAGGATTTAACTTGTTTATCTGTAGCCCTGGTTTTCATATTTAAGTTCTAATCAGCAAAATTAAGCTGAGAAAAGAGCCAAGTGTAGTCATGGAAAGTGACGAAAATCTCTCCATATATTTTTCAAAGTAGAATAGCTAACTGGAAATCTTATATATACATATTTGCCCAATTGACTTCTTTTTGAAAATAAAATATTCCAAATTACATTAATATTAAATACTATTTTTTCTGTTTAGTTTTGTTGAGTTTCAAGGTTTTTTTTTTGTGATAAAAGGTCACAGAGGTCTTAACTGAATACATAAGTACATTATAAATTGGATGGGAGAGCATGTTTAGGTAATCGAAAAACTGAGCCCTGTGGCAGATGTTGATTTTTATTTTACAAAGGTCAGTTTTATGGCATAAGGCTAGTGTGTGTGTGTGTGTGTGTGTGTGTGTGTGTGTGTGTGTGCATGCGCATGCATGCATGGGCACATGAATGCGCCTGTATGTGTTTGTGATAGGAAGTTATCTGAAGAACTTTATTCAAATATGGTTTCTTATAAAACACAACAGAGGAAAAAGAACAAGGTTTCATTATATTCTGCTAGGATTTAGCATTCTATCAGAAATCCTATATTTCACTCTATTGGGATTCTGTAAATTGTATCCAGGATATTGGCATGTCCCCTCAGGACCTTATTGTCGAATAATTAAATCTCCTGGATATTTTCACTACAAATAGATTATTTTAAATTTGAAACATACGTATCTCAAGAAACTTTACCTCTCATTAAAGTGAATCCTACTGACTTCTGAAAATTCTAGTTATAAGTATTGACAGTAATATTTAAAATAGATAGGATTGCATATAAGACAAACTGGTTTTGTTTAGTGGAAGGGAGTACATTTAGAGTAGAGAGCCTTTCTGAAAAAAAAGTATATTCCTTCTGGTTGATTTGAAATCAACATCACTTTTTAAAGTGGTCATGCAGAATGGAAGCAGAAAAAATGGCAAGTGAAGAAAAATTAGACCTTTAAAAACTCCATTTTATAGTTATATTCTGTGATATAACATTAATGGAATATAGTTAGAGAAGGGAAAGATTTTAACTAATGAATTGGGATTAGTATTTGGACAACCTAAGGTCTAGGACCTCAAAATAATATGTTTACCAAAAAAACAAACAAACAAGCAAATGAAATTAACTCCATTTCAACAACCATCCTTCTTGAGTTGCCAAAGTCTGAAATCTCAAGTAATAAGGGAAAGGAATGGAATTTGGTTGGTCAGCCAACATTCTGCACATTGATCCCTTTTTCTCATTATCTGCAAATCTGGATGTGGAAAAGCTATATTTGATTTTTAATGGTATTGATCTGTAGGTTGGGAATTTTAGGCATTCCTTGTTTTGGGAAGATGGATCCATAAAGAGTGAAAGTTGAGGAATTGTGAAATTAAGAAAGCTTGGATCATATCAAATGAGACACATTCACATTAGCCAGTCATCTTAACCATTTCCACTCTGCAGTTCAAAATTATACTCCCCTATTTATCTCTCCCTGCCCCTCACCATTATCCTTTTCATTTCTCATGTTAACTGACAAAAACAAATTATTAACAGGCAAAAGCAGGGCTTTCATGCCCTCCAAGTCTGTTTTCTTCTTGCTCCCAATTACCTTCAGAAAACCTTTTTCATATCCAAATTTACCTGAAGCTATTAAAAAAAAAGTTGCTGAGGAAAGAATTTTTTGAATTGAACTTTGTTCTATGAACTTAAAGGTTTTGTGGTCATTTTGTGGTTTGAGATTTCAGTCCTAGGGTGAGACTTCAAGGAACAGAAGAACTCATTATTTCAGCTGAACATTTGTAATAAATGGACTTTTTTGAGGTAGCTTTAACTTCCTTTCTTTTTTCGTGGTAATGGAGGAATAAACTAGACTGGGAGTGTTGAGCTTATCCACCCAGGGAAGGTAATATGAATGTTAGGAATGCCTTTTCATTGTCCATAATAGGTTAAAAATACATAAAATGCTTTTCAAAATCTTCAGAACATCTCCACTTTTTGTTTGCAGTGGTAAAAGGAGGCAAAATAATTCCTGAAGAATTTCTGAACTGATCAGTATTTGATCAAACAATTTCAAACATGTCATAAAAACAGGAGTGTCTGAGATGTCAATCATTTGGGGAAGGGGGCCAGTGATATGCCTGCTATCTGCTATCTTTTCAATTAGACCAGGGACAAGAGCCCTATGAATGAAGAGGAAGAATGCTCACTTACACCCTTTATCCACAAGGTTATTTGGCCAGACTCTTCAGCTGAAACAGGAGATTCAGAGAGAGAGAGAGCTGGCCTAGGTTATCAATGAGTAGAAATCGTAATAGGAAAAGTCTTATAGAAAGCTACCTGCTCAGTAGGACTAGCTGTTTATGTTGTCCAGGTAAAAGTAATAAATGCCAAATTGGTTCATCATCTTACCTCTGCACCTCCTGGGGGAAAAAGTCCAATAGAGCTCTGCAGGCAGAAAAAAATTCTCTTTGTACTTATTTGAAAGGCTAGCTTAACAGGGTTGCTGGAAAGCAGGTCTCCAAAATTTGCAAAATGATGATTCCTGCTTGGTGGGCCGGGTTGGGCAGAAATACTTTCCTCTTTTTCTTGAGAATTACTCATTGAGATCTCCAGAGTATAAGACCCACGAGCAGACAATCTCATTGGTCCTCACTGCCCCATGAACACTGGTATATGGCTGTATTTTTTTTTTTAATTTGACATAATGCCTCAGGTTTAGTGTGCGTGTTCCAAAACCAGATACCATCTCTCTCTCTCTCTCGTAGGCACGGTGCTGTTGTGCCAGGCAAACCAGGAGGGATCTTCTGTGTACAGTGCCCCCAGTTCACTAGTATACACTTCCACAAGTAAGCCAGTGTTGCGGCTCTATTTTTGTTTTGTGACATAAATATGAGTCAAATCACCTTCCCTGCCATGTAAGTTTCCCCTCCTCTCCCTTCCCTACCCCACTCTAGCTCTCGTTCAGGTTAAGGTGATAATCATTAGCATGCTTTTTTCTGTTTCTGTAGCATCTTATTCACTCTCCTCATTATCATCCCCGTCTGATTCCTCATAGTCTAGACATCAATTTCATTCTGTTATCGCAGATGTTATCTCCCAATGGTGGAGGAACCACAGCCCTTTGCCTTCCTTCTCTCACAGCCTTACAAATAAAAATAAAATAAAATAAAATTGATACTACATAAATATAGTATGCTAAACTATCCTCCTTTCAGGAGGTATTAAGAAAGTGAAGCATCCCAAATCAACAGCCTATTTGCCATTTATAAAAATGTTGCTTTTCCTTGGCAAGTGGGACTTTGCAAGGCTGTTTTACCAAATGTTCTGAGTGAGTGCTATAAGAAATAGGAATTGCTTCAGCCTCTATTCAATCTGGAAAAAAGAGTAACAGGCCCAAACTGTTAAGATTCAGGCTCAGCTAGCCTTTGGAGATGGCTCCATCTATTCATGACTCTTCAGCATGGGAGGAGTCCAGGTAAGGGTGGGTCTCAATAAATAGGGCAGTTAGATCACAAGACTGATACCAAAGCATTCATGCCTCCCTTAATAGTGACTAGGGGAGAGGAGCCCTGTCCGGGTGGAGAGGGTGGGAAGGATCCATTCTGGTTATACTGAAAGTAGGTCCCAAACCTAGCTCCATGACTACAAATGTCCCTGGAATTCTTAATGTGGGCTGAAGCAAAAGCTGTCTTTGCTTATTTGGGCCGTGGGGTCCTCTCACCTTATCCTTATTCCTCATAATAAGTCCCTTCTCAAGGAGACTCTCATTCTTAGCTTTAGTCTGAGACCGTATCATCCATTTCATACAATGTATATATTCACTGCAAAGTATTGACCAAAATAATGGAAAGGAAGACAGTCATTCAGAAAATGGACTTCTTCAGTGACATGGCTCAGAACAAACTCTAGATGCATTCTTCCTCTTTGAAGATCTCTTCACCAGCTCCAGAAGGGCAGCAGCCTGAGATTTGTGATGGCAAAGGTTGGGGCCAGGAATTGCCAATCTGTACCACTCTGCAGTTCCAGATCGTCAATGAACTGCCGAGCCTGAAGAAACCAATGGAGACTTCTCGATGGGCCAGGAAGTTGTAAGCAGTCACTAAGGAGAAAAACGTCTTCAGTTGAAATTGTTAAAAACCCAGAAGCAACTGAAATCATTTGGAGACGATGGAGAATTCCTAACATCAGGAGATAACACACAAAAACAATTTTTTTTTCAGTGTTAGCTATATACATAAAGTAAGAACAGGGTATTCCTCAGTATTGTGACCACCAAGCACAGTGACACAAAGGGACCCTTTCCAGACTAGGCAGAATAGGTTACCTTGTATCCAGTGGTCATTTTCTTGCTGGAAGGATGTATTCAAGAGCATATGTTCTGTTTTCCCTCCCTTTTTAATTTTCTTGAGTTATCTTGACAGGAAAAAACAACAACAACCAGTTCTTCAGCTACTTGAGGAAAACTCACTTCTCAGTTATGAATGAGTTGGGGAAAAGTCTCTCATCCTTGCACAGGCTCCTTCAAGATGTACCCTCCAAACAGATTCCAGTCTTCCCCATTTAAATTTAAGACATTCTTCTAGACATGAAAAACATCTCTAGGCAGAAGTGATACAGTCAGTTTCCTCCCCACTGTCCTTCCATGATCCCCCAGGACATATAATCAAACTGTAAATCTTGTCCAAAACACTACTCACTTCAGTTCCTGAGAAAGTTGGGAATAGGAGGAGGCAATAATTAAAAAATATCTTCTGATCTAAGAACATGTTTTATTGAAGGCAGGGATGGTGTGGGAGTGAGAAGGGAGATGGAAAAACTTGGTATAGCACATCTCTAGCATCTAATTGGCAAAAAACAAAACAAAAAACCCTGAGTCTTACATTATGTGTTGACCAGAAACTTTTTGGCACCCTCTGATATGGCAGCAAATGAATTTTTAGAACAAGTGAACACTTTTAAGTAGACTCCCCCTAAAAGTGCCAAAAAATGGTTGATTGAAGGATTCTGTTCTACTGGATGTTCAATAATAAATTGTGGAGCTAGTGAGAAGTGCCTAGGGAAAACATCAGCTTAGGTATGTAGTCCTTATAACGGTATGTTTACATCATTCTTCTTCATGGATCTGTGCTTATATGACCTCCAGTCATTAGCTAAAATGTAATTGTGACAGAATTTTCCATTTTTAGTGAAAAAGTTGGGTCTCAACATACTGCTGTTCTTTTATCCCCTTCTAAAATGTTTTTGGACTATTAAAGAGATACAGCTTCCAAAGCAGAAAAAAACAAACAAACATATTTTTGCTCTGTCAACTATTTCAGCCAAGGAGGTTCTTAAAGACAACATTTAATTGAAAATTAAAATATTTTTCTTTTTTTTTTTTTTTAAAAGAAAGGTTGAGGGGAAAGCCAAACAAAAACTCACCCATGGCATAACACAATGATAAGGATCAAATCAAATATGAATAAGTAAAAACAATTGAGTTTGTTTTAAATGCGATAAGCAATTCTTTAGCGTGTTTTCTTTACTGCTGATTCCCACTGATTAGATGTATAATCAAGTCAGCAAATATCCATCATGACAGTAAGTAATAATGACTTTGATGATAATGCCTGAATTTGACCTGACTGAAAAATGACATGAAACTAGGTAAATTTGCTATGTCAGTCTTCCTTAATGAACATGATGGACAGTCATAGTTATGGTTATAGAGCAGAAGAGACCTTAGAGAACACCTAGTCCAATCTCCTGATTTGTTAAATTATGAAACTGAGACAGCAGGGAGAGATTCTGGTTGTCACAAGTGGGAGACAGGATTCAAACTCAGAACCTGTGATTTCCAACCCAAAATTCTTCCCGCTATAACAGTCACTAGCAATGCTAACACAAGTGGCCAGGGTTTTTCATATAGCTACTAGAAGCTATATTTAATATAGCTACTATTTTACTTAAAGCTGCTATCACTCAAGTTCTTTCCTGCTGTCCGTCTAAGCTTTGAACTGACTGCATAACGTCACTGATCCATTTGGTTGGGTAGAGGCCTTCCTGGTAACTAACAGTCTCCACAGTGTCTTCATATTAACGCAGTCTAATAGAAGAGAATAGATTATGCCCTGTAGGTATTCTTCAAGTTAACATAAGGTTTTGAGAAATTCAGTTTTTTGCTGGTTTTTTGTTATTATTTTTAGTGCTGCTGTTGTAGAAAACTTTGTCATTCTCAACTGACAAAACAAGTATGTAATCCTCAACATTTATACTGAGATGGATGGGTGGATGCTCCCTCCAAAGATGCACTTTGTAAAATGACAGCCAGAATTTAAACCTGGGTCTTCCTACAGAAGCAATCCTGTCTCCCCACCCCGCCCCTTGCTCTAGATTTTTTACTCTCTTTTCTCCATGTCTACACCCATTGTGTAAAGTATCCCTAGAAATAATCCTAGAACTAAACATCCCTGAACCACCACTATTTTTAGGTGCTTTCACTGTTGCTGGAATACTGGGCCTCATAGGACCACATGATCTATTGCACATCTTCAGATCCTCTATCTCAAATGCTTTCTTTTATCTCCTTTCAGGTACTAAAGATAGTCTTCTATCACCAGATATAAGCTTCCTTACTCATTTCTGTGCATTCCTTGTGAAGATGTCAACAGTCCCACCTATGATTTGACCTCATCTTTTCTCACTTCATGAGAGGCACTCTTCCCATATTTATCCCTTTAGTATCTTAAACCTTTCACCCTACACTGAGTTCTTACTTTCTAGTATTAAATATAATTCACTAAACCCTGTCACCCCTTCCAACTATATCCCATGTCCCCTTAACTTTCATGAATAAACTTCTGGGAACGGAGGTGTACTCTACACTTGGTCTACCATCCTTCTTTGTTACCCATTCCCTCATTAAAACTTTGCAATGTAATGTCTATAATATTTCAGTGGAAGAGATGAGGGCACCAAAGGATTTCTTCTATTCAAATACAATGAATTTATATGGGTATTCCTTAAAGAAGCTAGCTCATCCACTCTTGTGGTTTCAGCTGCTTACATGAAAGGACTCCCCAAAACTTCATCTTTAGACCAGTCATTCTCACTCTGAACCCCTGTATCCATTTTCCTAAAGGATATCAACACATGATAATTTTCTCAAATAAGCAAAACTTCCGATCTCCTCTCATCATCAAGGATATTATACTATCATCCCAAAAGACACTGAAATTTGAAAATGTGGAATTCAAGTTCATGTTACTCTTTGTCTCCTACTTTTAGCTTTCAGGACTTCCAGATTTGTTGGTGATTATGTTTTCTTTACCTGACCCTTTCCTTCTATGCTTCTAGATAATTGTTGTTGAGTCATTTTAGTCCTGTCTGACTCTTCATGACGCCATTTGGAATTTTCTTGGCAGAGACACTGGAGTAGTTTGTCATTTTTTCTTCCCTAGCTCTCTTTACAGATGAGGAAACTGAGGCAAACCAGGGTCAAGTGACTTGCCTAGGTTAATACCCAGGCACAGTGGATAGAGTGCTGGGACTGGAGTTAGGAAGAATCATCTTTGTGAGTTCAAATATGGCTTCTGACATTTACTAGCTGTGTGTGTTCGTCCTTCGTTGCCGAAGAAGACCATGCCGTCAGAGAATAATGACATGACTTGCACTTGACTTTGTTTTGAGCGAGGGAGGGCTGTGCAGGTCACCAGCCTCACTTCTTCTCCAGAACCATCTGAATCCAGTGACCAGATATTCACCAGGATGACTGGAGATGACCCAGGATGAGGCAATTGGGGTTAAGTGACTTGCCCAAGGTCGCACAGCTAGTGAGTGTCAAGTGGTCTGAGGTGAGATTTGAACTCGGGTTCTCCTGACTCCTGCATTGGTGCTCTATCTGCTGCACCACCAGATAATAATCCACTCTAATCCATTTTAACCTCATGACTGAATTAATGAATTGGTTTTCTAGATGGTTTCACTATATCCTTGAACCTACTATCCAGTTACCTTCACTCAAACATCAGTGCACACAGTGGCTCCTGATGTTATCATATCTAATTCTCTCTACCCATTTCCAACCATAGGGTTCCTCCATTCTAGCCAAACTAGTCAATTTGCTGTTCCCCCAGAAAATGCCTCCTTACTCATGCTATGTGCCTATTTGCTCCTCACTTTCAGTCCATGTTATATTACTTCCTTTAAGAGACAGTTAGAAGTTCAACAACTCCAAAAAGCTTTCTCTGACAAACTCTGTACCAGTTGGAATAGTCCTGTAGATTCCTGAGGGGCAGCATTATTCCCGGACAGAAAAACAAAGACCTGGGATTAAATTGGGGTTCTGTCATTTATCTGTGTGACCATGGACAAGTTACTCTTTAGACATCAGTTTGGATCATCTGTAAAATGGGGACCTTGGATCAGGGGACTTCTAAGTGTCCTTCTAACTCTGAATCTAATGAACATGGCTCAAACAGTTATATATTATCTTTGTCTTCCATGCCTTAATTGATTCACACCCAGATATTCTCCACTGTTCTTTGCGTTTACTAATAGATCATTAGTGTCTTAAGGGTCTAAACTATATCTGTTCTTTTCATATCTCCAAAGTAACTCATGTTACTCATAGTAGAAGTAGACTAAAACCCAGTTGATTGAATGAATGAATAAATTTTCGTTTCCATTCATAAATGGATACTTGTCAGCTGCGTAGGGTCACTTACAATTTGTACCAGGTGAGTTGGAAAACATATTTATTTATCTAATTTTATTCCATGTGTCGCTTGCACTAGCTGGAAGAACAAAGACAAAAAAAAAGTGTGAGCTAGTTAATATCTTGGTTGTACTTGATAAGATTGTACCAGAATACATTTCTTGCTATTGATTAACATTAACTGCCATTTAACTCAACTCATCAAAAAAGGAAATTAAGATGTCCAAAAGTGTGGGTTGATTTCTTCTTTCTCATTTAAAATAGTGAAGAAACTTGGCGCTGCGGAAAGAACATAGGAATCAAGAGACCTGGGTTCCAGTTATGCCTGTTTAGTATTACGATTTAGGGCAAATCTCTTCACTGCTCCAGTCCTCTGTTTCCTCATCTGTAAAGTGATAGTGCTGGATTGTATTTTCTATGAGGTCCATCCACATCACTTCCAAATCCTGTGACTTCAGGTCCGTCACTCATTTGATTATACCAAGTGTTTGACGTCAGAGAAGCAGCATGAGATCGACTGACACACCTCTGATTTCCTGCCAACATTATAGAACAAGATGGAGGTCTGCTGTTCAGCTGATATTCAGCCGTCCTTATTTCCTTGAGGATGTTAACTTACTTTGAGCAATTTAAAGTTATCCTTCTTCCAGGTTGTTTGCAGCTAGCCCCCTCATTTCAGACTCCTTCTGTCTATACTCAAGATAGCTAGAATTATAAAAACTAGCCAGATTATTCCAGAGAAATATCTACTATGTGCCACTTTCAGCATGGCAGTTTTGTTGTATATGTTTTTCACAACCATCATGTGAAAACTATTGCTTTTTTTTATTAGAATTAGGACTTCAGGCGATGGTGGCGTAACTGATAGAATCCATAGGAAATGCCTTTGTAAATGTAAGTAAGTGGCCAGTTGGACCCTTTAGAGTAAGGGTATGGTGCTTGGCCCCTATTTCTGTTATTTTTCAGCAAACCACAAGTAGCATATGCATCACTTAAACATGTGAGTAAATCATTTTTTTTCATAACTGATGAACTCCAGAAAAAACTGTAAATTGAAGTTTCTTAGTTAGATTCTCATTATGATTTCAGAGATCTTCTCTGATCTTTACTTAGCTTCTGATACTTTGGATTCTCTGATCCTTGATCCCTCTACCAAATAGCTGTCCAAATGGCCATAACTATATATACACTTAAATTTTGGTAAGAGATAACGTACTATTTAAATGAATTCTGAAATTAGCTATGATTATAGTATGAATAATTCTCACCAAAATGATTTCTTTTTAACTTTACATACATGTTTTGGATTTTTTTGAGGTGTGTGTGTGTGTGTGTGAGTGTGTGTGTGTGTGAGTGCATGTGTGTATTTGTATGTATGCATATGCACATACCTATTTTGAAATTGGAGTACATGCACTGAAGTATTCCTTTAACATGCTGCATAAGGTTTCTGATAGGGGACAATTCTGTAGGTAAAACAGTATTTTATATATTTATATCTATAACTATATATCTGTATATTAAAGTGTTTTTAATACCCCTTAGGGAAAAAATAGCACTTTCTCCAAGGCTTAAATTTGGTAGTTTTAATTAGGAATTGTTGTAGCCAAAGCGAACAGGGTACCCTCAGTTGAATTGGAGGATGTAGCTCACCCCCACATGCCATCTGATAAGCTTCCAATTTTAACTAATTATTCTTACTATAAACTGTAGTAGAATCTGCTTTTTCTATGCTAGTGAAGACCAGCAAGTGCTATTTATGCCTTTGCATCTTGGGAAGAAGAACTGGCTTCCCCACTCTAGTTATGGTTATGAATCATGTTATATCAAATTTGATGCTCTAGGAGATCTTGTTAAAAACAAAATTCCAGTGTGCTTGACAAGGCCATCTGTCTCATGAAGTGAATAATAATATCTTAAATTCTTTTAATGATTATCAACAGAAACAATTCCTTGAGCAGAGTGTGCCCTTGTTGCCTGGCATAGACGTTTAGCCCCTTTTCGTAATTGCCCATAAGGTACGTGCACCTTCCCATAAGGAGAGGTGAAATGAGTTTGGTATTTTCTAACAGTTTATTTTCAGAGTTGAGTGGTTCAGTATGCATACATGAGTGTCTGTGTGTTTACATATATCCGTTTTTAACTCAATTTCTAAGGATGAAAATGGTGGTAAAGGGTATTTTGCCTCATTTCTATAGTTAATTTGCTCTGCCATTTCCTTAAATTGAAATATAAGAAGATAATTAATTTATTCCATGGGTGAGAAACTCCAACCCAAATTAGCAATATTATGTGTCATCGATCACCACCACCAGAAAAGTGCTATTTTCAGAAACAGGTGCAGATCTGCTTTAGAAGTTTCTTTAATCCAAATATTCCTGCCAGAATCAAATTTAACATCCTTTTTGTTTTCTACTGCATTTCTACTAAATACATCCATCAGGGACAAAAGAATATGCTACACGGTCACAAATATTCCCATCAATATAATTTGTTTTCATACAATAACACTAAAGCTATATACTTCAGTGTTTGTTAGCACTATTTTGTGGGAAACCTCAGAGTAAAAATCAAATGTTTTAATTCTCTTAAAATTTTCACTTTGAACAAGAAAAACCAGCTGATATTATAGGAAAGTTCTTGCAAAAGCAAATGATCAGTTTTCAAAAGCGTCATTATTCGTTCTGGCTTATGAAACTGAAGGGCAAGAAGAGAGCATATTTTAATTGATATATTGATTATAATTTTATGGAGTAATCTTGAAGAATTCACTTAAAATTACTTAAGTGGAAGAAGTGCAAATAAATTAGGTCCATAACTTTTGGGGGGATGGAGTGAGGTGGAGGGCAAATGATAAAACTTCCATAAGGTTCTATAAATACATTAATGGTCTAAATTAATGACTGATTTTTATTCATCTCAATATTGAAAATGTTATACTGGGTTCCAGTAATAGAAAATGAGTTTATAGGTAGTTATTTTAACTTTAATTTTTCTTCTCCACATTCTATCCTCTCTATAGATTTAAGAATTCAGCTTTGTTTTTACAGCTGTGCTTGCAGAGCATTTTCATCCTTCAGCATACCGGAGGATTTCTGAAAGGCACCACAAACCATTAGAGAAAAACATAGTATAGTAGATAGAATCCTGGACTTGGAGGGAGAAAAACAATTCTTCAGACATTTGCTTGCTAGGTAACCCTCGGCAGGTCACTAAACAAATCAGTGCCACAGTTTCCTCTACTGCAAATTGAGAGTATCAGTGAAACAGGATCCCTTTCAGATCTGTGATCCTATAATATGAATACTGATATATGCTCATGAAAATTACTAAAAGACAAGTGAAATCTGGGGACGCAGTCCCCCAACATAAATCTCTCCCAGCTGAGTTCTTTCCACTGGTTTGTTTCTTGTTAATTTTCTACCACCACATCCAAGAGTGAAAAAGGGAGACCCCTGTCCTCTAAAGATGGTGCCCCTGGGTTTATCAGACTTAGTTCAGTCATTTTTTTAGTCATGTCTGACTTTTTGTGTCCCTGTCTGGGGTTTTCTTGGCAGAAATACTAAAGTGGTGTGCCATTTTCTTCTCCAGCTCATTTTATAGATGAGAAAACTGAGGTAAACAGGGTTAAGTGACTTGTCCAGGGTCATACAGCTATTACATGTCTGAGGCCAGATTTAAATTCAAGAAGGTGAGTCTTCCTGACTCCAGGCCCAGCACTCTTCCCATTGTGCCACCTAGTT
This sequence comes from Notamacropus eugenii, assembly GCF_028372415.1. Taxonomy (NCBI): domain Eukaryota; kingdom Metazoa; phylum Chordata; class Mammalia; order Diprotodontia; family Macropodidae; genus Notamacropus; species Notamacropus eugenii. Next base: position 85,439,066 of record NC_092872.1, read on the forward strand.
GTGCACTCTCCTCCCTCACTCCCCTCCCCACACACATTTATTATATTCACTTAATTATTTTCCTTCTCAATGGGTTTCCCTTCCCCTTTCCACCATAGGTCGTGCAAATAATTCAAATAAACATCTATTATTGTGTGAGGGAATTAGAGGATTAAACTCTGTGCACCTTAGTTTTATTATGGTCATAATAAGTTATGTTTTTTACCTTGACAAAAATTTTACATACTAAGCAATCATTTTCAAATAGCGCTCGACTGTCACTTTCCTTTTAGTATTAAGGACCTGACTGAGAATTTTATTATCAGCCTTGCTCCACTCACAGTTCAACACTTTGAAGCTTCTAATTCCCAAGGAAGCAGAATCTTTTCCTGTCTGTGTTCCAGGCCTGTAACTCTCAAGCTTTGAATTGAATCTATTTTCTAGAGAGTCATCTGACATTCCCCACCCCCAATTCAGCTACCATTTTATTCATCTCTGCTCTAGGAAATCACTGGCTGTGTTTTCTCCTAGTTGCCGAAACTTGATAAAATGTGGCTTAATGGATAGAAGCTGTCCACAGAGGTAGGAAAATATGAGTTCAAGTTCTGCTTCTGATGCATGCTCTGTATTTTACTTTGGGCTTAACCTTTAAGGATCTCAGTCAACTCTTTACAATGCTACACTGCAGAACAGTTGTAAATCTACATGGGGAGATGGAATTTCCTCATTGGGAGCTAGCCTTCTATACTTATGAAAGCAAAGGTTTGGGCAATTTTTTTTTAAAGCACTAACATTGAATTATTGCAGACAATTTCCTTATGGACATTATGAACTGGATGTCTTGTAGGCATCTCAAACTCAATGTGTTGAAAATGGAAGTTAGCACTTTTTTTCTCCTTAACACCCCCCCCCATTTTCCTAACTTCCCTGTTACTGTGGAGAGCACCACTAGTGTCCCAGTCAAGTAGGCTGATAACTTTGCTCTCATCTTTGCCTCTTTATTCGCCTTCACCCCACCTACTCAATTTATTGTCATGTCTTCTTGTTTCTACATTGACAGCATTCCATTCTCTTTTCTTAACTCCTGTCACACAGCCACAAACCTGATTCATGTTCTCATCATCTCACACCTGGACTATTGCAAAAGCTTTTCGTTGGTTTCCCTGCCTCAGGTCTCTCCCTATTCCTGTTCATCCTCCACTCAGCTGTCAAACCGATCCTCTTGAAACTCCAGTGGCTTGCAAGATTTCATTCAAAGCTCTTCACAACCTTGCTCCTTCCTGTCTTCCCAGTATTCTTACACTCTACTCTTATCTTTTGACTTGGTTTCTTTTCGGTGACTACACAGCATGCCAGGAATGCCCTCTCTCAACTTTACTTACTGGCTTCTGTTAAAACTAAATTCCAATTCCTTCAGCAAGAGCTTCCCCCCTTCCCTGCCCTCACCTCCACTGCAGGTATCTTTCTCTGAGATACTTTCCATCTACTCTGTATATACCTTGTATGATAATAGTTGTTTATATCTTGTCTCTTCCATTAGACTGTGAGCTCCTTGAAGCCAAGAAACATGTTTTGGTCATTGTATCTCTAATACTAAGCACAGTTCCTTGCACACAGAAAATGTTTGCCCATGATAAATGCTTCTTGTCCAAGAATAATCTAATCATGTCTTGAGGGAATTCTCCTTAGATTACTAGAAAGGAAGAGATAAGCTTTTATAGACAATATTCCATAATAAAACTTATCTTTTTCCATTGTGCAACTTCCATCAAGTTTTAGAAAATAGAAAGATGCCACTGTGCTTCCTGAGTATTTAAAAAAAAGAGCTTATTTGATTTGGTAGAGTAAATGACTGCCTTAAAGGCTTTCTCCAGCATATCACAAATTTCTCGAAGATGATGCTATAACTAAGATGATCCTCTGGATCGATAATGTCAATTGAGGCATACAACTGAGAGATTTATGCTCTCCAAAAATGTTTGCCATTGTCATAAAATAAATCAAGTCAGAATCTGAGGTGAGAAGGAATGATGAAGCCCTCCAAATACTGTTTGTGGCTGACACTGGGTTGATTGCATCAAATCCAAGATCACTACATAGCCTCCTGAGAGAAAATCATAATCACTCTGAAATGGAAACGCTAAGCGGATAAAAGATTTGTAACATCCAAACCGTGGAATATACTTGAATAGTCATTCTGTAGAACTCATCTATTAATATATGTGTGTTTTTATATTTTGCATTTATATTATATATACTCATATGATTTATGCGTATATACACACGTGTGTTTGTACATATCTATCTATATACACATTGACACTGGGCAAATACTACAAATGGATGGTGAGCTGTGCACCCAGAATTAAGGATGAAGGAGAGAGATGCCTGTATTATCTTTGGAAGATTGCTGAATTCCCCTACTGAAGAAAGTCTTTGATGACTCAAAGTACCTCCTTGAAACAAAGGTTCATTTTTTTTATATTCATATTCATATATTCATATTGCTATATGACTATGAACAAAGTAGCACTGCAGTCTACAGTGAAAAGTTGTGGATCATGGAAGGGATGCTGAAGAGGCATATGATTGGTGTGAACAAGTTGAAATACATCATAAGCAAAGAATAAGATAGGACAAGTGATTTATCGTGGTGTAAAACTCAAATAGAAATAATGGTCAGTAATCCACACATAAGAATTCCTGAGTGCCACACGTTGACTTAGTTTTAAAATGTCATATTATCTATGTTTTATTGATTCCTTACTTATTATGTTAACTATTTCCAAATATAATTTAATCTAAATTAATATCTAATTTAATATAAACTCAAGGCCACATATTGCCCATGGGCCACGTTTCTTGACTCTTCTTGGGATATCGTAAAAGAAACGTTTGAGCTGAAAACAAGATGGACTGGTTGAAATTGTAAGAAATAAGGATTACTGGTGTATATTGTACATGCTAATCTTGTTATCTTTAAGATGTCTCAAAAGAAAATGAGAAAGGCCTCTGGCATTTGGAATGATATTCTGTGTTGTACTTGTGTGAAGACATCTGGATGAGACATACCAAATGGGCAAGCATGGATTGGTTACAGTCATCTTTAGAAGGAATAACCACATTGATGAAAGAAAAGATCCATTGGAGAATAACATACTTACTCTAAGCAGAGCTATCTAGCTACCAAAAAAAAATCTAATTGTGCTTTCCTTTCCTTTCCCCCACCTCTATTTTCTTTATTTCTTTTATGTTTCCTATATTCTGACTTTCCTCTTAAAGCTCTTTTATTGGGCTGTTCACACCAATTCCTCTACATCAGTTCATCTGGCACTTTTTTTAGCATTTCTCTAAAGCCTTCGTTTTCATAAAAGCAAACAAACACCTATTACTTCCCCATAACTCTTCGGCTTATTGTCTCATCAATCCAACTGACTTTGCTCAGAGTCTATATTAGCAAGTAAACTGCAGTCACCACTTTAGTAGAGAAAGTGCTTACACGCAAAAGGGTTGAGATAAATACATGGAGAAAAAAAATCAACACAGAGGTCACTTGGATGTTGACATTCATTGTATATCCTTACCCTTTTAAGTTGATGAGACATGACTTTCTATAATAATTCCTGTGGTGCTTGTATCAGAATCAAAATATTGGATTAGATAGAACAGCAGGTCTCCTAGTTTTAGATTCTTATATTTGGGGTGTTATTCTTAAGTCCCATTATGATGTGGAGGTGATCCTATAGTCTATAATGCTATTTCAGTAGACCACAAATATGTTACTGGAAAGATTTTAATAATGAGCCCAGTGATAGATTTGTTTTTCTGTCATCTGTCTATCAGTCTAGTTAAGTGTACAGAGGCTTAACACAAAAGGTTGATCCACTAGGGGATGACATCTTTTAGCCATAGCCAATCATGAAAACAGTCTTTTAAGGCACTGAGAAGTTGTAATCAGTCCATAAGCAGGTATTAAGCACCGGTCCTGTTCTAAGCACTGAAAAAGCCTCTGAATGAAGGCAGGATTTTACCAGGTATTTACAGGAAGCCACAGAAGAGATGAAGGGCAGCTAGACGACTCAGTAAATAGAGCTCTTGACCTGGAGTAAGGAGTGTCTGAGTGCAGTTCTGCTTCAGACGTTTACTAGCTCTGTGACCCTAGGCATGTCACTTAACTTCTCTTTGCCTTAATCAAGTGGAGAAGGAAATGGCAAACCACTCCATTATCATTGCCATGGACAGCATAGCCCATGGGGTCACAAAGGCCCCATGACTGAACAACTGAACAAAAACAAGGAAAAGATGAGGGTAGAGGACATACTAGGCATGGGGGATAGCCAGTCAAAATGCTTGGAGCTGGGGGGAGTGTCTTATTCTAGGAACATTAAGAATTACAATGTCATTGTATCACAGAATAAATGGGGAGGTGGGATAAGTTATGAGAAGGTATAAGAAGACTGGAAAAGGTGGAAAAGGACAGGTTAGGAAGGGCATTGATTGCCAAAGAGGAGGATTTAATATTTGATCCTGAAAACTGTAAGGAGTCACTAGAGTTTAGTAAGGACAAGGGTGGGGTATGTGTATATGACATGGGTCAAACCTTTATTTCCCCATGATCATAATTACTTCATAATCATGTCAATTTAAAGCCATCCCCTCTATATTTTTGCACCACTGTAAATGTATAGTGGAGACTTATTGATATGCTTTGCTTCTTGTGCTATGATTATGCATTGTACTAATGGATTCTTAGCAGGGTTTTTTTTTTTTTCTGATCCATTCTTGGAGTTGTTCACGTTTCTCTTGGAATCATATCAATTTCAAATTCAATGGTCATGATGAGCCACCTTCTTGTTTTCGGTATCTTTTTCTGTTTTTGCTTTGTTTTCTATTTTTAACAAGTACCACTGTTTTCAGTCATTCTTTGTCACAAAGAGCCTTTGATTCAGGATACTATCTCCAAAATGTAATTTACTCTATGACTTTCTATCAACGGAGCTGAAGTTTTTTGTTTTCTTTTTTAAAGGCTGATTTATGACCTAACTAGTAAGTAATAATTCTCCAACCTTCTTCCCATTTCATAGCATCATGCTAATTTGTTTGCCCTATTTAACTTCCCTCTCCAGGTGCTTAATAGAAAAGGATCAGACTTAACATTGAAATATGTCACACTTGAACGGGCACCTCCCTTCAGCTTGGCACAGGGCCAAGGCATAGTGATTAGGCATTTGTTGTTACAGTGGTAGTTAGTGTTTTGTGTGTGCAGATGTTCCTTACCACAAATGCATGTTAGTGTCATTTCATTCAAGTGTCCATTTTCCACATATGTAGAAGGATAAAAAAAAAGAAATTGAGTTTCTAAATTGAAATCTCTTACCTCTATAGGATCATTTTATTAGAAGTCATAATAAGTTTATGAATCTCAAAAAATATTATTTTTAGGAAGTCACTTTTTGTTTCTTTTGACATCTCTATGTTCTGTTGTATCTCTTGTTTTTCATGTTATTTAAAAAAAATACAATTTAAAATTAAAGTCCCTTAGTTCACTATCCCCTGAATGTCTGTCATCTAGATGGCCTCATTTGTATATCTTCATTTTTCAAGTGTGTTACTCCTTTATCTGATGTCATTCTGTTTTAGCAAGTCTTAATGGTATCCAAGTTGTCCCAATTTTAGGACATTTAAAAGGCTAGCTAAGTCTTAACAGCTGTTTTAGAGACAAGGTCTGAGTATAAGAAATCATATGTTAAAATGATTGATACCCAGCTCTCTTTCTGCTGAAGTTATTAATCTCAATATCGATGGTGTCATTTATATTTTCATGTTTTGTTTTTTTTCTTTAAAAGACAGCCAGTCGCAGAAGTACTATCCCATGGTCTGCCCTCAAACATCTTATTTGTCTTGATATTTCTTTTACAGAAATACATATGACAGATAAGGAGTCACCAGAGAATCCTTTTGCTTTGTGTCAGACAGATATTAAAACAATAAACTATGTTGCCCTGGGATTCTAGCTCATGAGCAGCCAGAAAACAACAAGGTAAAGACGAGATGTTTTTGAAAGGCAGTGAGGCAGTTGTTCACGGAAATTCCCTGGAAACCCTTGGTCCTGTGATACTGTTGACAGAAAGTATTTTTAATGCTCACGTTTTCTTAAGTGGATCAACCAACTGTTTGCTATTGCTTTAAAATTTAAGTATCTGTCATTTTTCATCCTCTACTGGCCCTTACTTGGAAATAGGAAAGTCTTTAATCAGTTTGAAAAGCATATTAACAAGATCCATTGCTATGAATTTTTGCCACTTGATTGTACTTGACTTGTTTTTCAGAAATGATGTGGATTTTAAAGAGGAGAACAAGTCAACTCTTAATCTCAGGCTGTAAACTTGGATTGATGTGCAGGAAATATAGCACCATACAGTGTTAGTAGTATAAGGTAAAAATTTTAAGGCCTTGAACATATTTATGCTAATATGCACCTTGCAGGGTAGGTGGCCTGGTGTGCATGTTTTTCCTGAATTTAGACCAATCTACCCTACAGGAATGTTACCTGCAGAGATCTAGTAATTCCCCAGAAATACCCACTGGTTGGGAATCTTGAGATGCCCCCTGCATCTCTTCATGCAAAAGCCTGGATGCTTTCTCAAGGTCACTGAAGTTACAAGGTCTGATGGTCCCCATGAGGTTTGTGAGCTTAGACCACTAGCCAGCAGTTCCATGACCTACAGATATGCTTTCACATATGACCATCTCAATAAAATAGTTTTTTGTATACCAGTTTGATGCCAGAGCTGCGAGAGATTCTGTTCTCATAGATAATGCATGGTTTCTGACCTCTGATAACTAATTTTCAAAGTTTGATGGCATCCTACAAGCATAAAGGTGCCAAAGCAAGCTGTAGCAACATTGAAACTCTGTTCATTCCACACAGTTTGTCACTGGGACCACATATAAAAGCCTTTCCTATTTTGTAGGAAGTATCTAAGCTACTTCATAGAAATGTCCTCTGAAGATCCAGGTTTATCTCTGAGTCATTGGAACACAAGAGCAGGACTTTAGTAGAGAATGAACATTGATGTGCAAGTTGAATAAATAAAGTATTTATACAATTTGCCAACCAGATGATCTTCTGTTAGGAAGCTCTAGCAGTCCTGTAATTCATTTGGAAATCCAGGCTGGGACCATGTAGATAATTTATCTCATTTGTGATATTTCCTACCTTGAGAGACGGTTGCTACTTGTCCAGGGCAACTATCAGATCATGAATGATTTAACAATTACACCTGTATTTTGTATATCCGTTAAATAAAATAATTGTTTGTATAAGTTTCTGTGTTACACCGTCAGAAAACTAAATTGAAACTGGTTCATGTTTTGTCAACTAATAGGTTATGACAAGTCATTTCATCTAAATTAAATATATATCTCAGCATTGTATTTTTACCCTGGTGCTTTTTTGTCTGTCTTTTACTGCTTTTGCAGACAACAGAAAGTAACTTGGAAATGCCTTCTGTGGCTCTGCCAAGTTAAACACTCCACAATTGAGATTCATGCTCCCTTTGCAGAATGAAATGTTACAAAAATCCTGCCCGCAGGGAATTGTCAATATATTTGAGTAGGCAGATCACAAATATCACTTCCACACTGCAAAACCTTATTATGTCACATTCAGGAAATAAGACATCCTGAATATGTCTTTTGAATTAATTCATTTTTCTGGGGAAAATAATTTTGGTGGTGAGCAAGAATAATGCAAAAATAACAAAATTCTGAGTGGAACACATCTATCCTTAAAAATACTCAAGTGTTTAAATGGAGAATATTTCTACCTTTTGAAGAGTATTGGCTAAAAGGAAACCAATCCTTACTTTTTTTTGTTCTATTTCTCCTCTCCACTCCCATATCATCCAAAAGAAGTGATGTTATCCAGGTTTATGTCATATGATTTGAAAAGCTGACACAGTTCCACTTTTTTCCTCTCGAAACCACTTTTAGATTAAATTAGGTATTTTCTGTAGGAGTACATAATGTACAAAGGGATACATTCACTAGTGAGAAAAACACCCTATGCATTGCTGACCCTGTGTATCCAGTGTATGGTTTCTCGAGTCTATAAAATATGATATATGTTTCCAAATGCCTAACAGATTATGCAAACAGATTTCTTTTTTTGCTTGTGCAGATATTTCTTTAACATTTTGAGTTAGACCATGCAGTCAAAATGGAAAGTCAAGTCAAGTATCTAGATCGGTTACCTATTCATCCTTGGCCTCCAAAATTTGATAATGAAGAAAAAGAAGTGTGAATGATCCCATATGGCTTATCTTTATTGGTTAAAACTCATTGACTATTTCCTCAGACCTGCCTTATTTCAGATACATGTTTCAGTTATAACACAATATCTACTGTTTCAAAAGGTGAATAAAACATTGCATTTTTTTTCTAGTATGTATGTCTTGTCACAAATGGAAACCAACCCATATAGCTAGGGTAAAAAAAGATAAGGTTGTCACTTTCCTTTAAAATGAATTCTAGATAAATCTATTGGCAAGATTTTCATGCACCCATGAACTGTGCCAATAGATAAATTAAGATAAATTGACTCTGAATGTCCCTTGGTATGACTAGTAGAGAGCAGTAAGTTATAAGGGAGACCTGCTTTTCAACAAAGCTTAATGCTGTTTGTGTACTATTTGTCATTGGTTATAAATGTACTGGCCCATTGTTAAAATGGTACATTGGGGGTAAAATATTATGGCCTTACTAATCGTTTTTTTTTTTTAATAATAGCATAGGCATTACCATCAGTCTGTAGAGAACTTGACTGTCTTGTCACATTGGGGCCAGGATTGACATGGCCTAGCAATTTTCTGAAATCTTGATTCAACACATCCCATTAATAAATTTGCAGGTAACCAAACAAGTGAAGTTAGGATTCGTAGTGTCACTTGTAATGTTCTAGAGTTTTGTTTTCTTTTGTTTTTACCTGTCATAAAGAATGCTTCCAGATGGAATATGAGAGGAGCACAAAGGAGAAAAGGTTATAGTGTCTTTTAGGAACTCCCTAGAACCCTTCATTTTTCCTTTCATCTTTTATCTGCCTCATTTCTCTACTTCATCCCACTCTCTTTGATGCAGAGAGTTGTATTTCAGTTTCATGACCACATGTATGCAAGTGAATGACAGCTTTGAGTCATGCATGGCTGCTCCCTGAAAATCCTACCACATAAGTTCTGTGATTTAGGTACTGAGCCGAAGCACTAGGCAGAAGGTCCTGTCATAATCTAAGGTTGTGTTTACTCACACACTTAGATTTTTATGAAAATGGACAAAAATGTTTTTAATGGAAATATAAAGTAAGCATGGCTTGAGCAACAGATCAGCTCGTTTAAAATTTTATGTGATCCCACTTTTCAGTATATAAAATGGGAGCTTAGCTTCAGACTACAGAGAATAAGGATCAACACAGACTCCTAGGTAGAGAATTGGAAAGGATCTTAGAAGCTGTTTACCCCTCATTTTACAAATGAAGAAACTAAGGCAGAGAAAATTAAGTTATAGACTTAGCATTTGAACTCCAACTCCAGTACTCTTTTCAAACATTTTCCATTATGACCTTATTTTATGAATATAAACATGCACATATAAATAAGTAATTTAAAATGTCAGGTGACTTAAAATTCTCTATACAGTTTTAATATTAAAAAGTCCTTTAGAGACTGAGTTGCTTTTTTTTTCTTTTTTGGCTAGCAGGACTTACTATTAGACTTTTAGACATTTTCCATTGGTACTAAGACTTTATTTTTCCTAAAAAAACGAGTACATATTGCAGTTCATTTAGGAACCAGGAAGCAAAGGTAAACTGAGAGACAAAGAAAGTTCCTAGATCATTGTTGACTTGGCTAAATATCTATTGCTTTCATGGTAGAGGCTGTTTATTGAACTAACCAGTATAACTGTACCTCCTGAAGGCAAGCCAAGGCTACTAATTTGAGTAAACAGGGAATCAATTTGGGTCTTAGTTAAAACAGCATGTGTCATCATTTCTTTGTTTTGAACTGAGGATTCCCTAGTACTCTAATGCTTCTCTGGAGGCTGCTTTGAATTTCACAAATAGGTGTGACACATGCTCCCTCAGTATTTTAAGGTAAGTTCCGAGGAAAGCCTATCTAAATCTATAACTTAGTCACTGTGTTGTCTTTTGAGATGAAGCACAAGAGATCCTACCTTCACTCTGTGGTAGATGGTAGGGTCAAAGACGAGCAGCCATCTTCTCCCAGTGATTCATTCCAGCTATCTTATGATTGTGCTTGTCCGAGTATTCAACCAATAGGTAAGAACTTTTATTTCTTTTAAGGAGGACATGCTCCTAGCTAGTTGAGCCATCCATTGAGGCAGCACATTTTTGTCCCCTTAGTCACGTCAAACCAAAAAAGTCCAGGTTTTCAAACTGTGTTTTTGAATCATTTAGTATTTTCATTTGTAGATTACCAGAAAATTCGGTGGTGACTGTAAATACTCTTAGTAATTGCACATGTCTGAGTATTCAACGTCTAGTTAAGAAACTTTATTTCTTTTAAGGAGGACATGGAATCTTCAGAAACCTAGTAATGCAAAAAAAAAAAAAACAAATGTGCAGTTCAGCACAAATGCATGCCTGCATGTCCTCTTCCTTGCCAACATTGTTTTTCTAAATATATAACAACAGAGAAACTTCTGGCTAATTTGGATTTGACTAAAACTTTTGTACCATGACGTTATGTAAAAGGATTCAATTATGGTGCGCAATGTTTTGTAAGTAACTATCTCCCATAAAAAGTTAATTAATCAGGGTTGTGTCAATTTCCTCGTGCCATGTCAATTTGCTGCAAGGTAATTAATCACTAATCGCCCACCAAGCAGCAGGCTGAGGGAAAATCCACGAGTCATTTATTGTCTTTCTGCAAATAAATGACACACACAGTCATGAAGAAACACATCTTGCCTTTCATAATATTTTTATCGACACTTTTGCATGTTGTAATAGACTGTAGCAACAAGCAGCTGTAGTTCAATGGAATATGAATATTAAAGAAACAAATGAGAGCAGATTTATAGGCCATTGCATTTCTGTTATGTCAGTTTTGAGATTAAACTGAGCAAATGAACAGTGAAAAATTACTCTTCCATGTGGAGAATGGTGATTAGACTTGTACATTAATTAGAAATTTTTTTTTTCCTTTTCAATGCATTTCAAATGAGAACATTCTATATGAAAGTGTTTGTCCAAAATGTAGATTTATTCATTTCTAAACAACAGAATTTAATATCTACACATATTTTTATTGTCGTGAAGATAGTGTAGCCCAAATAGATGCTTCATGGAAAAATATACTATAAATGTAAGAACTAACAGCAGCTTCCTAGCAGTATGAAAACAGTTTTGTAAATGAAGAGGGCCATTTTGTAGATATTTACGGTCACCACTGAATTTTCTGATAATCTACAAATGAAAATACTAAATGATCCAAAAACGTAGTTTGAAAACCTGGACTTTTTGGTTTGACATGACTAAGGGGACAAAAATGTTCTGCCTCAATGGATGGCTCAACTAGCTATTATTTAAGCATATTAACTTGGTATTCTAATGCTTATGGGATTAATGTATATTATCACATGATTCAGAGAAATGTGTGTTTGTATACATCCATATATGCACGCACATACACACCCATATATATATATATATATATATATATGTATGTACATGGTTAAGATTTATTTGAATAAGAAAGTTTTAAAATGAGGAAAAATCAAATTATTTGAAATTTTCACTTTATTGTGTCACACAATGTTCTGCTTCTGAAATTGCTTACTCACTGAAATATAGGATTCTATTTATCTCACCTCAGCATGCTACCTCTGATGCCACTTCCTAATTTATTGGCCAGCACTTGTGATGGGAGTTCCCTCAAGGGGAATCCTGCTGAACTATGGTTGTAACGTTGATATAGCTTTAGCTTCCTAGAATTTTGCAAATGAAAATTCCCTATAATAAATTATCCACAGACTAATTCCAACCCGAATTTGCATTAAAATCTCTCCGTCTTAAAACGTTCACATGGTTTGGAGAGGTGGCGTTATGGAGTAAAGGGAGATGGAGAGTGGGAAGACGATAGATTCATTCATCCATTTTGATGGCACACCTTTCTCCGGGCATATGGCAGTCTCATGCAAATTCAAACCAGAGCACAAATGCAAAAGAATAATTGCCCATTAAAGCGGTTGTATATTTTTATAGCTTTGATGCAGAATCTTCCCCCCTGTTGGTTTTTGCATCTGCTACTTTCCCATCTATCCCAGAGCTCTAAAACTTTAATATGCAGTTTATAACCCTCAAGTATTTTCTACTGGTTTTGTCTTTCTTCTCTTGGGATCGCTAGGTTTGTGGGAATATATCATTTCCTTTTGTGTTTGAAGGTAACCTCTGTGTTTTAAAAATCCAGAAATCACAGTAGCCAGCTGTATAAATAAATAAAATCTAGGGGCGATTTGAGACAAGTAGCAGTACATCTTATCATTGGCAGGGAGGAAGCAAGCATTGAAGGGTGAAAGAAATAAGGTATGAGATGAGAATCTCAGGTGATTATACTGGTTAACTCTTCCAGCTAATATATCCACATTGTTTTGTCCTAATATCATTCACATACCTGGTTGCATCATAATGTTTTCTTTGTGTAGTTTTATAATATAGCACCCTTTTTTTTTTAAAAAGAGAAATTTAGTTTAATAACATATAAAAATATTTACTTTGTAAGACTGCAGCCCAATGGATGGGAAAGATTCAGGTAGGGATGTTTATCTGTCAACAAGATGTGCAGTCAGTAGGTATTCCCAAGATTCTTATGTTGTGATCTTCTCGAGAAACCCATTTTTAGCTTATGGACTAAATCCAATTTTCATTGCAGTGATAACCAAATTTTTCACTTTGATTCGTGCCAGATAAGGTTTAAATGGGAACCTTTCCAGCATAATGATCCTCAGTTGTTTTTTTTTCCTTCTCCTGGTCAGACACTAAATGATTTTTTAGTGTTAGCAACCCAACCTGAACACATTCCACTGTTCCTTATTAATGATTTGCTTCAGTGTTTATTACCTAAGGTTAAAACAATCAAAGTCAAACTGAAATAGGCAGACTTAGAAATATCCTTCCCTTACCATACCCTTTCCTCACAAGTCAGCAAGTTGATGAGAAAGCCAATGCTGGACAATTATAATTTTTATCTTTATGTCTCTTTTTTATTCCAGCAATTTTGAGAATTGCAATAGTGTTGTTGTTTTTCCTTTTAAATTAGGTTGAAAAGCTTTCTGTAAGGATCTGACAACTTCAGGTGCCATTCATTCATTCACTAAGCATTTACTAAGAATCTGCTGTTTGTTGAGTGTTGTGCCATGAATCCAAAGACAAAAGCAAAGCAGTCCTTGTGGTTTAGGAGCATACGTTCTATTTATGGCAATCAGTATGTGCACATATAAGTAAATACAACATATATATGTGGATAGATAGGTACATAGATAGATGGGTGGATGGATACATAGGTATAGATTGGGGGGACAAGAGTAGCCACTGCAGAAATCTGTGAAGACCCCAAGTGGGAAGCAGCACCTTACCTGTGTTTGAGGGAAGCTTATTACTTTTCTTTGTTTACAATATCAAACAGAATTGAGACATGAATCTGCATAGTTCAGAGAAAGCTAATTCTATCTTGTTCTAGATAAATTATTTCAAATATGCGATCTTATGTGGCACCCTTCGTCTATAAAAGCATATTGGTAGAGTCAGCACAGTGATTGCTCTGAACAGTAGTCACTAACCACGTTGACGTATTTTCCCCTGAATCTCCCTTTTTTATAATAATGGAAGGAAGAAAGACAGTGGCCAACCTGAATAAATACGCCAAAACATTCAACATAAATAGAAGGATGATTACTTATTCCATTTCTGCATCCACTCCTTCTAATAGTGCCCAACATACCATTTTGCATTTAGCAGGTGTTTTGTAAATACTTGCTCAGTTATACTATTCTCAGGTCATTTTCCCCCCATACATTTATCATTTATCATGTTCTGGTATTGTACTGTCCTGCGTTTCCAGAAAGAGCTTATCTTTTTTATATGGTGACAGAAAAAGACACGAATGCCTCTCCACATGTATTTCCTATCAAGTTTGTGCACTGCTCTCCAGTGTGACCAAAATAGATACTCAAACACCAACACCATTCAATTATAATAGTATTTAACAAAATTAAAAGCTGTAAGAATTCCAAAGTTGTTATCCTTTGATCCATGCTGTTTTTTTATAGAGAAAATATATTTTCTAACTTTGTGGTTTCTGGGCAAAGGCAGCATATATAAAAATGGAAATTATCACCCTGGGAAGTGTGGCTGTAATATAATAATGAAAATTGTCACCCTGAGAACTTTGATTGTAATACAGTTAAGTCATTTGTCTACTGTTCATCAGCAGATATTTCTTGATAGTCACCTTTTCCTTGATATTTGGTATCTTAGAAAGCTCATAGGGTGTGAAGAGAGGCCTTTGCCCTCAGTGAATAAACCCAAAGTGAATTCTTCACTCAAGTATCCATTTCACTGCGATTACATAGAGCAGGCAGAAATATCCTTTGAAATCCATTTATTGTGCATTCCAAATGGAATATACCAGAGTGGATTTTCTATTAATGCTCCCTGCTCCTGCCAGTGATAACAAGTTGATATAAATTCTACATGTTGATAAGAGAGCCTTCATGAGGATGATATACATTTGCACAATAAATGAATTTCAAAGGATAATTATGCCTACTCAAGGTGGTGTTTAGTTGTTTCAGTTGTGCCTGACTCTTAGTGACCCCATGTGTGCTTTTCTTGGCAAAGACACTGGAGTGGTTTTGTCATTTTCTTTTGTAGATCATTTTTCAGTTGAGAAAACTGAGGCAAACAAGGTTAAGTGACTTTCTCAGGGTCACACATCTCTTAAGTGTCTGAGGTAGGATTTGAACTCAGGTCTTCCTGATTCCAGGCCCTGTACTATGCACTTGCTGTGCCACCCAGCTCCCTCCTCAAGGTAATTGAAATGAAATGGATACCTGAGTGAAGAATTCACTTTGAAGTTCAGAAGTTTCATATGGATGGTCTACCCTGGCCCAGCTCATAAGATGGTTTCTCATTTCTCTGTCTTGGCTATGTATACCTGGACTCCTCAAGAATATGAAATTTAAATCCTAAAATTGATTCATAGACAAGTTTGCATTCCTTTAATAAAATAGGAATTTCTCTAATGCAGTCTGCTGGAAACCCAAAAGCCATATGTTAAGACCTGTAAATACCTTAGATGGCATCTAAAAAGCATTTTCTTTTTTGTAACAAAGAGGTATAAAATTGACTTTTACCAGAATGTTCTCCTCTTGCTGTATCGCTGTGGTTCTGTTTCATGTTGTATCTCAACATCTAAATCCTAACAGAATTACTGTAAAACCTGCTTGTCGCTGAGAGGGATCTTGTAAAGCTTGGAAGGTACTGTAGCCAGGTGATAATGGATGGGTCAGCATAATTACAGTATTCCCTCACTCAAGCAGCCAGCTGCTTCAGCAGATAGTGAATTTTTCATTTTCTTTATTTCAAAATTCAGTGTGTTTCTATGAAAGCTTAATATTTAAACTGTGGAAAGCCACATCGAGAATCAAATCTGCTTTCCATCTCTCCCCTCACTCGCGTCCCCACCCCTAATGTGGAAGCAAGTTTTTCATCTCGTCGCTTCTCATCTATGATACTAGGATCTACTCACTTTCTACATTAAGATTCACACGTCTCTGCTATTTAAAGCATATTTGTTGAAACACCAGCCAGGAAATCCAGGTGCTATAGACAGCATATGTTATAGGAAACCTGAGAGGGAAATAAAGCCGGAAGGTGCGCTCTCTCTTTTTACCTTTTAAAGTTTTCAGACTAAAGCAGAAATCTTAAATCAGCCTGGTTTGGTTCATTCCTGTTGCCTTACTATCCTGAAATCCTCAAAACCCCTTTTGAATGGGGAGTGGGGAAGGGGACAGGGATAAAGAGAATCTTTCTCATAAATATTAAATAGCATACTGCCTACCACAACCAGCCTCTACTCTGTTTGGTCCTTAATTCAATTCTAATAGTAAGGTATTACAAACTGCTTACTTTTGAAACCAATTACACAGGTTGGCTCAGTTTTTAGCACAGAAAAATTCCCATATCCCATTCTTTGGAGTTATGTTTTAAAGCAGGTCTTACAAGACATATATGTAAGAGCATTTGTCTTAAATCAAATCTCATTTTTTGTTTCTCTAACCTTTAATATACTTCCTCTGTTTAGGTAGCATGGTGGATAGAGTGCCAGGCTTGAAGTCAGAAAGATCACAGTACAAATCTAGCCTCAGATACTTGTTAGTTCTGTGATCTTGGGCAAGTCACTTACCTTTGGTTTGCCTCAGTTTCCTCATCTGTAATAGGAGGATAATAATAGCACCTACCTTACAGGGTTATTGTAAAAATCAAATGAGATCACTGTAAAGTGCTCAGCGTAGTGCCTGGCATAGAGCAGACGCTATAAAAATGTTAGCTATAATAATAGTTATTGTTGTGGTTACAGTCTAGAACATGAGAGCTAGAAAGGACTGTTTCTACGTTATCTAGTTTAAGCCCCTTACAGATGAGGAAACAGAGTCCACACGTCCTAGGATGATGGTAGGTTTCCTCCATCCTCCCCCTGTGTGTCCACATGTACATGAGGAGTGCTTTGGGCTTTGCCTCCTGTGTCTGATCCATCCATCTTCCCCTTCTCCTCCTTTCTCTTCTGTTTCCCATAGTGCCTGGCTTCCCATATCCAGCCGCAACTGCAGCTGCTGCTTACAGAGGAGCCCACCTCAGAGGCCGTGGCCGTACAGTCTACAACACCTTTCGGGCAGCAGCTCCTCCTCCCCCAATTCCAGCCTACGGAGGGTAAGTGTGGCAGTTTCCCTTGGTCCTCATCCCTGAGGCACTGAGCTGTTTGTGAGTGCAGTGCATGCTGGTCTTGTCTCCCCACTGGAACCAACCCAGCATGCAGCCCATCCAAGTGCCTGAAGTGGAGCACCTTGCACCCAGTATTGAAAAATGAGTGTAATTTGTCCTGTCATGGTTGGTGGCTTTAAGCATTTTATATGTCACATGTTGTTATGTAAATTCTCTTTGAGACCGAATGCTGTAGAACAGAGAAATGGTTACAGCCAAAGATGTATTTTTTATGATTGCAAACATCTGGTTATTAAGGAGGTTGGATCATTCTTAACCCTTGAAATTGGGCCCCAGACTATTTTTATACACAAAAATCATGGTGGTGTTTTTTTGCCCCTCCCGAATGACACATGTACTAAAGTCAAGATTTCATTTGATGAAGTGTTTGCCAAAAAAGAGAAGGAATAAATTGAGCATCAACTCAAATAGAGACTTGTGAAAACTGAATGAAATAAAAATTGTTTTATTTCATTTTTCCAAATATAGCATTTGCCTTTATTTCCTCCCTTTTCGGGGGGGGGAGGGGTTAAGGGAAGGGACAAAAAAAATGACACCTCTTTTTTTCCCATAGATGGCTGCAATTCATGACTCAGCTCTTGCCAAATCCTAAGGGAATGGTGGTGAAATTCTATTTAATTACCTCTAAGATCAAATGGAATTGTGTGATGTGATTGTTATCAGGAGATACTGCTCACCTGTGCCTTTAAGTTCTATGAAGAATTGCAGTAATACTTGACTTTAATCAAGGGAAGATATATGTAATTTCATGAAGGGAAATGTAATTAGACCAGGAAACTGATTTCTAAGGTCTGGCTCTCCTGATGTTCTAGATTGCATTCAGAAAGCTGTTGGAAAAGTCAAGAGGCTTTATTTTAAAGCTTTACAGATTTGAATTTGTAGACATTAGTCATTAGATGTTGAGGTTTTCTCCCTAACATGATGTATTTTACTCGTAATAGGTGTCTAATTGCTTGAGATTCAGGAGATTTTAATCAGTATGTCAGATTATGAGCTACCCAAACTAGGCTAGACCAAAACGACATCCTGTTATCCCCCTCTCCCTTTAGTAAAATGGACTTTCATGAGATATATATAATACCTCTGATCTTTTTATTTAATGGGCTGTGGCACTATAATCATAACAATGAAGCCTGATCACATCAGGACTATGGTAAGCCCATTTTTGAAACTGAATTCTAGAGAGATTTTTTTTCCATGTACATGTTTTTTCCATGTATATTTTAGTATGAGTTGTGAAAACTAAAAAATTACTTTCTAGGTTTATGAAACAACTAAAACAAGGTCCTATAGCTATAAATTCAAAATTGCACATTTATACCACATTAGTTTGGCTTAAAAGTATCTTATTTCAGTGGAGGATAATTGCATCTTTTTGGTATGTACCCATAGTATCTCACTACTATATTGAGCAGAAAAACATAAAAGTAAAATTATGTGGCATATTCTCACATGAGTAGTTTATAAAATCTCAGAATAACACACCTGCTATAAAATTAAAATTTGCTAACTTATAAGAAAAGTAGTCTTTGTTGGAGATAGTCATGCATAACTAATTAATGGTTTTTCCACAAGGGAGCTGTGCAGTCATATTCAACTTGCAAAAATAATATGTTTGTGGATACCCAGGAAATTATTTGGATTTAGCATCCTAGATTCCTAAACATTTTTGTAGTAGTACTCATAGCTCTTCTGCTAATGATGTGGTCTTTTGTAATTCCAATTTAATAGTAAAGAGCTAGGCAAAGTTTTTGAGAGCTACAAGTGGAACTCAAAAATAAAGGTATGTGGTTTCAAAGAAACTTGGAAAGTGGAACTCTGTGGCTTGTATTGTTATGATAACTAAACAACTGAATGAAAAGAAAAAAAATTCATGTTAGTATCCAGAAATTTTATTTGTCATGATGCCAGATATCTAGATATTTGCAACCACTGGCATACTAGGTATCATGTAGAACTAACATCATAAGTGAATTGTCCCCTCTCCATCTGTGTGTTTCGGTATTGCATGGTTTCCCTAATCATTACGAAGACTCAGGAGATCATTTTGTCCTGGGGAAACAGGTTTGTTTCAAAGTAGAAGTTGAGTTGATAAACTGCAAAAGGGATCCACGTTCTCATCTACTTTACTCATATAGAGTAGGAAAAGGTAGAGTAGGGCATCTGACTTGTGCTTGGGAAGAGCAAAAGAGCATGAACAGGGACCCAGGTGATTATGATTTTGCAGGTAAGATATTTTCCTTTGGCAGATTCTCTCCAGAAAATGAAACTTGTGGCAAAACTCTCTTCCTCACAGGGTCTCTTTAGGTGATTGTTCCAAAGTCCATTGGTTCTTGAACCAATTAGATAGCCTAACTTCAAGGTTTCCTTAATTTGTCTCCTTTTACCAGAGATCTTCTGTCTAGTGGATACCACTCTTTTGGCATATGCACACCTGAAGTATTCATTCATGGAATCAACATGATCATTGCCATCTACTTAACTTTACTTTCATATCTTCTGATGACAAAGCCTAAGTCAAAGGAAATGTATAAGGCCTACTTTCACATGTATAAGCAGAAACTTCTAGGGAGTGTTTCTTTCATGACTCACTAAACTAACTGAGTATGTGCCCTGAGGGCTTAATAATTTAGGTCTGTCGATGTTTTTAAAAGACAATGATAAGGAAAAGGTAGCAGGAGATGTTGGATTCTGGACTTGATTTTCTCCTAACCTCTCTCTGTGTAACTTTCGGTAATGAACTTTGCCTCTAAGTGCCTCACTTTCTCCTTCTGTAATATAGGTATATAAATACCTTAAGGATAATTAAGAAAGATGGTCAGTGTACTTCATGATATCCTAAAAACCAAAGATGAAGTCATTCATTACTTGGCACTTGAAAAATGAAACAAAGTTATTAGAAAACTCAAATGAAATTAATTAAAAGGACACTTTGAAAAAAGTCAAGTACAAAACAAATGTAACTGAGATCTTATCTGGGTACAGATGAGACCATATTCAAGATGGACAAAGCAAATAATTTAGCGATTGTCTCATAATACCGATCAGTGTAGAACAGATAAGAACTTAAGTGAGGCTTTGAACTCCACCACCACCAAACCCCAGTCTCTTTCATTAGCAGTGGGCCTTTTAGCTTAAATGATACCACATCTTTACCCTGTCTTCTTATAAATACAGCATATGAGTTAAAAGAAATGGAAACAGTCCCCAATTTCAGTTAACTTTATGGCATGACCAACATGATAACAAGAACATTGACTCTGAGAATCAGGAAATCTGAGTTCAAGACCAGCGATCTGATCGTGGAGGAGCCATTTTACTCATACAGCTCTGTAATTCTATGGTTCTGTAAAAGGAGTGGAAAACAAAGAAATGGCTAGAGTTTATTGTGTCAGATAGATGCTTGTATTCATGTGAAGTTAAAAAGATGTGAACCTTGAAGGGGTTCATGCATATGAAACCATTATAATACATATTAAAGAATCAAATTTTGGTAATACTGCTTGAAGAATGAATGGGAAAATACCTATTAACATCTGAATGATGTTTCTTCTTTGAATAAAAATAAAGGTGTAATTCTTTACTTTTAGGAGTTGGATTTTGATCTTTTTAAAAAATAATACTTTTTGTAACACCTTACAGTTTTCAAAGCACTTGGAAAACCATATCTCATTTAATAAAATCAGACTGTCAAGAGTTGGAAGGAGGTTTGGAGATAACCTAATCTAACTTTCAGTCTTATTTTAGTAAGTTAGCAATCTGGCTACCATGTGGCTTAACTGAGATTACACCTAAGTCTTAAAATTCGTTCCTAGTCCCATTTCATGTTCTGCCTTATCATTCATATCAGAGATGTATCTGGAAAAGTAGGTAACAATTCTGCTGAGAATACTTTAGGTTCTTTCGTACTCATTATAACTTTATATGCCATCCATTCAACTCAATTCAACAAGCATTTATTAAGTGCCTTCTTTTTACAAACTGTTAGAGATTCAAAGGCATTACAAAGAAGAACACATTTTACCTCAGGGAACTTGTATTCTACTGGGGAAATACAATATTTAAACAAAGAAATAAATACAAGATTTTTTGAGACTGACAAAATACTAGCAATCAGGGGAATTAAGAAAGGCGTCTTCCCCTAGGAGATGATTCTTGAACTGAGCTATGAAGGGAGACTGAGTGGGCAAATATTCTAAACCTAAAGGAAAATCTGTGCATAGTCATGGAGGCAGGAGGAAGAATGCCGAATTCAAAGAATGACTTGTAGACTTAGCTTGACTGGAACAGGGACTACATTATTAGAGGTGATTTCAAAGTAATTTTGTATAACCTCCCGATGCCATGCTTATCACACCTATGATTATTATCAATCACAATTATCAAGAATAAAGTATTTTCATAGTATTTCCTCTGTCTTCTTCCCCAACCCCAGCCCCCACAGCATCCCCAAGTGTTCCCAAACAGAAGTAGAATAAGTTAGAATGGCAATATTTTGGGAGTTTTGAAACCTGAATATAGCTCTGAGCCCCAAACACCTCTGTATGGCTTGTCCTGTTGCCTCATGTCTATTTTGAGGCCCCATAGAATATACTGAGCCTGTTTCAAGAAGGACAAAAGCTATACGCATTTGAATTGCTTTAAAGAGAATTCGGACAACGGTTCACAACATTTTCTATTTCAGTATGTTGGATTGGGAGTTTAAGCTATTTGCTACTTCTCATGTAGGATGCTGAATCTTATTCTTAGAAAATAAAAATAAAAATAGTAGAAAGCCATACCTGACCACCTCATAAGTAAGCCCTGGTAACCCTTTCTACGTTAGTAAAGACAACAGTACATCAGACTTCGTCAGCTCTGAAAAGTCTCCTTTAGACATGCTTTTTAAGTTCTCCTCCAAATCATATACAGAAGCATTCATGTGTTTTATAAAATTTTTTCTAACAGAGTACTGGTTTGGGGATAAAACCAGCTCTGCTGCTGAAATCCAGAAAAGGTACTTTAGTGATCAAGGGCTGATTTTCTATTTAAAATCTGTGTGCTTTAATAGGTTTAACATATCCATCTTCTTTCAGCATCAGGAATCATCTGGAAAAGCCACAGAAAAAGTGAATCCGGTGGGTTCCCTAACTTGTAAAATGCCATTTGGCCCTGAGGTATTAGAATGTATTTGGGGGTCCGTAGCCTGAGCCAGACAAAGAATATTTTAAAACATTCTGTGTCAGGTTTTCTCTAGAGTACAGTAGGCCTTTTCTTGCAGAGACTGTGATTCTGTAAAGGTAGTTTTGTGGAAATTAATTAAAGGACTGAGTTTGTTCTGTAATAATTAGAAGTAGTTCTAAGAGTGTGCAGGTCATTTTTCTTGGAGAAAATTAGAGGTTTGAAGACTGTGTTCTAAATTTACAATGTACAATTTAGGATGAATGATATGTAAATGTGACAAAATGCATATGATCTAGAGGCTAAAAGGAAATTCCTGGGTCTACTGTAGTTTCATATTTTAAAAAATAATTCTGCGTTTTAAAATAAAAATCATTCGGCTGTGTCCCATTACATAGACATAGCTAAATAAGCCACAGTTTCAAGGCACTTATTTGCTAACATTTAATATATTAAGTAGAAAATTTGAGTCTTCGCTGAATGCAAAACTAGCTTTCCAAAGCAGTATTTGTCTAGGTTTCATTTGTTAAAACTCAACAGTTTCTAAATTTAAAATGGATGCATTTCTACATTTCCGTCCTTAAAAACTCAGCAATTTAATATACACTCCACCACCATTCCCTGCTTCTTGGCTAAAACAAATGCAAATTTCATTTTGCCCAGCTAGAGCTATTGATATTCCACCCAACCTCCTTAAGCAATGTGAACATTGTCCCCTTTATACCTTCTTCATTCTTGTGACAAGAATAACCTCACCAGTGCAGGGGTTGGTGTGTTTGCATGTGGAAATGCACTAATATGGATGTTTTTCTTTGTGTGTGCATCCTTGCAGTGTTGTTTACCAGGATGGATTTTATGGTGCAGACATTTATGTAAGTATTCATTGATGTGCACGCTGTCCCTGTACATTCCCGGAGTCATTCTTTTTACAAGTTTGCTATGTAGCTTTATTCTGGGTTTTTTGTTGTTGTTTTTGTTGATTTTTGTTGATTTTTTTCCCTCTATTTCCTTTTCCTGGTCTGTCAAAGAATTGAGGAATCTTTTAGGTTGAAAAACCTTTCCGGATCATCATAGTTATCATGAAGTAATGTAGTTGAGTGAACTCTTCCATCGTATCCAGAATGAATGCAGACTTAAGAAAACATTTCTCTTTTGTGAAATTAACATCTCCTTCACTCCATCAAAATGTGCTCTCCAAAGTTGTTTAATATTGTTCCTTACGCTTACTGTAATATTCAGGACCACCCATGTGATTTTGGTTTCTCATTTGCAGAGTATTTATTTTCATGGCTCTGTTTCCACTTGTATTTATTAGAATAAACATTTAATTACTTATTTGTTGCAACAATAAGAAAAATTAGTGTCTAACAGGGAAACTAGTAGGAAATTGTTCAGTTCTTATCATCAAATAGATTTTAAATCTTAAACCTCAATCTCTGTTCCCTAATCGCTCTACCGCCCCTTTGCCCTCAAATAAAAATAATATCTGATTCTAGAATTCTATTTAAACCTTCCTGCATCCTTTTTTATACCTGGATAGGAGGCTTAAATTAGATAAGATCATAATTAAACCTCTTTTATTGATGCAGAGAGATTTCATCACCTTAATTATTATAGAATCAATCTTTCCCCCAAAATACTGATGAAAGCAAAATGGTATGAATGTTTAAAATTCATTAGGTGGCATTTAAAAGCATTACCAATTTGTATTTTCAATCCCCCAAGAAATCACCTCTAAAATACTTTATAGTTTGCGATATTAAACGAGATACATGATAAACAGTTCACATTTCTGAGAAAGAGTATTTTGATGGAAGAAAGTAAGGACATCATATTTCTTACTTAATCCTTGGTGAACTAAAATGGTTATAATATGAAAAGGTTTTTTTGGTTTTTTTTAGAAATTCATTTAGAAAATGAAATTATCCCACCCTCATTGATCTACATGTTTTTCCCTTATAGATGACATGCATACTCATATAATTTTTGAATTATAAAAATAGCTCAACATAACTGCTTTTTGTTCATCAAATTCCAGCCCATAACAGTAGCTTAACTGCATTTATTCAGTACATTTGTGATCGTGGACATGTCATTGCACTTATCTGAGCCCCATCATCTTCATTGGAATAAAGGGAGGGTTGCATTCAGGGCTTCTTAAACTTTTTCCACTAGTGACCCCCTTCAGTGCTTTTCAAACTGGGGGTCACAACCCCATATTGGGTCACAAGATGACCTCTAATGTCCATTCCTGGTGTAACATTCTCTAATCCTAGAATTTTAAAGGAAGATTCCATTTTTATTAAACACAGAAACTTACTTTCCTTAGACTTAATTTACCTCTTATTTAAAAAAACTGACTACAATTAAAATTTAGATGTGAGATTCTAGTCTCAGAGCCTAGTCTGCTAGCCTTCCTAAAAGAAAGAACAGTAGTGACCTCTTGGAAGCCCATGATCACCTACAATTTTCATCAACGTTCCTTCAAAGTGGAATATTTATATTTTTGTGAAAAGAAACAACATGGAAAATTATTTTTCCAAGATAAAAACCTTGTAAAAATCATTTAGTATATGTTCTCAAAATATGTATATTGATATCTGGATTCATCCTGTTTCCCCTTTTAGGGACCAGGGCGAGCTAGCTTCTTTGATGATTAGGAAAAGAATTTAATGGGAATCCTTCTTTTCAGCACTAAAGTCTGTTATCTACTTGGTGGAAGAAAAATTGGACTGGGAGTCAGTGAATCTGAAGTCTATTAGTATATCTGCTTCTAATTACTTATATCATTGACCTTAGTTTCCTCATTTGTAAAATGAATGTTGAATGAGGAAATCTCTAGCTCTAAGATCCAAAGATTTAATCCTCTAAGACGAGTGTCTTTTCTGCTTTAATGAAGACTTAACATGTTTGTTATTATTTTGTCTAAATCAGAAGTTCTTAACTTTTTTAATATAATGGATCCCTTTGGCAGAATTATTCTAAGAAAATAATACTCTAAATGCACAAAAATAAAACACTAAATGCATAAAATCAAACCAATTCTATCCAAGATTCCCAGACTCCTCCCACCCCCACCCAATCTGTCCATAAATTCTAGATTAAGAACAGTTGCATTAAAGGAAAAAGATCCACTTGACATTGACACACTGGATCAGAAAGTAATCTGAGATGCAAATTACTGGAACAAAGCATTCTAGGCAAAATGGACCTCTTTGTAACTAACAAAATGATATTCACAACTAAAGAACTAGCTTTTTAACAATGAAGAATGAATCTTAGTGTTCGATTTAGGAATATCTGTGTATGCTTTCTCCTGAGGCACAGGTAGGGAGCATGTACCCAAATTCTTTGGTGACTATCTACTAAACCCCCAAAACCCTTTTCCTCCTCTTCCACAAAAAAAAAAAAAAAGTGTTTTCTTTCTCATCTGCGTTACATTTTTCTATCTACCTGCAGTGTCTATCAAAGAGACTTATTGAGGTCTAGGTGTGTAGAAATTAGCAGAGAGCGAATCAACAGATGGTTCAGAATTCATTATGTTCCTGCTGAGCACCAACTTGGATGGATGAGCTTGTAGCTGATCACTGAACAACTAAAGCCCACTTAATAATCATTTAAAATGGTGTGAACAGAAGCTTTTTGAAGGGAAAAAAAAGGATTCTGAAAGGAAAATAATACCATTAAAAAGAGTCAAAAATAGTAAACTCTTTGAGGGAGAAAAACAATTTAAATAGCTAGATGCACTAGTTAGCCCAAGTGTTAGGGAGGGGAGAGTACAGAGAGAATTGCATTAACAAAAGAACAAAGGAAAATGAAATCTGAGAAACAGACAAAAGGCATTTGCCAAAGAAAGAAGGGGTAACACCAAGTGACACCAATAAGGATGCAGGGTCTATTCATGAATGAAAGGCCTGATGCACTTATATTGGAAAAACTTACTCCACATTTCATTCTTCCCATGGAGAATGCTGAATTCCATAATTCATTTTGATTCTAGCCATCCTGAGTTGAGAAAAAGAGAATTACAGTAGGTGAGAGCTTCTCAAAGAGAAGCTAAGCCAAGCCCCAAACTGTCATATCACTGTGATAGAAGTAAGTAGATCATTTTTAAGTCTAGGTCAAATTTTTAGGCATATGGAAATCAAGGAAAATCCCAAACTGCATGGAACTTCTCTTTGAGATAAGCGTTCTTGTTCCTGCAAGTTTTCCCTCAAAACAATGGTATAATATATTTGAGGGAAGCCCTCAGAGGACCAACGTTTCAAAATTCAATTCTGCTGAGTAACTTACTAAGTTTTATTTTTTAGCAAAAAAGTTTATTTTTTTCTTTGATGTTCTAGAGGACTAAGGCCAGCATGGATGCCACTGAATGGCCACTGAGGAAACTGTGGCACCCTCCTATGCCCTACCTCATATATTTCTCCCCTTCTTCCTTTCCCTACCTCATTTATTCCGTTTTCGTTTCTCTTATCCCTTTTTTTTCTCCTTTCCCCCCTATATTCTCTGTGCCTCAAACTTGCCAGTTCCACCTGAGGGTTAAGTAATAAGAGTAACTGTGACATATTTATGGATTCAGTTGTTACAATAAAAGCCAAAAAGACAGATTAAGATCTCTTCCCATTCTTACTTCTCATTGTCTTTTTTATTGTTTCTCTCCTACATTTTTATCTAATATTATTCTTCTTTATTTGGAGGAAAGATTTAAGAGAAACATGATAACTATCTCCAAATACTTGAAGAGTTGTTATGTGGAGGTGATAGAATTGTTCTGTTTGACTCCAAAGAACACTAAAAAATGTGGAGGATAATCAGTGAATCCAAACGAATCAGGAAAAGAAGGGAAGAGAGAAAGGAGGAGAGAAATATTGGGTAAGAGTCAGATTTCAAGTCAGTATAAGAAAGAACTTAGTACTAGTTACCACAGAACCTCATCTGTAAAGTGAGGTCCCATGATATCATCCCATGGATGATCACTGCACTTGCTTCCTAAATCTTATGATTCTGTGAATTAAAGCTATCCAATAGAAAAGGCTGCCTCTGAAGGTAGTGAACTCTCACTTAACAAGTTTGGAAATGATAAAAGCATACTTGCATTGAGTGAAAGATTGGCCTCTCAAATGCCTTTCAAGCCTTAAGAGATTCTGTGCTGTTAGGAATGAGTCAGAGTTTTCATGATTACCATCACCTTATTCAAGGCTTTGAGACATTTTGATGAGCAGTGTGTGAGAGTTACATGTATTAGCTCAGGCTTTTTATTCCAGTTTTTAGATAATCCCCATGATAATAAATGACATTCATACAATGCTTTAAGATTTGCAAAACAACACTTCCCATTCATTATTTGAGTTTCACAGCAACTTTGCGAGACAGATAGCACAAGTATTATCGTTCCTGTTTTACAGAGGAAGAGATTTAGATTCGGAAAAGTCAAGCCCATAGTTAACACAGCTAATGAATGTTGTAGGTAGAATTTGAATCCAAATTTCTGATTCCAAAAACCAGCATTGTGTTCACTCAACGCTGCTTCTTTCCCTGTGAAATTTCCTGCACAGTGACTTACACCAAGTCTTTTGGTTAGCCCAGGAATGGACAGCTTTGGTGGCTGCTGTCAGGGAGTACCCGTACAGTTATCAAGGGCAGATCCGTACAAGGTTTTTTGTTTGTTTGTTTTAGTAGGTTGGCTTTTTTTTTTTCACATGCAGCTAAACTGTCATTTGATGCTGTCACACTTCTGGGGAATATAAAAATTGTATTTTGTATAATATGTGCAAGCATACATTGGTATAAATCTTTATTCTAAATTATTATTTTTTTTTTACAATAGACAGATATTTTCAAATACACTGAAAGAATTTATTATTTTTTTTTCTTTAACTGCTCCCTTTATCCCTAAATGTTGCCAGTTTTACATTTGGATTCACTGGTTGCTTTATAGACCAGGGGGAAAGAAGAATCAGTCTATCTGCGGAAAGGGCTACATGTATAGGAATCAATTCTCTTTGGGGGATATAGTCACATATTTGGCAAGGCTAGAACACAGGGAAAACTATAGGACTGTCAAGTGTTATAGCAATAAGTCAGAATTCTAGGTGATTTGCCTGGATCTCACTGGAGAGAGATGGAATATGTGAATTTTAAAGGGAAAAAGAAGAAAAGATTCCCCCAATGTTCAAAAAAATTAACTGCTTAAAAAGTGAGATAAAGTGAAGTTAAAAAGGTTTTACTAGTAAACATTCTGGTAGAACTTCTATGTTCAGAAGGTTGTTCATTTGGAGCATATGTTATTTGTGGTAGCAATAAAAGAACAGCTAGGAAAAGGAGAGGCAAGGGAGGAAAGTGACAAAGGAAGCGAGAAGTGTTAGGTAAAATAGTGATGTACGGGATAGCAACAGTTTACTGGAGTCATAAAGGTGCCCCCCTTTATAAGACTCTATTATTCAGTTTGCTTTAGAAAGCAGAGGGCATTAAAATTTGCCATCAGTTGGATGAAGTGGGTGTGAGTAGAGAGGAAACTTGTTTGTGATCTTAAAATGGATTTCTTTGCTTCCTGTACCTTGAAACAGCATGACTTCTGAAGCAAGCACTGAATCACTAGATTTGATAAATTGTGGATGGCCCAAAGGGAAGTCTCATGTCAACACTGTTCTTAGGAGTCTGTAGCTTGGGACTTTCTTATACATCATAATAGACTTCTCTTTGATTCATCAGCAGTTAAGATTCATCATCCTTAAACTACAGCTAACATAGACTCAGTTATAACAAATGCTACAGTATAGGGCAGCTTGAATGCAGTGGGTCTGGAGTCAGGAAGACCTGAATTCAAATCTGGGCTTAGACATTTACTGGCTTTGTGATCCTGGGCAAGTCATTTAACCTGGTTTGTCTCAATTTCTTTATCTGTAAAATGAACTGGAGAAGGAAATGGAAACTACTCCAGCATCTTTGCCAGGGGAAACAGAGTTGGACACAGCTAAAAGGAATAAACAACACTAGCGAGCAAATGCTGCTGTAATAAGATTCTAGAACAGTAACATCATAGCATATAAAGTACAGTAGCTTAATAATAGAAAATATTACATAAAATCACATTATCACTCAGAACTTTAGGTTGATGTTGTTGTGTTTGTCCTTCATTCTCAAAGAGGACCATGACATCAAGATGATGACATGGCTTGCAGTTGACTTTGATGTGAGGGAGGAAGGGCTGTGCAAGGTCACCAGCCTCACTTTCTCCTCCTGAGCCATCTGGGTCCAGTGACCAGATATTCATTGGGTTGACTGGAGATGGCCAGGGATGCAGTCTCTCAACCCTGGCCCTTTTAGGCTAAGGCCTTTTCAGGTACTTACTTAGAGTGAGGTAATGTCCATTCAAAGAATAGAAAGAAGTGGAAAGAACATTACAGTTGGAGTCAAAACGTTTGGTTCAAACTCAGCTTCTTATTAAGTAATCTAGGGAAGTCACTTTGCCAGTCTGGGCCTTAGTTTCCTCATTTGTAAAGAAAGGAGGTTTGAACTAGATAATGTCTTAAGATCATCCTGTAATCCTCAAGGCCCTGGTTGACAGCAGTGCTAATTACCATTTTTTAATTCAAGTAATACCTTTCATCCATGGATCTGAGAGCAAGAAGGAGGCCCAGGACCTTAATTGACATAGTAAGACTGAAGGGAGAGGGATAGCTCATCAATAAGCACTAATTCCCTGACCTCTGACCTTACCATAAATTTATTCTACTACATCCAATGTATTGTTATTGTTATTTTAATTCTTTAAAATTATGTTATGCACAAAGTTGTGTGTTAGACACTTGACTTGAGGAGAGAAACACAAACATATAAGATGTGGCTCTTAACTCTCAAGGATCTTACACAAAAGATGTGTTTTGTGGAGACACACAATTTATTCACCTGAAACATTTAACAAGTAGAACAAGACAGGATATTCCTTTATTTTGGTGAAGGAGAAAAATGTAAGAGAATCAGTCAGTACCTCTTAAATGCAAACCTCAAAATTCCTTGACCTCAATATAGATGAGAGGATTGTTCCACTAAATGAAATTAATTTGTGAAAGAAATCCAAAACACAAAAATCAAATATTTTTTAAGACTGAGCTCTATAAGGTACTTACAGTTGGGTATCTGTATTAGACCTTTGAGGGTTTGAGGTAGAATTTCTCCTGCCATGTGAAAAAAAAATAGACCTACACTTAAATATTTTTTTCTGGCCAAAAGATCACCTCCCATTCTATACCACTATGCATAGAAGTCAAAAAAGGAAGCTAGCCAGCATGTGAAAGATGTGTTAGACGTAAATGAAACACTTCCTACAAGCGTGTTCTCCTTTACTGTGAAAGGATATCATTTAATGTCCTTTATGAAAAAGAACTAAATGTAACAGGGCAGGATGGTAACCTCTTTATTTCATCGTATTCTTAGTTTTGAGGTTGAGCCAAATGAATGAAACTTTGGTGGTCTTTTATCAATTTCAGTTTGTTGAATATATATCCAAATATGATTGCACTACTGCTATCATAGCAAGGGCCTAATTAGTGTGAATAAATGAACCCCTTTAAATGGTAGTAGTATTCAAATTTGGACTTCATTTATCTATTCGGCTAAAAACAAACAACTCTATTTTACATAATTATAACTTTGTATAGTGTGAGTTGGAACACATGCCACTACTTCAGGGCACTATTTGTACAAATTTGGACCTCACCAAAATTGTATTGCTTTATTCACAGTAATTAGCCCACAATCTAAAATTCTCAAAGGGTCTTATATGCAACTAAAAACATGAATATGGCTCTTACAAATGAGTAGTTAATATGACCTGTTTAAATATATACTGAGGAATCAGAAGCCATGAAATTGCTGCTTCTTTTTTTTTTTAAAAGCATAGCCATACTGTATATGGCAATTTTATGTGTTTTACATTACTTTTCTTTCTTATGAATTCCCAATTCACATAAAATCACAACAAAGATTCAGAAAATATATTTTTATGTCTTGGCATTTGGTTATCATCGCATCTATCCGCTATGTACGTACAGCTATGTGTAGATTGATCTCTATATTAGTAGAAGCAAACTTGTAAATGAATTGCTCTGGGATTTTGTGTGACTTAAGCATTTTTATTTATTTTATTTTTTGCATTGAAAACATTACATTTCTGTTTCCTTATAGAGTAGTGTATCAAGAGCCTGTGTATGGCAATAAATTACTGCAGGTATGAAGTCCCAACTTGATGGAAAAACTCATCACTTTGACTGTGGATTTGCTGTGAAATCCTACTAACAAGCAAACTATGGGGAGGGGGCCTTTTTTTTCATACAGGCAAAAGAGGAATGACCTAGGCAATGACACTTTCCAGTTTTGATGAATATCTAAAAATTTCCATTTATCTCCTATCACTTAGATCATAGCTATACTGACCCAAATCAGAGCACAAACACTGCAATTACTTCACCTGGCTTCACAACTGAAACTAATCAACACAGTGGGAGATCACCTATCAGTACTCTACACACCAATCAGGATGGATCATTAAAATCTCCAGAAGAAAGTCCACAGCAATGCCCTGCTTAAAGTCGTATTTGCCATATTTTTCCAGTCCTAAAACCAAGGGTTGATTTGGTGATTTTACTGGAGCTGCTCAACAATTCAGGGAACAAAATAGCTTGCTACACTACAGTGATTGGGTGTTTGCCATAGTGGGTGGACTACCCAAATTCAACACGAATAGTTAACTAGTAACCTCAACTGAGCCTCAAGGTCAGCTTAGTTTTCTTGTCCTTTATTGCAGTAGAGCCAAGCACTTTCTGTATCACTCTAACCTGGACCCACATGTTGCTCCAGTTTTCCCAACATTCTTTACCATATTGAAGGAATTAACTGTGTTGGTGGATTTTATTGAAGTTACTGACCTTATATAGGGAAATGAGGTAGTGGAACTTTTAGTGTTTGGCTGCCTGAGGATGCAAAGCTTTTTTCTACTGTCATCCTGAACTGCAGTGAAACCAAAAAATAAAAATAGAGAAAAGAAAATGAAAGTAGGAATTTTAAGACCACTCAAGCTAGTCTTTCTCTGCCAGTTAAAAAATTGGTGATAGCTCAAGCTAAAGATTATTAAACAAATAAAATCATTTTTCATCATAGGAATTTCCAAAGTTCTGGAGAAAATACTCATTTTAAAAGCTTGGGCCCAGGCATGTAGAAGCATGTCATATTCTTAAGACCAAGCTATATAGTTTCAGCAGCTGTCTTTTTCTTTTACTTCCCCCCTCCCCTATCCTCTGCCTACCTGTCTTAAGAAAACCCAGTATATGAAAACTTCAAGTTATTAAACAGATAAATTAGCAGAGCTATACTTCACTTCCTAAAAGGATTCACTTAAGAGTACTTTTAAATAGAAAGATCTCCCTGGTACATCTAGAATATAAATTGATTGGTAACAATTTGAGCCATATAAACGAGTGCATTATCCCTAAGGCCCCTAATGTACAAAATGAAGTCCAAATGTACAAATGAAGCCCCTAATGTACAAAATGAATTTTTAATACTGAAGGCTTCTACTGAATTATGTTATAGTTTTTAGGACCTGATAGAACAGATTCAGATTTCCTTTTTCTCCCCCTAGATAACCCATGTAATTTCCATTACTCAAGGCACCAGAGCAAAGGTGTCAAATTTGCATCTGCAGATAGCAAGAAACTAAGGGCCACAGGACCCAGATTAAAATGTATTGGGGAAATGTTTAACAGAATATATAAAACTACAGTACAACATAGTTATTATTAACTTGTGATTTTCTAAGTCAATATGTGGCCCACAGGAAACTATTTATCTTGGAGTTTGATACTCCTTCACTAAAGTATATGAAATTAACTTTCCAAATGGGCTCCTAGTAGTCTTACTATAACTATCAGTTGCTCTAGGGAGAAATGGACGAACTTGACTTTTGATGTTTCTACATAGGATTTCATAATTAAACACTTCAAAATAGCTAGAACTTGATATTTCTTCAAGAGCATCTGAGAAATAAGTGTTATAAAGCAACAGTACAAAATTAAAGTCAGCATTCTGCATTCTCTCGTTTTTCTGTATTGTATCTGACATCAGCCAAAAAAAAAAAAGAAAAAGAAAAAACAAACCACAAGTGTTAAAGGATGTCATTTATTTTGAAGAACCAATTCTATGAGAAAATAGCCTGGCCATTGGGTATTTAGGAACTCTCCTTCTATGGAACCTTGAAAGAGCTCTAGTTATGCTCAGTGAGCTACAAAATATGAGGCAATAAAACTGATTAGAGTCACCTGTTAGAGAAGCAAATTAAAGTAATTTGTAATTTTTTGATCATTTTACAGTATGTGCACATGTACACTGAGTTAATGCACAAATATGTCATGCTCTTAATAGGAATTTCATAGGAAAAAAATTAAAAGAAAGAATTTTTCAAAATGCAGGCATCAAGGTTCCTAGTCATTTAATCCTCCTCCCTCCCCGCTTCATTACGTCTCAGTTATCAACTAGACTTATAGTCAAGACCAAAATATACTTCTCTTGTTTTAGACCCATTGTCTCTTTAAGACTTTTATAAATTGTTGCCTTGACTTATGAGTGAGAGATTCTTTGAATAGACTTCTAAGAAACAAAGGATCTAATTCATTGCTCTGTCTTATGGAAAGCCAGAAATGTCTCCTAGCATGACCATATCCGTTAAATATGGCTGAAGGACTCCATTAAAAATTTCCAAAGGGCTGTATTCATTGAATAGAAGGACCACGAATATATTGGCATAGATGTTGTATATAGTCTGAACATGCCAACACAGGTCAGGTAATCTATTTTCAGGCATTTTCAAGATATTAGCTTTTGCCACTCCCATCTTTGTCAGTGTTGTTGACTCACATCGCTACCAGCTTAGAAGGAAGGGACACATAAATTCTAAGTATTATTGCAGAGATGCGGGGCCATAAAAATATTTACTGAGCTATTATACTCATTGAATCACGATTTCTGAGACATGAGAGTGCTGGTGGAAAAAATTTACCAGAAAAATATATTTTAGAAGCTCACATCCTCAAATGTATCTCATTATTAATGCCTCCCAGAAATCTACTATTCAATTCTTGGCCTAACCTGACTTTCAAAACATTTGCTTGTGTACTTGCTCCTTGGTTGTACAATATAAAAGTTGAGAAACAGCTTTAAAAACTCTAAATCTCTGCATCCCTATCCCGTAATGTGACATTTGGCAGAACATTTGGCTTTTTACCAGTATGAGAAGTGCTTTGGTTTTATGATATTTGATTCAGACCTGGAACAAACTGGTCAGCTAATGTTATTCCAGTTTCTGATCCTTGATTGGAAGGCAAATTGTTTTAGTCACACAGTGGTCTCTTGGACCTTTTCTCTTAACCTCCTTTTTCTTGTTTTTAATGTGGGTATCTTTGTCCCAAATTACCAATAGTCCCCCACCAAAATGACTTAATGGGATATTTTTAAGGTGCCCCAGAAAAAGGACTTCTTTCACTATAACCAAGTATTCAGTATATCTATTAGCACACACATACAAAAAAAAAAAACCATATAAATTTACCCAAATAACTTGGAGTTAGGGAAAGAAGGGAAAGCTGCTTGAAAAAAGAAACCATTTCTCATGAAATTTAAGAGTGTCTTGTTTCAGCTCTGAGGGTCTGCAAAGGTGGTATTTAATGCATGGCAATCGCCATTACATTCTAGTTTAAAATTTGCTCCCCAAACAAGTTGAACTAACATACCCTGAAGAAATAGCATGATTTTTACTTAAGAGTAGCTTCCATATTTCACTTCTAATCCATCCCCAACTTGATACAGCAATTGAGAGCCAGAAGCATTCCCCATAGAATACCTGCTAATTTGGACTCCCCTGCCCTGATTCAGTATGAGAGCCCCTCTGACCTAAGTACTGTAGGTATGGCCTGGCCAATGACTGGCCATCAGATACTGGTAGGGAAAGGTATGTCATCCCAGCAGTGAGTCGTATTTGTTGGGCACAGCCCACAATGCCAGAGAATTATAGGATGATGAATTATCATTAGAATCTGAGTGGTCTTTGTGTTAGCTATGGAGACTAGGTCCCATTTGTTAATTGTGCTAAGATCATTTGGAAATGGCTGATGTATCACCATGGTCTATTGAGCAAGAAGGTCTGCTGTTTTCACAGTTTGATAAATCAATGCATCACTGCTCACAATTTCTTTCAAATACATACATTCACTTGTCCTCTTTGCTTAGTTGAACAGCTGCAATTACTGTTACGTACAAGTGAATGTTAATTATTTTCACATTCCTTCACAATAATGATTTTATTTACAAATTAGAAGACTTTATCACGTTTTCAACATAAAACAAATACACTGGTTGAATCAGTGATATGTCATGGTATGTGACTTATCATTGGCTGAAAATGTTAATTAAAATAAACTTTCCATACTGAATGTGAGAAATGTTGACTAAACAGGATTATCATTTACACATAAGGATAATTATTTAATATCCTTTTAAAATGTTTACAGGAAAGTTTAATAGAAAACTTGCATCCAAAGATAGATATCCTTTAGATAGATTTAAAGCTTAAACCTTGACATGCAAATGGGGTTGATACTAAACTACTTAACTGTCTAGTGTGATTATTACTTATACCTCTCTGTATTTACTTTAAATTAACCTTGTAGTTAGAATGATAGTATTTGTGTAATAGTCCTTCGAGCATTGCTTCAGTGTCTGTCAGCTAATAATGCTTTCGATGTTTTTGCTTTCCTCAAATCAAACTTGTTGTTTTTTTAGGGTGGTTATGCTGCCTACCGGTATGCCCAACCTGCCACCGCCACTGCGGCTGCCTACAGTGACAGGTAAGTCCTCTCTTATTACTGATAAGGACTTGTACATTTATGAAATGGATGGGAAAGGATATTATACCTTGATTTTGGCGAAGCTGCATGAGTGATAGGGAAAACACAGAAAAGTTCAGTTGTATGGATACTGCTTATTATAGAGCTATAAAAGAGAAGTATGAATGCTTTAGCCAGATAAATTCTAGGTCTCTGTCATAACTCATTAGGCAGAGATGGTCTGTGTCCCTTAACACACTCTCCAGATCTCTCCACACACACACGTACATATCACACACACACACACACACACACACACACACACACACACACACAGTCTACCACCAACATTATTTTATGGATTCATAAACTCAGAGTTGAAAGGCACCTTCAAGATCAGTATTATCTTGTCTGACCTCCTCATTTTACAGATGAGGAAATTTAGACCCAGAAAAGTTAAGTGTCTTGTCAAAGGTCACATAACAAGGGTTAATAGTAATAGTTATTTGTCTAGCGCTGAAGCAGAAAGTGGAAGACAATCATTCAGGTAGTGAGCTATTTTTCAAGTCATTTCCCTTTTGCATCAGGACAAAGATTTCCTTCACTATGTATTTTAAATTTAGGAGTCAAACAAAAGGACTCAGATCTCAAGCTGAGGCAGGGGGAGGGAAGGGATGTGAGGTATAAAGAGGGGGTTTATGTAGCATTCAAAGGAAAATGGACTGGTTTTGGTCATGCTCAGACATTATTCAGAAGAATGTGTCAGAATCTGCCTGAAGTTAGAGACAGTCCTAGGATTGATGTCAAAACACAGTAAGGGTAAGGTTGCGTGTGTGTGTGTGTGTGTGTGTGTGTGTGTGTGTGTGTGTGAGAGAGAGAGAGAGAGAGAGAGAGAGAGAGAGAGAGAGAGAGAGAGAGAGAGAGAGGGACAGAGGGACAGAGAGACAGAGAGAGAGAGAGACAGAGAGAGAAGGACAAAAGAGGAAACGGAAAGAGGGAGAAGAGAAAAATGTGGAGAGAAAAAGGTAGAGCAGGAGGACAAAACGGGGCAACGAAAGAGAGAGGAGAGGAGAGAAGAGGAGAGAGAGAGAGAGAGAGAGAGAGAGAGAGAGAGAGAGAGAGAGAGAGAGAGAGAGAGAGATTGATTGAGGAGTTACTGTAGAGTCAGTAGAGTCAGTGGCATAAGTAGGAAGTCAGCAGTAATTTTTGTATCCATCGCCATAACACAACAGATCCCCTGGACAACTGTATTTCAATTAAATGCTATTCGTCGATTCCATTTTCTGAGAACACATTGTGAATGTTAAAAATGCTCTGCATGCTTAGTTGCCATAAAGAGTGCTTCTTCTGGTAATGACTTTTTTTTA
This sequence comes from Notamacropus eugenii, assembly GCF_028372415.1. Classification (NCBI taxonomy): domain Eukaryota; kingdom Metazoa; phylum Chordata; class Mammalia; order Diprotodontia; family Macropodidae; genus Notamacropus; species Notamacropus eugenii. The sequence goes on from NC_092872.1 coordinate 85,476,523, forward strand.
ATTAAACAATGTTTCATGAATAAATAAAAAATTGCATGTGTGGCTGAGGCATGCTGTATCTATCAGACAGGTAAGCAAGTGACTTTATATGACATTCCTGAACCAGTAACATCAGCAGCAGGCGCTGCTCTCTCTTTACGCCTGGCCTGTCGTCTCTCAGTTCCTTCATAAGGTTAACAGTGACGTGCTTTATCAGTAGTTTTCATTCCATTTTCACAAAGGTCTGTTGTTAGCATGTTGCAGCTACAGTATTCTTGTGTGATCTTATAAAGCCAGATTATAAATATAAAGCTATATTTCAGCAATCACAAAAATTATTTTTTTAAAAAAGCCATTTAGACAGCTACAGTTCAGATCTCACTATCTCTTGGAACATAGAGTGTTGTTGGTTTGGGCTCTTTTCCTCCTTTCTGCCCCCTGCCCCCAACCCCAGAAGAAAGTTTTCAAGGTTATAGGAACCTCCAAAGAAAGCAAACAGTTGTCAGGATGCAGTTCTAAATGAATAAACCAAAAAAACCCCAATCATATGCCAAAGGTAAAATATCAAATTTTAAATATACTTCTGTCTTCAGTATTTTTTGACGTTGGAAGACAGACAGGGTCAACAAGGCTAATTAAGGTGATGGTGAAATTGACAGACTCAAGATAGCTCTATAAATGAAAAGATTCAGTGAGATTACAGTTGGCACACAGAAAAATTTTCATGTTATCAATCATTAGTAATGCACTAAAACCCTAAATTACTTTATGGCAATATATCTAGTATGCTAAATTTTCAAATACTCACATTGTATGTAATTATAATGATAATAATTTCAGACTTCTGTATAATTATAACATTCTTCAGTGTATTTATTTCTGTGAGTTTTATCCACGGTCTCAGAATAAGTGTATACTTGACCTTATCTCCCTCCCAGTTGAATAAGGTTAACTATAAATCTGCAAGTTAATTGCTTTCTTCTATGACAGCTTCTTAAACATTTTAAAGTAAATAATGTAACGTTTTTCTCTTATGGAATTATTTGACAATTTGGACACCTCAAACTGCACTTGCCTCCTACAAATTAAAGTTTTCATTAATTTTATAAAGGACAGGGATTTGTGAATTTTTGTGTAAAGTAGTTTCTTATTTGGTTTAGATATATTTATTACCCATACATATCACTGGACAATGGCCCTTAATTTTAGATTGGTAAAGTTTGAGTATGTAACTCCTACTTTAGTGTAGAAGTTTTAGTTCAGAAAAACACTGGAATATTCTCTCATCTGTGTAACAGTCCTTTTTTGTTGTTCAAATAATAGGCAGGTCTTGCACATTTGGTCTAATTGATTGCTTTTGATATTGAATATAAATCCCGATTTAACTTATTCTTTAACATAATACTTACAGCACATGAAAATATAACATCAAGGCAAATGCAATGGATGGTACCCTAAATTGCCATGAAAAGATCATTCTTAAAATGCTATATATGATGTGGTTTGTAAAGTGTATGTATGTGTGACAAATTGTAAGGCTACATTTGGTGACACGTTGTCCTTAGCAAAGGAATAGGAAAAGGGAGGCCTATTTGGACAAGATAAGTATTTGGGGGAAAATGTGAGATTAATAAAATAATTCGTGAATTTGGATGCAACACACAAAGTTATTCAGCAATATCTACTCTAGAATTTTCTCTTTGTCTCCTTATACAAGGTGTCCTAAAAGTCTGTTAAAGCTTAAAACCATACCACAACTTTGGGGACACTGTGTATAATGTACCTTTGTCCAGAAAAATATCAGTAATGAGAAGCAACTAAGACAGAAGAGACTCAAGCGGGGTAGGAGAGAAAATTCTAAAGAAACAAAAAATCTTTTAACATTAGAGAGATGAAGAAATGAAGAAGGCTTTGATAATATCTACTGGTTAGCAGTAGAATAAAGACAGACACCTGCCATCATGTGAACTATTAACAAATTAACTCTGGCATTTACCCTGTAATCATACATCACTCTCTGTGACTTCTTGAGAAGGAGAGATCTGTGCTGAAGATTATCGTTTCCCATTGAGGCAAATTTTACCTTTTATCAGCACAAAGTCCTCATCAAATTAAAGATTCTGGGACTTTGAAGAAATTGGACTATCATTTTCTTGGAACTATTCAAAAGGCTCTTGAGACAAGCACCTCACAGATTCTCCACAACAGTCTTTAGTTAACAGATCACATGATATTGACCTGAGGCATTCTTAGTGGCTCTGAGACTTTGTCTGTAAGAAGGAAGATGTCCCTGTTTGGGCAAAGATTAATATATAATAGAGGGCTGGTTGGCATAATCAAATTTTAGGGTTCATGGAAGAACTTAAGGGGCCTATAAAAACATCTTTTCCTTGGAATGTAAAAAGCATTTGATAAGTATCCAATCTCACCCAAGCAAACAGTTATTTCTTATGTATTTCAAGTGTGATTTAAGGAAAACTGGCAAAGCTATCAAATTAGATTTTTTTGTGAGACAACCAGTCAAAGCATGGCGAAGGGGTGTATTGTCATTTGTCATTGCATGTTCACTTGATGTTGCTAGAATGTCTGTAATGCTGTACTGGGTTTGACAGGTCCATCACATTAGCTCAATGAATGGCTTGCTTGAATTAAGCCCAAAGGCAGGCATATTTTTTTATTGATTGGCTATTGGTTCTGTGTTTTATGACTTGATTGTTGTTATGTATTTGAGCAAAGAAAAGTTTCCCGCATAATGAGTTTTGCCAGCTGTATCTGGGTAAATGTATATGATGTGTACATGCTTTCCAAATACACATTTTCTTACCTGAAAGGCAAATAGACTTTACACTTGCCCTGTATGAGATAACAATAATATATATAATGAAATGTCCCTACATATATGGACATATCACACTTAAAGCATAATATATACATGGCTTTATCCCTAGAAAAATGTAGATTGTTAGTTTTCTACAAGAATTAATGATAAACCTGTTCTATTAATAGAGAACCATTGAGCTAATTGGGATCTTAGGGTAGCCACAAGCGAGTTCTTTTGCTTAAAACATATGCTATACTTCTTTTAAAACCTCATAAGCATGTAATCCATTTCTGAATACCAACCATCTTTTAGCACACTGCTGTGGGGAAGTACATCACTGTCTTCTTCAGGCTTGTTATAACTAATCCCATGTGAAATATAGATCAAGTAAATTTTTTGTATAGGTTTTCTGACAGCATAGTGGAACTCCAAGTAAATACTGCAACCTCAAGAATCCCACTACTGCCTTCATCTTTAAACTACAGATGTGTTTTCAAAGATACACACAGACACACACAGACACACACACCCCTAGCTGATCATCTCTTGCAAGAAGTACTACTCAGTAATGATTATTTTTTTAATTAGAGCTATTAAGTCTGAATAGTCATGACTGAGTTAACTTTTAGTTGTTAAGATATATATCTAAGTCCGAGACTCCTTTAGCAGTTCTTTATTAAGTGAATTTAATTGAATCAAGTCTTGGAAGCAGAAGAGAATTTCCTGGCAAATCCTTTTGCTCATCAAGTAGATTTTTTTCTTGGAGGAAAAATTCCTTGAGAGGTAGCTGGGGACCAAGCTAGATAATCAGCATTTCTGCTAAGGATCAGTCCTAATCTTTGAATCACTAAGATATGTGCCCTAAGCAAGTAGACCCTTTGCTCTCTCAGTACTTGTGATTTTAGATCATGTAGGAGGAAAAAAATATACTGGGGAAATGAACACCCAAAATAAGCACACATTCCCCTTATGCTTCCCTAAGCCAAGAATCTAACTGATAAAAATAGATGAGATTCGAGTTGATTTCCATTAATGTGAACTGTTCTTTTATATAATTTAGGCTTATATTTCTTTTAGACATGAACAAATAATAGAGAAATGCAGTTGTTAAAATAGACAGCCTGATAATTTCATTTCAAATGAAATCCCATTTCATTTGGGGTCCTTATAAAATGATATATACTAAAAATTTAGGAGTTGACAGCATATAAAACATAATAGCATCTTCAGTGGAAAAGTTAATTTACCATTTAAGATTTTTGTGGAAAGATTAATTTTTTAAATTGTTATACTTTAAACATTTAATGGGTATACTTTTTATGCTATACAGCAGAGTAAAGAATATTCAAGCTGTGAGATTAAGTTAATGAGAATGGGCCAATCAGCTTAGACAAAGAAGTGAAACTCCATTATCGTTAGGGGCGTCTCTCTTTTTTTTTTTAATAAACCCCTAACCTGTTGACCTAGGATGAAAAGTTGAAAGGATTCCCATGAAGTTCTGTTCCCGTCTAACTCCCACTACTTTAGTCCAAAAGGGGGTTTACTCCGATTAAACAGGAGAAAGAAGGAAATGACCTATATTACAATTCTTTATAAATGACCAGTACTGAGAACTGTTGGCATACTTCAATGGAAATTCCAGTTCATCTGGAGTCTGATGTATAACAGAATCGCATTGAAACTTCATAGCAAGAAGGAAAACAACCAAAACTTGACAAGAGTCCATTGGACTATATGCCAAAGTCTGATTTCATTTGAAAGAAGATTCAGTTGTTCAGCATCAAAGAATACAATGGATCTAAGCCTTAATAAAACAAAACAAACAAAAAGTCACAGAAGCTTTGGATAGGGAATGCCATCTTAGATTCTAACCTATGATACATTTACCAGGCAAAGATTGCTCCTCCAATTCCATTTTGTTAGTAGTTTTTGTTATGTTCAATGATACTCATTTAAATTCCAGGATTATACAAATCAAAATGCCATGTCAAGTTGCAATAACATCATAGCAGAAACTTCAAGCCACTGCTTCAGTATGAACATATAGGTGAATGGATTATCATGTCCAAAGTCATATTGGATCATCAGTAAAAATCATATAAACAAGTTTCAATGACTATTTACATAACTGATCTCCTTCATTCACCTTTTGAAAGTAGAAAGTGAAGCCAGTTATTACAGAGGATTTCAGTAGACATTCAGTGATATCCTGTAGTGCACTTGAAGTTTCCTGCTCAGAATTATCCAAGTTGAGGAAAATAAAGCTATTTTTACCACTTTGTAGTTTATGTAAGGGAGCCCTTTGAAGAAAGATTTTTTGTTGTGATTGAATAGTAGAGGATTTTATTTTCTGTATTGCAGATGTAGATTCAAGATGGATGCATTTCAGCTCCTTATATTTCCTTGCACCCACAGCAGTGAATATATTGTAGGATATAAGTAATGAAAGTAAACTTCTAGGTCACTGAAGACCTTCCTCACCTACTTTCTAATCAGGATATACTTTTTGCTAAAAATTCAGCTCTATAATAAAAAGCTGACTTTTCCATTTTGGGGCAGGACATCAGGGCATTCATGCAAATTGACATAGATCAGGTTACATTGTTGAGAGACTTGTCTGTAAATATTATTTATAATTAGTACCTTGTTTAATGTGATAGATACGTTTCTAAAAAGTTGAATGTCAGTCAATTCATAGTTTAGGGAAAGTTATTATTTAAATTAACCCTATAGAAAACCCTTTGGTAAATGAATATTATTTTTGTAGCATGAATAATCTCTTTGCAACTTATCTGTTTTCTCAAATGTGGATTTTCCTGCTTTATTTTTCCTTCAGAGGGTTAGAGACCTATGTTGTCCTTCCCATGCATGCAATTTCTTTTCACCAAGTAGAAAATGAATACAGGGGTTGTATGTTTTTCTTACCTAACCATAGCCCTGCTTTTTGTTTTTCATCTTGAAATTCAGAATCACCTAAAGTATTTCACAGCAATGAGAATTACTCAATGAAATCTATTTTCTGAGTAAAATTCTACAATAAGAATTTAAATGGCACTGAAAGAGAAGAAAAATAAAAAGTATAATTAAATAATATGCTGAAAATAGCCTATGTTCATTTTTCTTTAAATTTCTTGCTTTTGTATCTTAAAGACTAAGTGCTACTCAAGCCTCTATGATCACCAGTGAATTTGTTTCCTGGATTTCTTCCATATATATTTCTTTAAAAAAGAAAAGAAAAGAAAAAGTACTAGAGTCCATGTTTCAAGAACAAACTAATTATACATCTGCCCCATAATCTAGAATGGTTTCTTAACAATTAAAGAGGACTTTTTAAAAAAATATAATAGTCAACAGACTGAGCCAACATGGAATTAGGGAGATATTCCAAGAGATTCTAACCCAACAGACCAAATCTGTCACAGTCAAGTGGATCAGCATTTTCCCAGTGATAGAACAAGCCATAATATCTTCTTTAATCATGTCAGAGTCTAATAATACAACGTTTTTTGGACAGGTAATTGATTTTATAGACCACAAATAAACAAATAAAACATTTTTAAGTATTCTGAGGCAGAATTCTTCAGGTATGAAGGTTTTAGAAGCAGGTAATTATTTGGAATCCCATGTAGTAGGCAGGTTTAGGAAGGCAGGCTGACTAGAGCTCTTCTAGGATGAGATCAGTCAAATGCAGCCATTTTAGATGAGTTAGTTACATTTGAAGGAAAGAACATAAGAGAGAAGTAATTCAACACATTGAAGGGGAAGAAATGAGCAGGAGAATGGTAGCTCAGAGACCATTGTGAGGATATGATAATATTAAAAAAAACATCTGAGGCTTCTAGAGATTTCTGATGACTTGCTTTTTGTCAAGTAACAAGTCAGCATATGTAAGTTGAATTACTTTTTTTTTAGATAGAATACAACTTTTTAAATTCCAGTTTTCCTTCTAAATAAAAATGTGTATTACTGCTACGTAAGCTCCTCCTCTGTAGATATTTATCAAAACTTCATTGTAGCAATTAAATGAATATGCACACATGTTACATTTTTTAAAAAAATTGTTGTGGCCACTGAAATGCACCACAATGTTGCCATGTGTCTTAGACAGTTTTTATGACTCTCTGTAACCAAAATCAATAAATAAAATAAGACCATCCCCTTGTAGCTGACCTTCTGGTACTAAGCATTTTCATTTTAGCTAGACTGTTTCTCAGATAACAAATACCCAAGACTGACATCAGGCCCCTCCCTGCATAAAGTCTTTCCATTTTAATAGGTCCTGTTAAACTATGTGCTACTTTGGTAGTAGTCTTTAAGGCCTCACAAGAATCTCCAAACCAGGAAAGCCACTGGAATAAGACTTCTTGGAAGATGTACACACATATACTGGCAATTTAATTTTTTTTGGTTTTGCTGATTTCTGTTTGAATGTTAGCCTCTTAAAAATTTTCTCAATAATTACATAGCACATGCATGTAGACACTGTGAAGCAGAAAACGAGTGACCTTTCATAGCATTTTCCATGGCTTGGATCATAATGATTGATTCCTTTGGAGTTAGACACTCATCAAACCTGTGATTCATTTCATATTCTACTGAAAAAGCAAAAGTGACTAGAATTAGAAGATTTATCGGGTAGTAAATTCACTTAATAATAAAGGTCTATGTGCTATATCTTTTTGGGAGAGCTTGCACTGGAATTGTTGAAGCAAGTACCTCAATATTCAAGTCAAAGAAATGCATTTGTTTCAACTCTCTGAATATTTTAGGCAAAAATAAATAAGACCTGAAATTTTGTGGCGAAATGTAATTACCTAGGATATAGAAGTATTATGTTGGTACAATTTTTTCTGACTGTCCAAGGAATGCATATCTTTGATAAGCCTAAATCAGTGATTCCCAACCTTTTTGGAGTCATTCAAGACTCTTGCGTTCTTTAGTTTTGTCATGACTTCCCTACCTCTTTTTTTTTTTTTTTTACTCCAGACCTGCGACTTTATTACTATGAGTAACTCCTAGTATGGAAATTCCCTACACTAATGCAGATTCATTCAATTTAGCAAGCATTTATTGAATTGTGCTAGGGGCAAAATAGTTTCTACCCTAAAAAGCTTATACATTGATCTATAACTTATAAGTTATAGAAAGTTGCCTGAGGCACTGAGAGCTTAAGTGACTAGCAAGTTCACATAGCTATAGTCCCCACGAATATCTAACCCTACTAAGTAGTACGAATGTTGTATTTTACAATTTTTATGAAAGCAGATAATAATTATTCTTTGAAAATGACACGTATTATTTGTTCTGTTTTATTGGGACACTTGCTTCTTTAGCCATTTAAAAAAATGGTCTCTTGCAGTTTTTCACTATATAATGAACAGATAACTTAATTCACATAGTATCTGAATCAGAGAGCAGAAGAGCTAGACAAGGAGATCTTTGAAAATTTTAAGCACACACATACTGCTAACTTAATCAGAACTTGATGTCAAAACCATAGTTTTAAAGATTTCCCCCTAGAATTCTTCCATTCTGATTCTAGAACAAGTTATATTCTTACTTTGTCCTGGACTTCCAAGCTTTTGATAAGTAGAATTTAATAATCCAACCAACCGTAGTAAACCTTACCAATGCACAAGAGTGGTTTCCTTTTACTAAAAATTTTGAAGTGGGGCAAGTTTGTCCTCTAACGTCAGTTTAACTTTCCACTCCTATTTTCCCCAACATGAACATGTGACCTGTAGCTACTTATCACTCATGATTCAGGCTCTTATATCAGAAAGTATTTATTGTAGTAACTGCAATGCCAGTCACTGTTTTAAGTACTGGGGATAAAAATACCATGAATGAAATAATCCTTACTCCTAAATAGCTTCCCAAAAAGCAAACATTTGGAGAATTCAACCCTTCCACCTCCATCAGACTTACCAGTGCCTTTAGTCCAATCTCTCAGGATCTACCCTTTGCTCAATCATCTACCAATGGATTAGTCACATTAAACTAACATCTCTTGATGTGTTAGCTCCATAATGTCTTAATCATCAGCCTGAAGCCAAGCACTGAGGAAAAGGTCCTTTACTCCTAACAATTTAACAACAGAAGTGTCACAGAATATCTCTGTTCTGGAATTAAATCGGAATTGCAGATTACTTTAAAGTAACCTCCACTATATTTAAGCCTAATATACATTGTAAATGAGTCCTAATAAGCAAATAAGATAAATGAATTTTTTTAAAAAAAGTCTGACATTTGAGAGTCCATTGTTGAAGGCACCTCTAAAATATTTCTCAAAGAAGGTTTTGGTTTGAAAAAGCTAATGATTTTACTCTGAGTTTCCTATAATCCCGAGTATGACCCATTATGAACTTTTGTCCCAATAAAATATCTAATTTATAGAAAATGTCAAATTAATGGAGTCTGAAAGAGAGAGCTTTTGGTATATATTGAAGGGTATATAAAGGATGTTCATGTGTGATGAGTCAAGCTATGAGTAATAAATATGTTCTACTACAATATTCTCGTTTAGGATACTTATGTCCCTTGTACACATGACTTTACTCTCTCCTCCTACGGCCCCAAACCGTCATAGCCTTTTAAAATGAGGAGGAATAAATTTTGTGTATCTGTATACATATGTACATATATACTAAGTAGATCCTATCTCCTTGCTAAAAGATCATTTACTCATATTATTGAAAATTAAAGATGAACTGTAAGAGTAACGTAGAAGACAGTATTGAAAAACTAAAAAGCTACTTATCAGAACATAGGAGAAATCTCCCATCATCTCCCATCATTTCATACATAGATATGTAGAAAATATGCATATATTCACATGTATACATATACGAACATACCCACATACTATACACATGCATTTGTATATGTATAAAACATATGTGTCATATGTATATGATATTATATATTCATGCACAGAAAGTTATGTTTATATAATTTTTTTCTTCATTTTGTTGCTTATAGTCACTGGACCATAGATTCAGAGCTAGAAGGGTCCTTAGAGTATTTGTAAGTCACCACCCAAACCTCTTGAGGATTTTACGGATTGTGAAACTGAGGCCTTCAGGTTTGTGGGAACCTGCCTATGGTTTTACACATTATAATAGAGTACTAGCTCAGAGGTGAACTAAGATTCTTTGATCCAAAATCTAGCATTCTTTCCAGAGCAACTCACAGTCTCCTCCAGAGTTTCTGTTTGTTTTTTTCTGTTACCTTTCTAGTTAGAAGTCAAGCTCTTTAATTAGAATTTTTTAAACACTTAGCTTTTTTATGGAAGGTACTCCTTTTAAACACACACGTGCAAGCACACACCAACCTCTTCTCATAGATGTGCCACATTTGTTTTTTAAATTTAGATGACAAAATTACAGGCATCATTTTTACAGTAAGAATAAATGATTATCAAGATGCTCAGATGTGTACAATGTCTATGTAACTATTACCACTGTATTACATGAATCCCCTTACTTGTTTGGTGCAGACACAGCCTTAACAAATTTGCATAAGTTTTGAGTGTAGACCCCCTGATAGAGATAAGGAAACAAAACCCAAGTGTAGGAATGCTACTGGCTACAAAGTACCTGTCATCTCAAGTAGAGTTTTGTTATTAGTAGCAGTTAAGAGCATGCATGAGAAAACAGTAGATCTGAAATATATAGCAAACTTATGGGTGAACTTCTGTATTAGAGTAAGGGTGGGGAGGGGATTCCAAGACTTTGTAGAGAATTCTTTTGGGGGATATGGAAATTTATCCTTATGTTGGAATCTCTTTGATTAACCAAATAGCAGGAGTATCTTTCTCCATCATACATCCCCTCCAGCAAGAATTAACTGAGCTCAAAATCTGGGGGGATTTCATAAATGTGATCATCTGACAAATAGTACCCTCCCTCAACAGATTGATACTTTCTTCAGACATTGGTCCCATACAAATCTCAGGGAGTCCTAGTTCTTCCGGAGATAAGAAATGCCAGTGGCTAGTGTCAGTTTTATGGACTAATGAAACTAGGAGTGTGTTCCACTGGAATTAAAATAGCCCAGGTACAAATTTTAGAGTGAAAAGGGGAGATTGTTAAACATAATGAAAAAGCAAAACACACTTTTATGTTTAATTCCTATAGCCCATTTTCAGAAACATTGGATAATGAATGAACATCTACATTCTGATTAGCAACACTCACAGATTTTTTGGTAGATATTCAAAATGGGAACTAATTCGCTTTGTTATGTAAATTTCCAAGTAAATATACAGGTATACGTTCTTTTATGAGGGAGACCATTTTCTGTATAAATATTTGTAAACTGATTCATATTTTAAGGCAATACAGTGGCTTACTCTTTGAGGGAATCTTCTTGTAATGAACCTCTTTGCAAAAAAAAAGAATATTAATATTAGCTTATATTTATATTGCACCTTTAACTTTCTGAAACACTTTCATAATCTGTTGTATTTTATTCTTATAATGGTCTCAATATAAGACCTGGGGAAAAATCATTCCCTAATGAATAATTTTTGTAAATATATGAATTTTCATATTTTGGGTTTGCTTAAAGTACATGTGTGCTATAATGGTGAAATCAATCCCCATGTAGATCATCACTAGTCTGGGAAAAACACTAGAGCAAATATTCTCTAAGGCTCAGTTCCATAGTAGCAACAGAGAGAAGACAAAAAGCCTTACTCAAGGTGATTCTCTATTACTGATTCATATAATTTGATAAACATATTTTTAATCAGTTTGTCTTCATTTATGTCTGGAAACTGCATTGCCCTTTCTAGATACTTTGCCCAAATTAGTATGTTACACTATTAACACTAGTATGTATTTGCCAGGATCTACATTTTTAAATATACAAAATTAAGTTTTAAAAGTATGTTTCCTTTATATACAAGTTCAGTTATCTGTAACACTGGATCCAGGCAGCAACTTGCATGTCTGATTCATAAATTACATATCCAGTAAATGGACATGACCCAAACCACAAAAACTGGACAAAATAATGGAATTAGACCAATAAAGAAAATGATTAGCACTTATAGCAGTAAGCTAAGAGATAGTGTATAGAGCACTGAACCTGGAATCAAGATGACATGAGTTCAAGTGCACCCTCAGACACTTATTAGCTGTGTGACCCTGTACAAGTCACTTAACCTCTGCCTGCTTCAGTTTCCTCATTTGTGAAATAAGAATTATTATAGCACTTGTCTCTCCCAGGGTTGTGGTGAGAATAAATTGAGATAATATTTATAAAGCACTTTGCAAAACTGAAAGCACAATATAAATGCTAGCTACATTTTAGCTATTTTCTCCCAGCTGACTGATCATTTTTCCATGAAGCAGTTTAGCTATGTAAATGGAACATTGATTCCTATATCAACACGAGTGAGAAGGGCTAAGAGTTAATATTTAACTTAATTTTAAAAAGTAAACCATTGGGAATTTTCAGAAGAAGTAATTAAGTGAGCAGTCAGTTGTTTTATGGGAGGAAAAACCAAATTGTACATCACATCATCATCAACTAAATTTACATTTGCCACTAAGATTCAAGAGAAGAACCCGACTATGTCCAGCATAGTCCAAGTGTAGCCTTTGAAATTTTCATCTTGTAGTTTGATTTGGGGCAGAAAAAATCTAATCGATTATCAGTCCTTAAACTATGTGGTCAGAAGAGACTCTTTAATCTGAAGAGTCTTGTCCCATCTTGGCTTGTCCCAAGATGTTTCTGTGGCATGAAGTTTTCTTCATTTCAAAGCCTCAATTTCAATCTATTCAAAAATAAAGGGCAGCACTTAGTGGAGCAGGGGAAGGAAGAGAACCTAAAGTAGGCAGAATTTCAGCGCTTAGAATGAGAAGGTTCAGTCTGCTATTACAATAACTCCTTGTCCAATAACCATATGTTAAGAGCTTGATTGCTTGTTTACAGTGCAAAACCTAGAAAAATGTGACTTCTCCCTTCTAGGAATTTACATTTTAAAGAGGCAACACAGATTCGTCTTTCTTCAAAGTAATTTGGGCACCATGAAAGTGGAGATAGGGATAGTTTTGCTTGAGATTAGGATTTCTCTCTCTACAAAAATCTTCCTGATTCAAGCAATTTTCCTGAAGAAGGGGCGGATTTGAGATGGAAATTTGTGTAAGATTAAGGAAGATTCTTAGAGTTGGAAATAATTCTATTTAGAATAAATGGTGAGAAAGATACACTTCCAGTAATGGAAGAATGAATGAAAGGAGCTGAGAGAGAATTACCCTGAGAAAGCAGGAAAAGATCGGAAAGGTGATACACGCTTCTCTTCCAAAAATTTAGGTTTGTTCAATTTATCCACTGGTTGCAGCCTACCATTTTCCCAGGACTCATTACCCTTGAATTAAATATTCCCAGGTTAGTCTAAGAGAATAATGATCTAAAATAGTTGTAGCAAATGCCTCAGTAGGCTCTTTAAATCTTAGATGTCCCAGAGGCAGAAATGACCAAAAAATTTGTTCCTGAGAGTCTCAAGGGACTGTGGCATTAGCCCTTTAGCAAAGCTAATTTGATGGTTCTGCTAATTTCACAAAGGAAATTTCCAAAGTGGTATTAGATTCCTCTAAACTACCACAAAATACTACATGGACATAGGATCCTGTCAACTTGCTAAAATGTTACTCATTATTGAAATTTTATTTCTAAGAATAGACTGCAAAAATAATGCGAAAGGCAATATTAAGTAAGCTAGAGTTAGAACAAGGAAGAAATCCTTTGGAAGCTGCTTCCTTTTTCCTCCCTCTGGGCATAAATACAACTCAAAATATTCTTCTTTTGTATTGGAAGGTGTATATTATAGCGGCCCATTTTGAAATTTACAAAGTTTTAGAAGAATATTTTAGAATATTTTTGATTGGGCATCTAGCTGTATCACTATCTCTCTTTGTATCTTAGGGAAAATAACCCAACAGAGAGTGTAATAATAGCAGTCTGTCATTCTCAGATATTGAAACTGCACTGGCTTCTGCCTTCTTTTTCAAAGGAAAAATGGAGATATTGAAAAAAAGACTATAAATTGCCATCACCAACTATCACCATGATCATGACCAGCAGCCCAGTGTAACTCTACTTGAACTGCTCTGTTAGGATAACTCCACTTTCATACTTGTTATATAGATGTGCCATTACCATAAGCTATTTTTCCACTTGACTTTTTGTTAAAGAACCAGTTCAAAACGGTTGGGAATCTTTAGCTTATGATTAATTAGTTCGCTCCATTGGTAAATGTCATAATGATCTCTGTAAAAGAGCAGTTTTCTAAGCTGTGAGTTGTGAGGAAAAAATAGTAATTGATTTTTGAGATAACAAAAACATACCTCAACATATTAATCCATATAAGTATTTTTCCCTTGAAAAGTAGGTAAATTGAGAGAATATAACCTTATTCCAGTGATGTTACCCTCGCTCAGAACATTTTTTGGAATCTTTTTTTTAGAATTGCCTTCAACATATTCTTTTGAATAATCATTATTTTGGGGGTGGAGTTGATTTTTCTTAAATAGTCAAAAATCACTCAGAATCAAGTCTATCAAACAAGGTGAGTAAAATCATTGTGCCTCATAAACTAACTCTGAGGGCAGTTCCAAAAAAGAAGTACCAAAAATCTATCGGTGGTAACATCTTTGGAATTGGTTCGTAGGCTTCCGCTTGACAACTTTGAAGCACAATGCTCATTTGGATATGTAAATCTTAGTATGCTTATGCTTTTATTTTTAATATCACTTCTTTTATAGTTCTACATCTTTGTGGCTCTTTTCATATTTTTCCCACTAACTCACAAACACAATATATGAGACTGGTACACCTACTAGTGGCACTTTTAATTGCCAGTTTTAATTAATGTCTCATGAGCTACCCAGACTCTTAAGGAAAATGGAGAGTTGGGGAAGAAGGAAGTAACCTCTTTGCAAGAGTTTTCTGTCAGAATTGGTACCCAGGAGAACCAGATTTTAGGATTTCTGGTAGATACAGGAAGCTGATGTGTCCCTGATTGAATCATGAGGGTCTGCTGCAAGGAGATGGGTATTTTGGTTTTTAAGTTAAACATCCAGTTCAGGCTGCCCATTCACTGTTACATAGCTCATGACAGCACAGTCACCTGGACTTGAGAAAAGTATAGCAGCATACATTGATTTCAGGCCATTCTTAATCTACTGTACAACTTCCATTACAACTATGTAAGTCAGAGAAGCTAAGCAAATATAACCCAAATAACTCATCTTGGTTTTTATTGATTTTACTTTTACTATTATCTGAACCTTCCTACTGAGCTACCGATGTTTGTAAGTCACAAAGGTCTTATGCATAAAGAAAAAGACAGTAGGAATAAGATTAAGTTTGCTTTGTTGTCTTGGGAAACCAAGTAAATGAGTTAGCTCTGACTTCCAAAACAGGCAAGCCCCCAAAGGTCCTTGTGCAAGCTTAATTCTTTGGCTTAAAAGTTAAGAGAATTTTGAACTGAATGTTAAGTTTTGGGGAATTCAGAACAATATCCGTGTGTAGATCTCAGAGCATACATTGTATTTTAGTAAAACTCTCTTAAGAGATTTTAAGTGACCCTGCTAATAAAAGCTTTTAATGCCAGGTTTCCATAACCATAGAAAAACAGATCGGGATCTAAAACATTTTCCTTGGTCAAAGCTGGCTGATCTATATAGTAGAATCTCATAGATGAGAACTGGAAACGTCATTTTTGCTTTTGCGTTTAATTAGTATTGTTAAATGGACAAATCATAATTATGGTCAACACACCAGGCTTATTCATGGCAAACATTCAGCTTCAAGCACTACCATTAGATTTCAATTTTTCATGGGAAAATATTATATAAATTGTGACTTCTTAAGAGAATTTTATCTTATTTTCTGTTTATTGAAATAATTTTAAAGTTCATTTTCCATTATTCCTTTTTTTATACTGCATTGTGGAAAAAACGAATTTTGCAAGAGAAGGTTTACTTCAAATCAAGTTCTCTCATTTACTTTTTGATACTACTTTATGTAGAAAGGCTATTCTAATGCTGAAATTATAGTCTATGAGAAGATGTCGTAGCAAATTCTCTTCTGAATTAACAGAAAGTATTTTTCTATTTTGAAATCATATTAGAAAATTTAAAGCCGAAATTTTGTTAATTTCTCAGTTAAGTAGATTTTCTACATGTCTTCATGTCTTTTAGCAGATACATTCACATACATGTAGTTTGGAATTTCCTACCCTCATAAATATATTTTAGCATGACACATTTATAACACCAAACATTAAGATTCCACTGAAAGCTTGTAAGTAGTCTATGTTCAGGGGTCACCATTAATTCATTTAAAAAATTCTAGCATGCTTACTCCATGATCTAAATTCTCCTGTTCTGAACGACGCCAACCCTTTCTCTCGCTACATTCATTAAAGTGAAGCACCTCCCTTTCCCCCCCATCTGTACACATCAAGTCAATTGGCAGATAGCACATTTCCCAGTGAGCAAGCAGTATTGTGAATTTTATCTTCTCTTGCAGAAATCAATTCGTCTTCGTTGCAGCAGATGAAATTTCTTGTAACACCTCTGCAGGTAACAATCATTGATACTCCTTGATGCATCCATCCAGGTCTCAATATCCTTTTTCACATGCTGCAGTTAATCACTCTAGAAAGCTTAGTAAAAGTCCATAATATAAATCTTTGGAGTCGTCTCACTAAGTTATAGCTGAAGCCTTCAGGCTCTGCCATATAAAAAGACATTAGATATTTTGCTGACTTTGATGTTTTATTTCCAGTTTTAATAATACATGATCCAGAAAAGTAAGACGATGTTGAATGAAGCTTCTTTAAAATCTTACAGCATAATTGAGACTATAATATTAAAATACTGAATGAAAAAGAGGATTAAAGGTTTAGACACAGCATTTCTATGCTATTTGACATATTTGGACTCACATATTTGGTATATGGGGATATGGATATATATATGTGTGTGTATGTATGTGTACATACATGTATATCTGTTTGTATGTGTGTATATATATATATATAGCATACATATATATATATATATATATAGCATATACATATGAGTAAAATAGCCCCCCCAAAAAAATCACTCGAAACCTACTGTGATAGAGATGTTAGGCTGTAGGAAGGTGTTGTCTGAGAGAAAGCTATGCCTTACGAGAGCTTACTAGAAGTAGTTTTCATTCTTCCATATGAAGATTCTGGGGTTTTTTTCTATTGAAAAGTGAGATGAGGGAATAGGGTTCAGAGAAAAGGGTTTTTGATAGTAGAATATTAGCAAATGGAAATTGCATAATTGTATGCTACGTACATGAAAATAGCTTCTGTTTTTGCTGCATTAACATGGTTCAGAATAGTTTAACCTACATTCTGGGTGGAAAGGAATTACTTCATTAAACGCTATTAGGTAAATGTTGGAACAAAACCCAAACGTAATTTTTACTCTATACCAAAAAATGTCACCTAAATGATTACTAGGAAATCCTGCTAATATTCTATCAGCCAGGAAGTGAAAGGAGGAAAAGATAAACACTGTATATAGCACACTCTAGTTGCCAATGATTTATTTCAAAAACACAAATTAAATTGAAGTTTTGCAAATTACTACTCTTCCAGAGTAAGTGACAGTTCTACACAGCTAGTAATAAAGAATGACCTTTCCCCCAGTTCTTTAGTTCTTACATTATTTCTGGGGGATGTAGACAATGGAGAGAAGGAAAGAGTGATCTAAAACTAAAAAACGAAAAACACTTCATGATCTTTCTGAACTCTCCAGTTCTGAAATCAAAGCCTTCCTTGATACTACAAGACCATTCAATCTGTATACCCAACAGATGCTGCAGTAATATCCTTTTGTGGTCAGAAATTATATTCTCTAAAGGGATCTTGACATTTTTAATGTAGAAAAGTGGCTAAAGTCTCAAATTAGCAACGAGACACCCTTTACCCACAAGCACACTATTTAAATTAGCAGTACAATGAATTAAATTATATAAAACAAATTTGATAATAGTCTTCAGTGTCCAATCTCAGGATTCCATTTCTCTCTGTAAGATCTGGTGAGATCATTATCCCTGCACTCAAGTATGTGGTAGAGTACTTTCTGGGCTCCTGTAATGGAGTGGGTTTTAATGACCCTGGATGCTTAAAAGGGGAAAAGTGTATTCAATTAAAGGAGGAATTGCTTTTTTAGGTGTTTTCTTTTAAAATGTCCTGTAATTCATTTATCTGCTCATTTTCAGAAGCCTTTTTAACTCCCCTTTTAAACTATTTGTATATTCTAAAATGTCATTTATTTCACTTGAATGTCTTAGTTTTAGGCATGAAACATCACTTAGAGGAGATCTGGTAAATTATCACCTTTATAAAAGCAGAATGTTGTTGGTGAAAGTCGTAAAAAGGGGTTGATTGGTTACCTGCTACAGTATAGGGTAATGCACTGATGCTAATTCAATTTAGAAGTTCAAGATAGTTTATCCATATTGTTTCCTTGGTGGAATGTGAATACATCTTGTGCTTTTGGAAAATTCTAAACATTGCTGTTTTGAATCATTCCCATGAATAAGTTCCCTGGATTGATCACCTGGAAGATTATTTCTCCCAGTACCCACCACTTTCTTAAGGGAGCCAAAAATAAATGAAATTGGTCTTTTTACTTATGCAGTGTGAATTGTGATGCATCATGAACAAATGACTATTTGCCAGATTGCTTCTTAGGAGGCATAATATTCCATCTCATGCATGCCTGGAAAATCATTAGAACACCTAGTGTGTCCACCTGCTAATGGAATAAATTCCTTAATCTTATATATGAATTTTAAATACAAATTTACCTCTCTTTACTGCTGTACTGTTCTCATAGTACTGCTGTGGGGTCTCTAAGTTTTGACCAATGAAGCACCTTTATCTGCTTGGGTTTCAGGGCCAGGAGGCATGGCTTAAAGTCTGTAATACCTACTCGTCAGAGTTAAAGACACCCTATAAGATGTGAGATACAACGACAAGCACTTAATTAAAATGTCAGTTTACAATATCTGATGGGATTTGTGGCTGAAATTCTCATAAGGAGCTGTAACGTTTGTGTTGTTTATGTCTGTCACTGCCAACAAAGTTGGCCAGAGGTAAAATGCCATCTATGTGGCTTAAATCAAAAGATAATAGATTTAACATGTGACCAAACCTTATCACACACACAAAAAAAGGAATAATCATTTTCTTCAGCTTTCAAAGTCACACCAAGCTACATGCTTCCTGAAGGAGAGGTTATAATTTTTGATAGTTCCTCTTTTAGGGGAATACTGAAATGCCTATTTTGCTTTTTCTAGCCTTGTAAAATAAACTGGTCTTATAAGTATTCTGGGTTTACAGCATTGTACTTATGGGGACATTTATTTCCTTAGCCCATCTTGCTTTATATCAGTCACTAAATCGTCGATGGGTCCAGTCATGCTGTTCTCTTTTTCTCCAGAAGGATACAAATTTCAGTGGAGAGGCGTTTCAGGCAATGTTCTGTTAACCCTAAGGAACACAAAATAGTCAGTCTGTCTACCTGCTTACCTCTATATTTATATAGGTTCTGCCTCTGACATCAAGGCACTCTTACAAGCCATCTGCTGCTCAAGACAGTACAAAGGGGAAAGAAGAATTCTTCCCTACAACTTAGACCACAGATTCCCAGCATCCAAGTCTGTGTGATATTATGAGATTTGGTCAAGGTTGGCTGATGGTAGTGGAAGATGGGCCATGAATATGAATGAGAGTTGAGAAGCAAGTTTGTTATTTTGGTTGGACCACTGACTAGGTGAACAGCTTTGATCAAGCTAGACCTTGGTACCCATTTATGAGTCTACGAGAAAGTATGGTTCGATGTAAATCGATTTCAATCTCTTTCTCTTCTCTCTCTCTCTCTCTCTCTCTCTCTCTCTCTCTCTCTCTCTCTCTCTCTCACACACACACACACACACACACACACACACACACATACACATACACACTACCACAATGAAAAAAAAAGGCTTTCATTTCTAGACATCAGAAATTTGTCATTTGTGTCCATGAACTGTCCGAAGACACTAAAGAGTTTAGAGCATTTGGGGGTTGTTTTTGCCATCAGTAGAAAAGTCCACCATCTTTGTAGTTGTTTCTCCTCTGAGTTGTACATTTTGAGACTGACTGAAGGTTGGGTGTGGCAGCAAGCAATGATTTCCTGCAAATTGCAGTGGCTAAAGTAACATTTTCATAAATTAATTTTCCAAGTTAAGGAGCTCAGCTCTTTTCTTTTACTTTGGCTTTGTAGCCATAGCTCCAGGGGGGCATACTATCATTTTCCTTCTCCTCTTGATGGTAGGTCATCCAGCCACTTCTGAGGTATGCTAAGTACAGCATTACTTTTCAACCAGGATGTGCCAGGGGGTTCAGAAGAGCTCTGAGGGGGCACAGAATAAATTACAGAACAGGCTAACCCAACAGTTTGTGTGCTTTACTTCATTTTGAAGATAAATGGCAAGTAATTATTTCATCTATCAGTATAGCTGTGTCAGAATACTTTATGTATGTATATATGCAGTCAATTCCCAATTATTTTCATTAATGAAGTGGGCCAGTGGTGCGGATAATCTAAAACACCAGATAATCCAAAGATCATTTCTGTTTGGCTTTGAAATGCATTATGTGATTTGATATCAGATTTACCTTACTAGTCATGTTTTGTGTCATTATAATGAGCCTAATAATTCTTGAGTGTACACGACTTTGTTAGGAGGAACCTAGCCTGGGATTAAAATTTCCCTGTGGGTGATCCATATATCAATGTAATTGGGAGTTGGCTATGTATCCTAATTTTATATCTCAAATATTTTGTGTGTGATTGTACAATATATGTAGGTAAAATGCTGTTCTGCAGAGTCTCTAAGGCCCAATACCATTACTAGGTGCCCAAATTACAGATGGGGAACCCTTTGCTCATTCATTATTTACTGATTGTTTGCTATGTATACAGCATTATATAAAGTTCTATGGGGGAATTCAAAAGAAGCAAATGACAGGAGTCCTACCTTCAGGAAGTTTACAAACTAGTTGGTATATATACACTTTATAAACAAGATGACGAGCATATCAAGCAGCATGTAAGCAAAAATCAACTGTGCATAACTGCAGAATAAAGACTGGGTAAAGTAGTGATCATTGGCAAGGGGGAATCAGGAAAACATAGTGTGGTACAGTAGAAAGATCACTGGTTCTGGAGTTGGCAGCGGATTCCTCAATGGTGAAATGAAAGGGGTAGACTAGACTCTGTGGCTCCTGAGGCCCCATCTAGCTTTAAATCGATGATCCTTAAATGTCTTGAGCTGGATCTATTGGACAGAGGAAACTGGACACAGTTGCAGAGTACCTTCTAGGTAGAAGAATGATATGAGTAGAATATGGGAAAAGACGTCAACAACTCATTGTCAGAGAATGGGAAGGAAGGTGGCCCCACAGGGACAGAAAAGCCAAGAAACTAAAGCAGAGAATTATGGGCCTTTTAGTCTTCCATGCATGGTAAGTCACAGGTTTGTCCAGGCATAAAATATCTGTAGCTATGGAGTCATAAGATTTGGATTCAAATCCTGCCTCTAATGCTACCTGTGTGATTGTAGGCAAGTCACTTAATTTCCCCAAGCCTCAGTTTCCTCATCTGTAAAATGAGAGTGTTAGAATAGATGACCTCTGAGCTCTTCTAGCTAGATCTATCACTCTATGACCATATAAGCTATTTCCCCTTTTGCACCTTTTGTCTACTCAGAAAAACCTGGAAGTGAGGGTCTCTATTCAAGTCTCTATGTTAGAGGGCTATAACTGTATTCATAAGGATTATGGATCATGATGGAGTCAAAGTTGTCTTAGCCACAAACTCATTTCTGCCAGTCACTTCAGTGTCTACAACATAACATAATATGCTGTAAAATAGACAAATAGATATATACACATGTTCATGCACATATGTGTTTATATGTATCTGTATATACACATCTCTACATACATATACCTACCTGTGTGTGTCTATACAAATGGACATATCCCTCTTCAGAGATCTGGTTAGTAAGTGCTAAGCAGGCTTTTCTCCTGATTGTATGCATCCATGAGTTTGGACAAGATTTGCTAAGTAACTCATATAGATGGTATAGGAGATACAAATTAAGTAACCTGGTGGTAATAGAATTCCAGATGCTTCCAGGTGTATTTTGAATAATACAAAAATTATAATCTTGGAAATCTGCCCTCATTTCTTCTTCTGTTCCACTTCGGGGTGTTTGCTGCATTTGGAAGCATTTTCTGGCTATACTTGTTTTTATCCACACAATTCCACTAAGTCAGTGAACTCCATGATAAGAAAAAATTAGAACCTTTTACAGATCTTAGAATAGTAACTGGTCACTTCAGTGCTTATGATATATGTACTATTTTTCTCCAGTTAAAATTGTGGTCAATATCTGTTGAAGATGGGATGGGGAAGTGTTTTACTAATGTTCTTAAGTAAACTTTATTCACATTCCTTATAATAGCCCTTCCTGCTACAACAAATTGTGGCATTCAGTATCTGTGAACTCGGTAATTTCTTCCTGCTTCTGGCCAGTGTTAAAGTAAAAGATGCATGTTGGCAGCATCGACTGATTGGTATCAGTAGCCCCTCAACTTATCCAATGTTCTTTTGAAGGGAGGTTCAGTTAATCCTTCCTTCTCACCTACTGGTGGAAACGTTGGAGGATGTTTGCCATTATCCCTCTGATGGTTTGCATTCCTCAGGTGCAGTTGTAGGTCACTCTGTGTAGCCGGTCACAGGAGCTAATCTGACAAAACTCAATAAAGTTGGAGTTTCATGATTTATTAATGGGACACTTACAACTCAAAGGTCTTCCGATAGCAGAACTGAGACATAGGAAGTGTTTGCATACATCTCTTGAGGGGATGTGTGCATGTGTTTTCATCTTGGGCAATCTGTCATCTTAAGAGAGTCATCCAATGAGAAAGTTATTCCCAAGCTGCTGAGATCAGAGTGCATTTTAAGGATGGGATTTGAAAGGTATTTTATGGGTCCATGTGTTATAAATATCAGCTGTTATTCAATGACGCATCCTTTCAGCATGAATATATCTTAGTTAAATAACCTTTCACAGTTTGTTTGTGCATTTGCTTTCAATCAGTCGAATGTATACGGAGGCCACAAAGGCAAAAGTTAGTTGTTCAGACTCTGCTACCACAGAAGTGATGAGTGCTCATTTTATTTTATGTTTTTGCAAAACAAGTCTCATACCTTCAAAAAACGTTTAAACTTCTTATTAAATTGGTGATTACTAATTAATAATGAAGTGAGGCAAATGGTATTAGACTGTCTATCACCTTTTCCCTAAAATCAGACAGGTTGGTGTTTGAGTCAGGGCAAGTACTTCTGTCTCTACATCTAATAGGAATTGGCAATGCTGGTCAAAGTACAGAACAGGAAGCTCTAAATTTCTCTTTCTCTAGAAGCTTTCAGGGATTGAAAGAAAGGTCAAGTCTCCTTTCTCCCTCTATCTAATCTGACTCTGGATCTTTGTTTTCAGCTACCAAAGATCTTTATTATCCCTGCCTGAGACAGCCCACCCAGAGCCCTTACAGGACATGGCTTATTCTGGAGATAGTAGTGTTCACCCAAAGACAGTCAAACCTCTAATCATATGTCCTGAAAGAAAAGAATCACAGAGAAAAAAGTCAACAGACTGGGCTGATTCTTCCACATATAATCTGACTTTAATTTGAGAAGCCACACTACAGTGGATTTAGCTCTACCTTTGGAGTCAGAAACACCAGAGTCCAAATGATCCCTTCAACACAGCATGACCCCCTAGAAACTAATTTTATACCTCTCTTTGCCCCAATATGTTCTCCTGTGAAAGTATGTGACAATAAGTGAGGTAGTCTCTGCATAGTGCTTTGCAAACTGTAAATGAGCTGAAGAAATGAGAGCTATTATTTCAAAAAGTTTCATCAGCCTAGGAGAGGGGGGTCCAGCTGGAAGATTGAAGAAGAGGATGGAAGGTGTCTTCACCTTCCTTCATTTTGTCCCCCAGGAAGTCTTCGAGCTGGCTCCTGGGCTATATGGTACAGTGATCAGTTTAGCCTATGAATGGGACCCTGGAATTTCCCAGCATCCCTTGTAGAGGACTCTAGACAGTTATATACCACCTAAATCTGCAGTCTTTGATAACTTACTTAAATAAAAAGAGCTAGGCAAGTATCATTGCTACCAGGTGGTCCCTGTAACCAAGGTAAATGCATGTATGCAAAGCAGTACTTTGGGAAATTTGGGATGTGCTTATAAGACCTTGCTTTGATACATTTATCCAAGCTCATTAAAATGGTTCTCAGGCTTCACTAAGCAGGATGATAGAAGTACCCCACTCCCACTTCAAAATTTTCATGTTCCCAGTATCTGGAATGTACAGATGGGAAACTCGTCTTGAGGTCAGAAATGAGAGAATCCCACTTGTACACTGCAGGATACTTTGACATACTGTATCCACGTTAGTCAATATTTAGCTGTGTCAGAGATGCTCTGGCTACCTCATGGAGGTAAGAACATACATGACTCCCCTTCCTGCACCACAGGACTCTGAATCAGTGGCATTCCCAAGTGATGAATGAAGAACGTAAAATGCCAGGTGGGTAAGTGAATAGCTGAAAGGGTTCATAAAGGAAAAACACCAAACCACGTTAGTAATTCTCATCCCCATCCTTCTGTTCATCACTGGTTTGAAACCTGTTTTGCCTATACTGATTCCCCAAAACTGAATTCTTTGGTAAGATGTAGCCAGTGTGGCGTGTTTCACTTACTGTTCTAAGTACTGCAGAGGAAGGAGTGGCAAGCCTCTTATCACCATAACACCTGTTTTGCTGTATTACATTGTAATAATTTTACAAATAACATTCATTATGTTTTCTTTACTATAAAATAGAAAGTGTCACATAGGTGTTATAGCAAGAACACTAGAAAACCAGGTTTCTGTGCTAATATTCAAATTTTTTGACTCAATTCAGTCCAACTGAATTTAGAAGATGATCTAAAAATTCCATATGATTTCAACCAGAACCTTTTTCGAACTTCCCAAGGATACAGTAATGGGGATTAAAGAAGAGATAAAACCCATGCCTTCGGGAACTGGTTCAGATTGCCAAATGGACTCACATCCACATGCTGGTGAGGCTAACTGCCTCCTAAGTGACAGTACAGATTCCAGTAATTCAACTGTTGAGGAATAAGAAGTGTACTAACACATACTTGGTTTGAACTTGGTCTGTATCCCTCAGATACAAGCTCTTTTCACAAAATAGTATCTGTGAACATGTTTCATTGCTTAATAGTATCAAAAACAATATACTTAAATAGATTGAACTCTCATTCTAAGCTACTTTTATGTTCATTCTAGAGGAGCATGTGATAAATCAGACTATACCGAGGCCATTCTGGTATTCCTGAAAACTGAACCCATTGGATGGGATTGAGATATTGTGTTGTTGTAAATTCCATGCTCTGCCAGCTCATGCCTCAAGCACAGCTTATAGATGATTCTTACTATACTATTCAAGTAAAGCTAGTTTTTTGCGATTTAAAAGAATTTAGCTTTTTTCACTTGGATATTCTGCCCATGTATCTGCAAAAATAACCCATTGGATTATCTTCCAAAATACTGCTTTCTTGGGGATTTTGTGAAACTGTGGACTTCCTACCTCCACTATAAAGATAACATTTCTGAATACCTCAGAGTGGGCTAAAATATTACAATATTGAGAGTAAAATTAGAAATGCTAGAAAAGAAATCAATAAGGACCTTTACTATTATAGTTCTTTCTCATTTCTCACCTACCCATCTTTCTCCTCCTCTACTAGCAGCTTTAATTAAGTTCTATAACCCAGTGCTCTGCAGCTCATGAATTTGTGCATTTTATTTCCATAGTTTGAAAAAAGAAGAAATAGAAAAGATAAACTAATCTTAATTTATCATGGATCACTTACTTTATGATTAGTCTAGATAAATGATAGAAAAGAAAACCTTAAATCCTCAAAATATAGAGGACTCAATCAATGTTATTGTTCAAGACATAATTTGGGAATTGCATAGTCTCATATCACTCTTATTTAAATCTTAGTGAATTGACTATGTACCTTTGGTTAGCATTCAGCCTGTTGTAAGGCTATCAGGTTATCGATATGCCTGGAGTATCTGCCACAAACGTAACGTTAGAGTCCGAATCTTCCTTAATAACCTTGTGTCTAAATCTTAGTGTCATACAAGGGCATGTTTAGAAATTAGCATTTAAAAAGAAGCCTTCTTGCTTTAGGTTTGAGCTGACACTGTTCCTTTTTCCTCTGTGGAAATGAAATTTTATTAATCATAATAAAACCATCATATTCTGAAGGTAGAGGTCACCCTGAGGAGAAAAAGTCTATTCATTACAGGGGACTATTTCAGTCCTACTTTTTTTTTTCCACCTTAGAAGCATATGCTGCCAAATAGGTGCTGTGGACTCTTCATAATGGGCTGGGACTTGAGTATTTTTACAAGTAGTAATTTACTGCTAGATTACGTAATAGCAGAAAGGGGTTCATTTTCATTAATCTTGTGCAAGTTTTGCAGAACTGTTTTCTACATTAAGAATTGGTGAGGGAGAGGGAGTAATAAATTTATTTGAAACCAAAATTTTCAAGAATTTAAGTCTCATTTAACTTATGGTCTTTTTTCTGATAAATTTGTTACTAGGGTTTGTTGTGGCATGAAGTTTTCTGGGATTTCTGGGTTTGGCCTCAAATGGCTTTATATGCTATATATCAATATATATGTTATATATCAATACAAGAACTTTTAAAAATATATTTTATCAATTTGATAAAATATATTTTTAAAAGTTCTTGTTAGTATTTTTTCAAGATTAGTAACCATATCTACTTTCATGGAAAAAATTGCTAATGTTCTATTTCCCCCACAACCAACTGTTGATTTAAAAAAAAGAAAACCCACCTACTTTAGATCTTGTTTCTGAAACCAGAGTTTTCATTAAGTGATTTTTACATGTACATATGAGGTTCAGTAAATTTAGCAGTCTATATGTTTTGTTCCTTCTGAGAGTGATCATGCCACTCATATTGGCTCTCAGAACTTGAGGACATTCCCCTCTCTCTTCAAGGAAAAGGCCTTGATGAAAAATCCCAAGGAAAGGAGAAATTGACGCAGAATTTGGATATGCTTAAATTTCATTGAGAAATAGAGGTCAGTAAAGAAACACTTCAAAATTATAGAATATTAGTAGTGAAAGGAACCCCTTCATTTTACAGATGATGAAACTCAGGATTCCTCTTATACAACTTTTCAAAATGAATTAGTAGGGAAAACAGATCAAAGATTAAGAATATAGGTCTCTTGACAAGTGGAATCCTTTCTATCAATCTGCCTTATTTTCTGATTCAAAGAATGTTCGATTATCAGTCCTAGCATTTCCTCATGAAAATAAGGATAACCCTGTTTCAGGCTCTCTTGGCACGGAGGCTGGTAGGTATTCTGCCTAGACTATGAAATAATTTTGATCTAGGGAATATCCCTTGAAAGGATGCTGTATCATAAAAGATTGAATTATATTCACAATTGATGATGTATTAGAGATGGAGGCTTGGTGAATGAATGGATGAAATAAGCATTCATTAAATGCCTACTCTGGGCCAAGCCCTATGATAAGTGCTTTACAAATATTGGCTCCTTGATCCTCTCAACGATCCTGGGAGATAGGTTCTATTATTATCCTCATTTTGGTGACTTTCCTAAGGTCACACATCTGGTAACATTTGAGTCTAGATGTGAACTCAAATTTTCCTGATACCGGGTCCACTGTTCTATCCTCTGCACCAGCTAGCTAACTGAGGATGGGCTTTACATTATAAGAAACGGACACAATTTAGAGATTTTCCTCTGAGGCCATAAGATCATAGAGCAGCAAGGGACCTTAAAGAGCATCTAAAGCAATCGATCATTTTACAGATGAAGAAATTAAGGATTGTAGAGGTTGAGTGACTTGACCACAGTCACATAGCTAGTATCAGAGGCAGGATCTGAACTCAGGTGTTCCTGACTCTAAATCTAGTACTCTGTCTACTGTGTGAGAATCTCAGAGTAGAGCTAAACATTTGAGGTCAGCTACTGCAACTAACTGACCAATGAAGCAGTTCCATCTGCAAAACTCATCAAATGGGACACACTCATGAAGAAATAAATGAATCAATCAATCAATAAGTAAAAAAAAAAATTATTTACCAATCACTGTGCTAAGTGCAGGAAATACAGATTAAAAAAAAAACAAAAACGCAGATCTTAACTTCAAGGAGTTTATATTCTAATTGAGGAAGCCAAAAAAAAATCCGCTTCAGAATGGATGTAAAGGTTCCAGAGCCCTTAATTTATATCACTTGGTCAGATTATCATCTGACAAGGGGTTTGAAAATTATAAAGACAGGGCAGATTATAAAGCCTGCTGGTCTTCCATTTTACCAGAAAGAAGAGAGTTGGTGACTTCTATTTCTGTTTAGACCATGGGAGCAATCCAGGTAACCTAGAAGTGTTCTTAGCAGTAGTGGGAGGGAGGAAGGTGGGAAAGGCATCCCCAGTGCTTTGTCCTCCTATCTCTGCTTTTCTGGATGGATTTCCTGGATAGGACAGCTCCCTAGAGAGGTGGGTATAGGGAGAAGAAAGGATCAGGAATTTGAGAAGGGGAGTTGGAGAGTGACCAGCTTCTCATTTCTACCACTGTCAAGGTCAATGGTTCCTCGGATGAGTCTATCTTGTTCACAAAGTGCTCCTAACTGTCTCTTTATACTTCAATCCCCAACATCAGTTTGAGGAGATCAGTAACCCAACTTGACTTCACAAATAGTGTGAACTGGCCACATTAAACTGCCTTGATGAAGAAGTCGGGCAGAGCAACAAAATTATTCAACAAATGTCCATTAAAGGTATACTTATTATATCCATTAGCCCTGTATTATATACTCTGGAAACAAAAGAAACCCTTAGGTAATAACTGACTGAAGAACTCTGATGGATTAGTTTTATTCCATGTAGTAGAAAGAACAGTAGTTTTGAATGAATAAAAACTTGGGTTCTAGAGTGTCTATTTCACTTAATATCCTTATGACTTTGGGGAAATCACTTAACCCCTGAACCTCAGTTTCTATATCAGTAAGTATATTACTACTTGTATTATAGACCTGGACCTAGATCTAGACCTCACAGGCTAGATGTCAGGCTCAAATGTGATAATTTATGCAAAGTTCATTGTAAACTTTACTGTGCTATATAAAAGTAGACTTTTATTAGCTAGAAAGGCTGGATGATAGAAGCCAATAGAGATCTAGCTTGGAGGTCAAAAAGGACCTGGATTCAACTGACTAGGAGACTCTGGACAAGTGACTGAACTTCCCACGGTCCCCAGACAATTCCAGACCTATGCTACAGAGCAGGCACTGGCCTTCCTAGGCAAAGGGCACTTCCTCACCTGGACATCCCTATGCCAATGAAATCACAAATTCAATCCCTATGCCTGCCTCTTCCTTCAATCTCCAGGCAATAAGTCAAATTTCAGAGATGACAGGTTTAAAATCGAGGGCGGTCTCTCAGTTTTATTTTTTCTTGGGGAAAATAAAAGATAATAAAGAATGTCTAGACACAATTCCAAAGCCTAAAGTGTTTTGGCTTTTGGATGGAAGGAAATGGAATGTTAAAAAAGGCAGATGCTCCATGGAGTTAGACGAGCATCCATCAAAGATATACTTTGTTTAAACACTTTTCTGTCCTTGCAATTCCAATGTCCAAAAAACGAGATTTATCCCTCTTTGTGCCCTCTTGCATTGGCATGAAAACCTTAAATTGGGGGGGAGGGGGAGGATGCAGAGAATTCCTCCTGACTCTAGGAAGGCAGACCTCTTCAGATAGCTCTTAAAAGTTGGTCTTTCTCTTCCTGCCCATTCCCCTGAATGTCTGAGACAGTTAGGTAAGCAGTGTGGAAAATATTATCTATGTATGGAATTCACTTGTCAGATTGTGGAATAGAATGATGATATTTCTGATTTCTAGAGATTCACGTATTCTCCCACCTTCTCGTCCCCCCTAAAAAAATCCTCCACTATTTTTTGTTTATTTTTGTTTTGGTTTGGTGTTTTCAGTAAACAATTATTATTGACTAATCTTCAGTTGTGTTTCCCTTTCAGTTACGGACGAGTTTATGCTGCCGACCCCTACCACCACACACTTGCTCCAGCCCCCACCTACGGCGTTGGTGCCATGGTGAGTGACTGCTTCCTCCTCTTCCTCATTTTCCTTCCTCCCTTTCCCTTCCCCCAGCTGGAATCTTAGCATGGTTGACGTCTTCTCACTTTCCCTTAATTGAATTTGTCTCTTGTGCTAACGGCAGCTAAAATGCCACATTAATCCTCCCAGTAAACTTGATAAATGTCTTAATTTCTTGGCAATGTAGTGCATGTAAGTTATTATATTTCTAATTTTGCAAGTATCACCTAGCTGAGCACTTACCTTAATGGAATAATTAGTCATTTTGATAATTAAATCCATCACTAACGGAATGCAGTGTCAATGCAGAATTTTTTTTTCTTTTTTTTTTTCCCTTGCTTTTCATTCACATAGCCCCAAGGTTCAAGTCCCACCACAGACTACAGAGGAGCTAAGCTGCAGACTTCCAGGCCTCTGCTGTCAGGCAGCTGAAAACCTGACTGTTCCTCCTCCCATATTACAGTTCATGTTTAAAATGATAGTCGCCCAAGAAAGAAAATAGAGAGAGGAACATATTGTGTATGCCTGTGTGTGTGTGTGTGTGTGTGTGTGTGTGTGCGCGTGTGTGTGAGTGCGCGTGTGTGCGCGCGCCCAGCTCATAAGTGTAATTAGAATGGATTATCTTGATTCTGTTTATTTTTTGTTTGGTGATGAATTGGGGAGGGGTTAAACATGGGAGGTAAGGGTGGGGATAAATTTGCCTGTACTTGTTTGAAATTCTATGCACTAAAATTCTGAGTATAGTAAGATGTGTCCATCACATGAAAGCGTATGCAATCATCACAATGCTTTTGGCATACAGTCTTCTGCTTAGATCAAAGATTTAAATCACATCCCAGAAACACATCCTGCTAGGTTTTCAATTGAATTGCCAGTGCTTTTGCAAGAGAAAGTAATCAGTTAAGTGCTATGATATGCCCGTTTTAAGTCATAATGGGAAATTACTTTGTGTTTGGTTGTAGAAGTATGGCCATTACTTAGAAGCCATTCAGCACAAGCTTACCTATATCAACTAATTTTATTTTTCCTCTAACTACCTTCTCAAAGTATTTTCGAAGTCCCATTCTACCCACTTAGAAATGAAGGAGAGAAGAGATAATGTGAAGAACTACTAAAAGTTACTGAGCAGTAGAGCTGACATTGACTCAAAATAATATAAATGACTTGAGTCCTATAGCGAAATCTAGAATTGGAAGGGGGAGAGATAGAGATCATTCAAACCAGGAATTCTTAATATGGGGTTTACAGACCCCCTAAGGAGTCCATGGATAGATGTAAGGGAGTCCATGAACTTGGACTGGAAAAACAAAAGACACATCTTTATTGCAATACCAATAGTTTCCTTTGTAATTCTATTTATTTTATTCATGCATTTAAGAACATTATTCTGAGAAGGCCTTGCCAAGCTGCCAAAGGAGTCGGAACACAGACTAATTCAAGAGTTCTTAACCTTTATTTAACTCCATCTTTTTATAAAAGGAAACAAAAGGGCAGAGAGATGATGTCCTTAAGTAGCAGACTCATCTTTTAAACCCAGGTTTTTTTTATTCCAGATCCCGTGTTCTCTCCACTATCCCATACTGCTGTCTCTACTTTGCTGTATGATAAAGATAAAAGATAATGATAAAAATATACACGTTAAAGATACCATGATAAAGAATACAGTTACGGTTGCACCAAAATAGTTTGGAGATAGTGGCAGACAGACAAAAATTCAGTTTAGTCAAATAGCCAGCTGTTTGAATTCAACCAATTATATTAATTTTTTTCCACCAAAAAAAGTTTAGTCAAGGTCCAGTCTACAATAGTAGAGACAAGTAGATAGAGACACTTCCTCTTCTCTAGTTTTCAGTCAGCTTCCATCTCATTAAACTCCAAAGGACTGTTCAAAATCAAAATAATTTTCTTACGATTAAATTTCAGTGTCTCATATCTTTCTTCTTCAAAGAGGGCTATCACCTGGGGCTTGGAAGTCTCTTGGTTATACAGATTCTACATATTTTCATAATAATGGGATTTCTTGAAATAAGATTTCCCTCAGAGTTGGTTTCCTTAGAGCAATTATGATCTAAGTAACCCTTTTAGGGCTTCTAAGTACACTAGCGTGGAGTTTGGGGATGGAGGGGGAGGAGGGAAACATTCCTGAAGCCTCCCATGCACTCTCTGCTTATTTTTCATTTTCTTTTTTTTTTTAAATTTATTTTAAACATTAGGCTTTTTGCTAATCCACTTGTTAAAAAAGTAAAATGTAAAAAACAATCCATCAAATTGCTTTGTTTCAGAATGCTTTTGCACCCTTGACTGATGCCAAGACTAGGAGCCATGCTGATGATGTGGGTCTCGTTCTTTCTTCATTACAGGCTAGTATATACCGAGGGGGATACAGCCGTTTTGCTCCATACTAAATGACAAAACCATAAAAACCTTCCAATGTGGGGAGAAAGGAAGCTTTCCGAGGCCCGGGTATTGCAATACATGCAGTAGTGCATCATTTTAGCAACTCTAAAAAGAGGAAAAAAATTACATTTTTTATCTTATACCTCAGATATTTTGTTCTGTGTATTTTAATATTGTGGGTCTTTAATTTCTGAAGGTTCCGTAGTTTGATTGCTGGCTGTAGAAGTTTTTGTGGTTGATCTAGAAAGCTGCTAGATATGAATAAAAACTGTTTTAGGGCCACAATCAAGAGTGCTATATATCATGTAAATGAATTATATATGCTGAATATTAAGCTATTGGGATTATCACCTGTTTTGTAAGAGTGTAAGTGACTACAGTAGTCATTTTTTCTGCATCTACATTTATTTTAGTTTATGAAAAGGGAGGGGTGGGAGGGAAACAGGGATAAAAGGGACTGGGGGAGGGGGTTGGCTAAAAAAAAGTAATTAAATTGATGAAGTTAAAACGGGCCCCACTGCACCAACTCTCATTTATCAACTGTCGTAAATTATTCACTTGTTTGTTCCAAGCCAAAGGTTATGTTGTTATAGGGGGTGCTTCTAGAGACACTTGTACATACGATCTGATTAAAGCTGTCCAAGCCCACCCTTTTAAACCATTCCACCAGGCAGTATTCAGCTATTTAACCATAACTAGTTATTTAGGCAAAAACTGCTAGTTAGGCCATTAATAAGCATTCTTTTTATATTTCTTCCAGTATAATAAATTATTGATATCATTGCTGACTTTTATATTATGGGAGGGAAAAAAACATTAATAAAAAGGTGATAAAAGCACTGTTTCTATTTTTTTCTTTTTTTCCAAAAAAGAAAGTAATAAAAACTTAAATTCTTTGTACCAGTAAAAAAAAATGTATAAAATTTACATCTGTGCAGTGGAGTTGTTAAGTTCTAGAAACACAGCCTATGAAGCTTTAGATTTAGCCTAGTAGAACAACTGTTAGAGACAGACGTATCATTTTTATGGAATTACATGATAATCATATTCAAATTTATATAAGCATTTTACAAGTATTGCAATCATTGGGTAGAGATAATCATGGTATTTTCATCAGCTTGGTACTTTTTGAAACATGACCGTGTCGTGTAAACAATCTGCAATTTTTCAATCCGTGACAACCTGTCCCCTCCCTTCTGTACCCCACCCACCCACAAAAAAAAAAAAAATTTCCAAACCAACACCTTTTTAGTTCATTGTAAGGCCCAGGACAAATTTCAAATGGGAGCAAAAAAAAAGTAGGGCCGTCTTCTCCTTCTAGAGCATCATGCACGAAAGTGACGCACACCTGGGTTGCTTGGACGCTCATCTACTTAACCTGGGGAAGGGGCCAAGGTGGCAGATTCAAACACAGTTGAAAAACTTGCAGTTTGTCTGTGCATATGTTTGGACTCTTTCCATGTTGTCCTGTTTACAAGTTATCCTGAGTTGGGGTGTTTGTCACGGGTCTTCCTGTTTTTTGTATTTAAATAAATAAAGCAGGAAACTGTCTCGCTGCAGTTTTGCTGCTAATAAGTTATATTCTCATGTGTACTAGTGCTTGCCCCAGGGCATGCACTTTACTAAGTTATCAACTCACCGCTGTGAACCTGCCAACTTGCTATAACAACTCTGCTTTAACAAAAAACAAAAAAAACAAAGACAAAAAACAAAAAATGTGTTTGTGATCCAGCTTCCTCTTGTCATCGTATGTGCATGCAGTATGATCAGTTGGACAATAAACCATCAATAAAGTTTCACAAGATTTGAAAACAAAGTTTCTGTAGCATTGATATCTGACTGAAAATAAAATATTTCAAAAAGAGAAAGATGTTAATGAACAAAAAAAAAAAGTAGATGACGTTAATTTCCACTGGTTGAGGAATGATACAGAACTAATGACATGGTCATTCTTCCACCCTGTAAAACCAAATGTGTGAAAAGATAAGTGGCCTGGATAATATTTTTTGAAGAAATCAAATTTATCAAAATGTTAAGGCATCCCAATTGGGACAATAAAATGGGGATTTTTTTTCCTAAGTAGCTTCAAATGAAAAATGTGGATTGCCATTTTTTTTAATTACACAAAATTA
The DNA here is from genome assembly GCF_028372415.1 of Notamacropus eugenii. Lineage (NCBI taxonomy): Eukaryota > Metazoa > Chordata > Mammalia > Diprotodontia > Macropodidae > Notamacropus > Notamacropus eugenii. The sequence goes on from NC_092872.1 coordinate 85,511,236, forward strand.
TGAATGTTGGTAATAGCCAAATTTATTTGCAATTTTGATTTCCATCGATGAGATGCACTTCCCCCCATTATTTAAGTAGTTTTAATAAAATTATTTAAAAGATGTGGGTGCCAACCAATGATGCAGAATATTTTGTTTAGAAAGCTCCGACAAGACTCCAATAAGTCATTTTAAAATGTATGTCTGAGATGTAAGAAAAAAGGTTTTGTTTTTTTTTTTTTTACAGTATATATTGGGAATGTTTTCACTTATATAAATAACTACTGATATTATGAATTATGGGAAAAAATTAATACCATGTGTGACATATAGTGACTTCTAAACAACAACAAAAAAAATCTGCAAACCCAGAAAATGTGTATATCTGTCTTTAGAAATTAGTGTTTATATCACTACAGTGGTTTGTGAATAAAGAAAACTGGTTTGTAATATTAAAAATAAAAGCTTAGTCTGAAAAGGTATATGTAAGTTGGTGTTCAGAGTCATTTTGGCTTTTTACTGTTTCTTAAATATTTGCAAAGACACATTATTGAGATATCCACCGCACCTGCATTCTCTCCAAGAAGAGGGGAATACTGCAGGCATATTGTTTTACTCCTTTCCCAGCAGGAGATCCATGCCCAGGATTTGAAATGACTCAGTTTTTGCAGGTGCTTTCACACTCAGGCCAGTAACTTTCCTTTTAGCGAATTACCTTTCCAAAGAATTAAATGAAACCAACTCCAGCTGCTTAAGAAATTGAACTAAGCTCAGGTGTCACCAATAGGGGGGAAGACCCAGTCTATTTTCTACTTGCTTTCATTTTACTTTTTTAAACTTGCTTATCCAAATAAAAATATACTTATCCTGGGTGACTATACTCTAATTCTATAGACCATAAATTAAAAAATCCCAATGTCTGAGATAATAAAATAATATAAGGGGAAGGAAAGGAGGAGCAAGGAACAAACCCAAATTTCTGACACTTTCTTAAGAAAACTGGTTAGATATGTAGAAATTTTCATGTAAAGGGGAAAATGGCCTGTGACCTACAAACTATATGAGGGTAACTACCCATTTAATTAGATAGTACTATTATTTCTGGTGAGTTAAAGGTAGTGATTTGAAATTGAGCCCAAAATATTTCCCAATATCAAAGAGCAACTTTAAAAGTAAACAACTTTCAAATGAAACTGAGGACACCACAGCTTCTTAAGATCCTATCAACCTAGCTGAATGATTTTACAAGAACAAAAAGACAGAAGGGTTTTGTCAGGCTGTTATATATTTTTTCACCTGGGACTATAATTTAATGGTAGAACAACGATTGGAAGTTGACTGACCTACCTTTATCTTTATAAAATCATTGAAAAGGTTTCCTCCCCTGACTACTGGAACCAATTGTTTTTTTCCCCTTTAGCTGCCATTCCTGTAAACACACATACAGATATAATTTTCTTCTCTGGGAAACCACAGTCCACAATTAACAATGTGTTCTCATTCATAATTCATGCCTTTGCTGGTTTGTGTCGGAACACTAAAGAATATATAGACACACACATACAAAATTATCTATATGTATATTTCTTCTTCTCATTACATTTCTTTAATATTCCACAGTCTCAAAGATTAATTCTGAAAGTGATCTCCTGGGAACTGAGTTGCAACCTAGTCATTTTATTGAAAAACAGATATTTTTCTCCTGTGATCTTTGGAAATCACTGTAATATTTGATGAAAAAAAAATGAGTGAATGAAAATCTTGTGTAGTGTCAGAAGTTGTCCCCGATCTCCCCAAAAGGATGGTTCACTTCTTAACTCACATTTTGTGCAGCCCTGAGAATTACTGGTGAAACTTGAACTTTCTCATTAATGTTATTTGTATTCTATGGGAGATGTTTGTTTTCTAGCGAAAGGGAACAGTTGTTCTCCTGGCACTTTTTATGATTCTCCTGTGACAAACCCAGACTTACCTAGCTTGCTGCATACTAATCACCATTTGGGAAAACTTAAGGAAACACTAAAAATATGTGCATGTACTCTATGGCTTAGATAAAAGATATTATTTCACAGTACAAATCTAGCAGATGTTTGTCCTGTAGAAAGAAATTTAGACAGATATAGTACCTCAGAATCTCAAAGTGAGTTATTACAGTAAAATGAACAAGATGGCAGTAAGAGGATGACATTATACTGGGCAGATGTAGACATATCACACTATTTGAAGGTGCTTTTATATCGTTGCCCTCCGCTTATGCTCAGATGGTCAACCTAGAACTCTATCTAATTGGTGAACACCCCTAGGACAGTGTTCACTGAGTCCAAACCTTCATAAAGTTCAGATCCTTTTAGCCATGAAACTCAAGGTCTTTAGTACCAAAATTTCTGACCTATAGACATGGTCATTTGAATAATCCTGAAACCCAGCAATAGTAAAAACAGAACAAAACTCTGAGTGAGAACAAGAACTGATACAAAATTTTAAAAAGTAAGAATATATGAAATACTAAATAAGTTATTCTATTCATGGGTGATGATTGGAAGGGGATAAATGCACATGACCAATTGCTAAGTATATAGATTCAAGAAAAGTAAAGGATGAACCTCTCCAAGGATGAACCTTAAAACATAGCAGGAATTGTTGTTGTTGGGATTAGAGGAGAAGACTAGATTTTTTCTAAGTGATATCATGAAGTTATCCAAAGTATAAAAAAAAAAAGATAAAAGGACAAAGGCATGGTAGAAGTTTGGGCTCATCATTTTTAGGAGCATCCCTATCTTGCTCAGGCTGAAAATGAACCTGACCTATGTCTTGCTACTGGACTCAGATGACCCTGGAGGAGAGAGTGAGGCTGATGGCTGCATAGCCCTGCCTCACTTAAATCCAATTCATTTGTAAGTCAAGATATGGCCCTCCAGGTCTCATTGGTTCTTCAAGAACATCAATAAAGGCTAATCCCAATACTGCTTGTCATGGAAGCTCTGACCCTTTCCAACCTTGGAGAGTTTACTCCTCCTTAGACAATCCCTCTCCCAACTTCCAACACCGGGGCTCACTCAATTGATAATGAACTTGGTGCTGACACCTGACTGTCTTAGCTCACTGTGGCTCAGAACTCAGTTCCCCCTCCACCCCCGCAAGTAACAAAGATCACAGGTTGTACCATGACACCCAGCAAATTTATCTTTCCTGAAATCTAGACAGACACAGATCCATTATGGTACTTTCTACCAATATAATAGCAAAACCATTTTTCAAGCATAGTTAAATGAATGTCAGTATGAGAGTCTTCTTTCTGAACTGATGAAGTGCTATTTCTTCCACTTCCCTTACTCTCTTCAGACTCAACAATCCTACAACACACTCAGGCCATAAACTAAAGAAAACAAAATCTATAAGTGTCATTTCATTTTGAAAAAATAGTTACCAAGCCAGAAAGAAGAAGGCCATTTATACATATACTCTTCATCAGAATTATTAGAACCTACAGCACGTTTGGGGGTATAAAACTCTTCTGGGTTTCATGTTACTATGTGATAGAATCAAATATTCAGTGCTTTGGTTCTATAACAGAATCCAATTTGAAGAGTCCTATAATTATTTGGTTTTCATGTGTCAGAGGAAGAGTCCAAATTTAGGGGGAAAAGTACTGTAATGAGGTTTGGCAGCTTCAAGAGTTCCAGGTAAGACTGCAGACAACAACACACAGACACACACCTGCAAGAGAGGTTGTCCAAGAAAAATCTTAAAAATCTTGTTTATCTCAATCTGCGTGCAGCTTGACTACAAAGCATTCTCACTACATATCATTAAATGACATACCCTTTTAGCATTCATCTGAAGAAATCAGTGCTAAAAGATCCACTTTAAAAAGAGCAAATCTATATTTTAAATATCAAATAGAGATCAAAATGTGTTTTAGATATCAAATATATTTTAGATAAAAGTATATGTGGGATATCAAACATTTTAAAATATCAACTATATCTCTAGATATATGCTTTAAATATCAAACCTGGTTATAAATTTTGGATGTATGCATGTTTTAGATGTCAGATATATTTAGATGTAAGTATATTTTTGATAGCAAATACATTATCTAAATTGCAAACATAATAAAAATAATAATAGCTAACTTTTGCGTAGTACTTTAGTATTTGCAAATCACAATACACATTATCTCTTTTGATTCCCCCGCAGCAACTCTATGAAGTAGGTGTGCCTTTTTACACAGTTTTACACTAAAGTTAAACAGCAGCGGCTCATTGTGAACTTACCCTGGATCTGTCAAGGCTGTACTAATAGGGTACAAGCTCTGGCAAATCCTGTCTAGATGAAGAGACTTCGTATACTCTACCAGTGAATAACTCCCATGCCTGTTATCCCAAGGACCAGTCAATCTAAGTTCAGAGAGAAAGTTACTAAATAATTCCTAATCTTGACTAAGTAATGATTTGTAAAGTATTTTTGGCCACAAGGACTTGAGGGAGAGGGTATGATCTGTGATGGCAGAAGGAATGGCTACACTAAAGGAAACCATAGTTTTTTTTAAATATTCAATTCAGATTTTACACACATGTGCACACACATTCCCAAAAGTCTTAGTGCAATTTAAAATTTTTATGACTTAAAATTGTACTAAGACTTTTGGGGACACTGTGTTGATATAACTAATAGATACGTAGCACTTTAAAGTTTTCTAAGCATTTTATGTGTTACCTCATTTAATATTCATAACAACCCTATAAGGTAGGTGTTGTTATCCCCATTTTACAGATGAGAAAACAATCAGAGAGCCACACAACTTGAAAGTCTCTGAGGCAGGATCCTAACTCAAGCATTCCTTACTCCCAAGTCCTGTGCTCTATCCAATGGACCACCTACATATCTATATTTTTATATTTGCATAGATATAGCTGTTGTTTGTTCTGTTGTGTCCAACTCTTCATAACCCCATTTGGGGTTTTCTTAGCAAAGTTACTGGGAGTGGTTTATGGAACTAAGGCAAACAGAGGTAAGTGACTTGCCTGGGGTCACACAGCTAGTAAGTGTCCGAGGCCAGATTTAAACTCAGGAAGAAGAGTCTTCCTGACTCCAAGGCCTGGCACTTTAACCACTGCACCATCTAGCAGCCCAATATATACCAAGTACCAGAAAACTCAGATTTTTCACAATATTCATCTCCTGAATCAGCAATATGTAGCAATTATAAGTCTTATTTCACAGGACGTGTCAAAAGCCTGTCAATGAAGAGACACACATAATAACATTTCTTTCAAAATTATATATCTAACTTAAAAATCCTGTCTGCACTGTGCAGTGGTCAGTGTCCCATTGCTTTAGAGATAAGAGCAGCAGTAGTAGAATCATGTCTAAATAAATGGTGAACTGTCCCAACTTAGTCAAACTCATATACTTGGCAGAACTGAAATGTACCAGCCTTGTCATAATTATGAAATAATCGAAACTAGCTTAATAGCACACCTCCCTCACTCAGCATTTTTTTCCCTCACTCCTACTTGTGGCTCATCTTCACCAATGGCTAATCTCTAATAATATCATCTATTTAATTAATAGAAGAATCACAAAAATGGTGGAGTTCTCTGATTGTTTACTCTTGCATCAACTCAAGACTGGTGTCCAACAAGCCTGGGGGAAGTTTGTGCAAATACCAGACTGGTCCCTCTCCAACCCTCATTCCTTTCCCCCCTAAAAATTGTACTAGACTATGTAAAGCCTAAGATCACAGAGTTGGGAAGGACTTCAGTACCATCTCATCCATCCTATACTAGAAAGGAATCCCTACTTTAACGTACCTGACAAGTGGTCATCCACCCTTTGCCTGCAGACTTCCAAGGAGGGAAACCTCACCATTTCCTCAGTGGGCCCATTCCACCTTTTTATTGCTCTCACTATTAGCAGATTTTTCTTGAAATAAACCTATTTGCTATTTCTGCCTTTTCAAGCTCCTGGTTTCACCTTTTGGCTTCCAAACAGAAAAAATCTACTTTCTTTTTCACATGATACTTGGAGAACTCTCATATCCCCTCGTAGTCTTCTCCAGGCTAACTATCCTCATGTCCCTCAATCAGTCATGAACTTGAAGCCTTTTATACCATCTGTACAATCTCCAGATTATCACTGTTCTCAAAATGTGGCACCTGTAACTGAATATAATATTCCAGATGTTATTTGACAAGGATAGAGTGAAGGGGAGTTACTGTCTCCTTATTCCTGAAAGCTATTATTTTCTTAATTTAGCCCAATATATAGATTTGTTTATTTCACTAACACATTGCCAACTCATTTTAAGCTTAAGTCCACTAAAACCTCCAGATCACTTTCAGACAAGCTGCTTCCTAACCATGTTTCTTCCATCTTATTCTTAAGAAGCTAATTCTTTGAACCCAAATGTAAAACTTTACATTTGCCCCTGTTGAATGAATCTTTGTGGATTTAGCTAAATGCTTTTAACTTGTTGAGAATTATTTGGATTCTGTCATTTTGTGCATTAGCTAGTCCTTCCAGGTTTGTATTTCCCACAAATATGATGGGCATACCATCTATGCTTTTATCCAAGACTGATAATAATGTTAAAGAGCATAGGTACAAATAGATCCTTGGGCCACTTCACTTGAGACCTCCTCCTACCAAGTGCCATTGAAACATTAACAGATGAGCTCCCAGTTCAACCAATTGGCTGAATTTATCTAATTGTATAATAAATATCAATGCATAATCAACTCATTGCTTTTCCAGAAGAATACTATTGAATACTTTAGTCTTTGCTACTGGAAAGGCTAAGGCTGGTGGATAGCTGGAGTTTGGAGATTCGAGTTAAGGTCAATCAAGTACCAGTGTGTGTTGAGTGGTGTTCATCTGTTTCAGTTGTGTCTGATTCTTTGTGATCCCATTTGGCATTGGCAGAGATGCTGGAGTGGCTTACCATTTCCTTCTCCAGTTCATTTTACAGTTGAGGAAACTGAGACAAACAGTGTGACATGACTTGCCCAGAGTCACACAACTACTGTCTGAGGCCTGATTTGAACTTATTAAAATGAGTCTTCCTGATTCCAGGCCTACCACTATTCACTTCACCATCTAGATGCCCCTACCATTATAGTAAGTTCCCAGAACAGAGGTTATAGGGGGGCAGGGCACCAGGCTGCCTACGGAGGTATGAGCTGGCATACCTATTAACTATGGGGTTGGGACATGAGTGGCAGCTACACTTTAGCCTGGGCAAGACAGAGAGAGACTCATTCTCAACAGAAAGGGAAAGGGGAAAGAAACAGTAAAGTCAATTTGACGTGATCTGTTCTTTAAGAAGCCATGCTGGTCTTTTACAATCACTTCTTTCTTTTCTAGATGTTCCAAGTCATCTTTTCAGTGATCAGTTCTAGAAGTTTTCCAGAAATAGAAGTTAAGCTTATTGGCCTATAGTTCGCAGACTCTATTATTATCCTATTTTTTTTTGGAAAAATCAGTACAGGACTGACCCATTACCAGGCAGGCAGTCCCCTTCTGATTCTCAATCTTTCTTCTAGGAACTTAGGAAATCCCAGGCCTCCTCCCTCAAGGTAGGTTAGAGAAATTCATATAAAGGAGCACTCTTAGGTCATATATTTTGAGAGATCAGCATTTGGTCAAAATCTATTCTTGCCCAAGAGGCTACAGAAAACCAAAAACCAAACCAATTTCTTCTTTTAATGATTTCACTGTTGGGATTAAATCACAGTCCTGGGCAATTGTGGCACTGTCAACCACAAAAAGTAAAACCAAACCAAATATAAAAACAGGGTTTATGCTCATCTCCAACTTCCCTTTTCTTGGATTCTGGGAACTCAATAAAAATAGAGACAAAAATCCAAGAAATAGCACTCATATAATTAATTTGAATTTAACTTCATTCTTTCACTTTTTCAGCAAACATTTATTACCAAGTAAAGACTATGTCTATGGCCCTGAAAGACATAGATAATACGATTTAAAAAGGCAGGGTAGCATAAGGGTAGGAGCCCTGAATGTGAAGTCAGGAGAGCCTGCATTCTTCCTACATACATACATACAACAGATACTGTTGTATCTGTGACTATAGGCAAATTTTTATCCTTTCTGAGCTTCAGTCAACTCAGGTTTGCTTCCAATGTACCCACCTCATAGAGCTGATATGAGGATCAAATGAGATAAAAACCGAAAGCATTTTATCAAGTCAAAAGGACTATATAACACATCAGCAACTACTTCAAGTAAGAAACAATCCCTTCTCAAAGTTTTCTATTTCGTAGTGGTAATAAAACATACACAAATAAGTGTAATACCAACCAATCAACAAACATTTTTGGGGCATAAACAATATTTTATTTTTTCCAATAACATGTGAAGATAGTTTTAAGAATTCATTTTTTAATAAGATTTTGAGTTTCAAATTTTTTCTCCCTCCTTTCCATCCCTCCTCCCCAAGAAGGCAAACAATCTGATATGTAAACATATTTCCATATTTGTCGTGTTGTGAAAGAAGAAACAGAACAAAAGGGAAAAGCCCCTCAAAAAAAGGGGAAATAGTATGTTCCGATCTACATTCAGACTCCATACTTCTTTCTCTGGATGTGAACAGCATTTTCCATCTTGAGTCTTGAAATTGTCTTGGATCAATGTATTGCTGAGAAGGGCTGAGTCAACCCTAACTAATCATCCCACAGTATGTTACTGTGAACGGTGTTTCCCTGGTTCTGCTCACTTCACTCAGCCTCAGTTCATGTAAATCTTTCCAGGTTTTTCTGAAATTTGCTTGCTCATCATTTCTTATAGCACAATATTCCATTGTATTCATATACCACAATTTGTCCAGGCAGTCATCAATTAATGAACATCCCCTCAATTTCCGATTCTTTGTTATCACAAAAAGAGCTGCTATAAGTATTTTTGGACTTGTAGGTCCTTCTTCCTTTTTTCTTTTCTTAAACATTTTTCAAAATAACTCCTAGACAGAAAGGATTATACTGGACTCTGGAGCAACAGAGACAAAACTGATAGTCACATGATTTAAAGCTGGAAAGGGCCCTAAGCGATCATCTCATTCAACCCCCTTATTTTACAGATAAGGAAACAGAGTCCTAGAAAGGTTAAGTGACTTGTTCAACATCTCATAGGTGAGAAGTAGATGAGCCAAGATTTGAATACGGGTCCTATCACTCCCAAAGCAAAGATCTTTCTTACCATATCACGTTGCCTCCCTCAAGTCTTTGTGCACAAAGGGCTTATGACTGATAAACATTCTCCCCATCTTAGAAGCAGTTACACTAATTTTCTGAAATCTGGGAAACACAAACATGACCAGTAACAGCGTACCCCCTTTTTGAGTTTTGCTACCTGCTGGGCTAATGACCCAGTGACTGGGTTTGAGGCTTTTGAAACTGGAGCTATTGCTTCAAGCTTTCATCTCTGCCAAGCAGCCCATCGCTAATGAATTTTTTATTTGTTTACTCACTGCTTCTTTGCCATATGAAAGCAACCCTCATCCTTTAAATATTAAAAATAAAACTTTAAATCAGGACTTAATCTGATGCCAAACTGTTTAAGTTAAATTCCCTAAACTCCACACAGTTCCATTTCTAGCCAAATGGCACTCTGAAATAAAGGGAGATGATTCTACAGGGAGGAGCAACGAGCACTATTTCCCCCTCTCCTCTTTTTTTTCCAAGTACAGAAGTGAATTATTTATCTCAAAGCTGGGTAGATTACATCATCCAGGCTTTCTGAAACATAGCCACCAGCCAGCTCTGTCTCTCCCTAACCTCAGGACAAGCTCTCAAGTGTTTCGTTTTCATTCTTTCTTCATACCTTTTCCCCCTTAGTGTTGCCTATTAGGATTTTAGAAGTCACCTGCTGGGAAGCCCCGGGACCATTTGGAGGGCAGAAGGTGACCAAAGTGCCAACCACAGGGCCAGACATGCTTCTGATTTAAAATCTTTGGTAAGCATACATAGTCCACAATTGTAAGCCACAGAGAGTGTGCAGTGGGAGGTATTGGCACATCCTGGTGTGGATCCATCCCCATTGGCCTTTGTCCTGAAGGGAAAGAAAAGGAACTACAAATGTTCTCACAGAGTATGCCATCACTTTTGATGCCACACCTCTCCCCCACACCACTCCTCACATCACCAATTTATCCTAAAGGGTGGCATGTAAGAAAGTCAGGATGTGCCCATCATTAATACAAACTAACTATTGCCATCTGTATTCTCTCCACATTGATACCTTTGTCCATGGTCCGGGTACTGGGAAGAAATCAGGTTACATGTCTCCTGTCAGGCTTCATCCCTTTCTTCTTTTGCAGGCAGTGACTACCAGAGAAACTGGGCATTCCCATACCCACTAAATAGGGGTTCATGGGAAAGGTCATGATTAGATTATTGGAAGAAATGAAAACTTTTAGCTTCTGATTCTGTGCAGCAAATCCATCTTGTCACAAGTGAAAGGTAGACTTGGTAACAAGACACAGCAGCATGGCCCAGGATAGTCCTTGGGTGAAAACCAATGCCTCCCTTCCTTGCTGGTTCCAACTTTCATCATCACTGTGGTCTAGCTGGCTTTCCTTCCCTCCAGTTTGGCCCAATGCTGCAACATCATCTGTCACTCAGAGTCTCCTCCAATCTATTTTGAATGGTGTCCACTCAACTTTGGAAAGTTCTACAAATCTCCTTTTGTACCATCTGCATTTGGCATATACATTTGCATGTAAATTCTAGCCACGTGGGATCAAGTCAATCTCAATGAGTGGAAGGGAATCACATTCCTGCTAAGATGATAACATTAGCTGATATTTGTATAAAACCTTAAGGTTTGGAAAGCACTTTCCAGATTACCTCATATGGTGGTTACAACAATTCTGTGAGGTAGGTGTTATCACTATCTCCATTTACGTAGCGTGTGCTTTAGAACTATTCTCCCAAATCAATCAACCAATCAACAAACATTTATTAAGTTCCTACTATGTGCCAGGCACTGTGGCACAAGGAAAGGCAAGAACAGTTTCTCCTGTTAAAGGAGTTTACTACCTCAGTGGGTTGGGTTTTGAGAGGGCACATACTTCAACTACCACTCCATGACCATGAGGCCATGGTGGGGAGGAGGGAAAGGCATAATTTGTAGTACTGTAAGTCAATTTCCCTCTCACAATGATTATCAATTGATATCAATGGGTCAGTCAGACTCAGCCTTTAGAAAGGGATATGTACTTAGGTGGTATAGTAATTATAACTGGGACAAAACATCCCTCAGAAAATTTGAGACATTTATTCACAAGTACATACAAAGTCCAAGGGATGTGAGCTCAAGTTAAGAAGGTAGATAATGAAGGGGAGAACTCATGGCATCTTTTCTAGAGCCTTCAAAATATTCCCCCTTAGGAAAGATGGAGCTTTTTACCGGACCCCTGGTAAAATTCTTAAGCCCTTTTCTCTAAGTGTCAGTCTGGTCTCAGCTCTCAAAGTATACACTGCTACTTGTCACGGTATTGTTACTGGGGATGTTCCTAGTATACTGATGAGAAGTCCAGATCCCTGGTTCTCTCAAGTTCACAAGTTCCAAGTGGAATGGGGAAATGAAGATGGAGGAGGTAGAAGTTCTCCTCCTCCTCCCCTAAATAATTCCTTCTCAGAGGCTTGACTGGAATTGTTATCTTTTCTAAGCTGCCAGATACTCAAATATTGGACTCCAAACTGGTTTTGTATTTCATAAAAAAGAGAGGGGGCAGCTAGGTGGTGCAGTGCCTGGAGTCAAGAAAACACGAGCTCAAATTCAACCTCGGACATGTACTAGCTGTGTGACCCTGGCCAAGTCACTTCACTCTGTTGACCTCAGTTTCTGCATCTGTAAAATGAGGTGGAGAAGGAAATGGCAAACCATTTCAGTATCTTTGCCAAGAAAACCCCGAATGGGGTTACAAAGAGTTGGACCTGACTGAAAACCAACTGAACAACAAAACTTTATAAAAAAGACCCACAGGGTGTGATCAGGAATATAGTCATTCAATGTGCTTCATTGATTGAAAGCTGCGATAGAGATATTTTCACCTAATGAAGTTATCAGGGCTCCGATTTTTTGTTAGTTATTTTTTAAACACACTGGTGTAACTGACTGACCCATGCTTACACCATCTTCCCTATTTCATTAGAAGTAACATCTTCTAGTTCCTAAGGTTCACAACTAAGTATTATCCTCAGCTTCTCACTACTTCTCATTCCCCATATCTAGTCTGTGGCCAAGGCCTGTGGATATAAAACATCTCTCAGCTATGGCCCTCTCTCTGCTCTGACACTATGGTGTGGGTCCTCTTCACCTCACACCCAGACTACTACCAGAGTCTATTGGATGGTCTGCAGATGCCTGCCATGAGTCTCTCCTCATTCCAATCCATCCTCCATTCAGTCACTAAATTGATTTTCCTAAATTGCAGATCTAACTACATCACCTTTCTTCTCTGTAAAGTTCAGTGTCTCCCTACCACCTCCAGGATCAAATACAAAATCCTCTGTTTGGCATTCAAAGCCCTTCGCAATCTATCTCCCTTAACTAACTGATCTTCTTCCATCTTATTCTCCATCAAACACTCTTTGATTCAGTGACACTAGTATCCTTGATGTTCTACAAACAAAACCCTTCATTTCTGGACTCCAGATATTTTCTCTGCCAGTCTCCCCTACCTGGATAGCCCTTTCTCCTCATCTCTATCTACTGTTTTTTCTGGCTCCTTTTTTAAATCCTGGCTAAAATCTCACCTTTTTTTTTTTTTTTTTGCATTCCTAACACTTAATACAGTGCCTGGCACATAGTAGGCAGTTACTAAGTATTTAATGACTGACTTATTTGCTCAGTAAAACTCTCACTCTTACTTACAGATAAGAAAACTTGAGACCAAGGGGTTAAATGCCTTGTTCAGGGTTGAAGATCGAGTAAATGCTTGTCAAGATTCAAATTCAGGTCTTCTTGATAAGATATCCAAACATCTATTTAAAAATATGCTCTTGACCCTCTTACCTACTTTCCATAACCATTTGAGACCCTGTATGAAATTCGTTATGAATATAGCTGTAGGGAATATCATTCATTGCCTAGAAGATGTCTCACTATGACCTTGTAAAAAAATCTCAGTGTCTCTGAAAGTCCCTAGGAAAATTCACCCAGAAGTTTTCAGGACAGCCAGGACTGGTTAATGCCATCCAGGCTACCCTCAGAGGCAAGAGAGGAAGTGTTAATAACTTCCCTGTCTGTTCAATAGTTGGGCATTTTTTTCCTACTCCCTGCTAGGTCTCTCCATGGGGGTAATGTTTTTCTACTGACATATTTCCAAATGTAATAGAAAAAAAACTGGAAAAGGAAAAACACATTGCTTCTGAATAAATGAAAGTCTCCATCAAAAGCCCTGAGGCATTTCAGCACCAGCCTAATCGAAACCATGTCTCTGTTTGGGGATCACAGTTTTTGCGAATGTACTGTCTGTCGGCTTGAGTGGAAGAAGGAAGAAATTGCAGTGGAGCCTAAAGAGAGCTGTTTTAAGAATGAGTGCGTGAGTGTGTGAGTGTGTGTGTGTGTGTGAGTGTGTGTGTGTGTGTGTGTGTGTGTGTGTGTTTCTTGGAATCCCCAAATGTGTGGACCATCTATTTAGAACCTCAAGCATATTTGGGCTTTTTTCATGCCACATATCTCAGTTGATAACCAAGTTGTAACCTCACTGCTAAGAGTAGTGTATCAGCTTCCACCCAAGAGGAAAAGTTGATGAAAAAATGCACTCTGTCCCCCTCTCTGAGCTCAGGTGGCATGGTGAGAAAGATGTCAATACTCAGAACATTATGAATTAAGGATTTTCTATTATTTGCAAGAGTTCAATAGTCTTCGTAAGGGTCTTAAACTGGACTATACACCAAAAAGAATCAGAGGAAGCTGAACAAATACTTGTTGAACCCCAAACTGAAGCTCAAATTGAACCTAAATTCCCCTCCGCTCCCATCCCCATGTGCTTTCCCCGCCTTTTTTGGAAAGGCAGCACAAAAGAGCAGAAAAAGAGCTGTCTTCAGAATCAGAAAGACCTGTGTTCAAGTTCTTTCTGTAACACAGTAGCTGGGTCATGCTGGGCAATCACTTAAACTTTAAATTACATTGGTAGAGAGCGTTCTTTTTCTCAAAAAAATCACAGGTCTGATCAAAAACAATTCTTTTGAACTTTAAGTTTTTGTTCTGTTTCAGTTTGTTTTATAGAAACAGCAGCAATTCACAAAGTGAATCAATTTTTAACTGGCATGGATCTATTTAAAACAAACAACAGCTAGTACTACTACTGCTGCTGCTGACTTGTAACAAAACCAACACATCAAATAGTCTCCCAGCGGATCCTGAACTGAATGGTAACTCATACTGCTCCAATCCCTGGTCTCTATACTATTTGTTCCAACTTGATCTCATTATCCAGGGGAAGCATACAGTCTTCAGGCTGAAATAACTAATGGCGAAGTGCCCTATCTTTCCCTAGGTTGCAAACTAAGCCACTGCTGGTGGGAGAGGTAGCAGCCATGTTCTGAAAAATGTCCAGGAAAAGACCAAAAATTTTAATGCAGATTTTCAACCACTTTACCATTTGGGACATTCTAAATGTTCAGCATGGTCAACACCTGAATCATCACAAGAGGAAGAGTTGACATAATTAAAAACTGGCTTAGTGCCCCCATGTTTCCATGGCTAGTCTAGAGGAATTGACTGCTGAAAAATTGGAACTCTTTTTTTTTCTTCATTTTCTACCTAGAGTGAATATTTTTGGCTATGAACCCACATCCTGAAAAATGCTGTGCTATTTTCACACATTAGTTATAAGGCAAACTTTCCCAAAATGACACAGCTCATTAACTAAGGATATTTCTCAGTAGATATGTTATATTAAAAAGGCACAGAGACTACTATGCTAATCAGCTATGTTGTACTAAAACTCCATGTAGATTAATTAAATACTTTACTTGCCAAAAAAAATACACCCCAATAATAAGGCAAGAAAAAATCCTCCCAGAAATTGCTCTCTGCTAGGGCTGAATGCCTTTGCTCCTTTCCTCAGGTACATAGCTTTAAACAAAGCCTAATGAAAATGTCTCTCCACAGCTCAGCCAAGCTATTTGACAAATAATACCACAATGACAGGCTTGTATCTCAAAGTCTATAACCACTTTAGGTATTTGGCACTGAGTTTAACATTTGCTGTAGATTTTTTTCAAACTTGGAACTGTAGGCTTGATTCTGCACTATTAGCTCTCTGCTATTTTTGCAGAGAGATGGGAACGGAGCACAATGAATACAGGTACAGTATCTCATGGTCCAAAAAAAGCAGAAGATCCAGAGCCAAAAAGAAAAGGAATACTTAGGGTAATATTCCGGACAGGGACATAAAACCAAAATTAAGGACAGAAAAAGGAGCACTCTATAGAGCTGGCCATGTGCAAGAGTTGCTGTTAAGTCAAGATGACTGCCATACAATGAGTATGACCTTGGGTCTCAGTTTCCTTATTATCTATACATTGAAAGATAACGATTACAACCAGATGATTTCTATGTTTATGTCCAACATAAATAGATAAATAGTACTAAAGGTTTCAGTACTGGAAGTGGACTGGACTATGGATCACTCCATGAGTTTATTAACTTTATTTTTTGCCCCACTCCAAAAAAATGTCCCAGTTAGAATGAACAGAAAGTTCATTCATATGGTACTCTAGCTAAGATATTAATGAAGGTATACCTGGGATTTGTCTCAGAAGTAAATTGTTGTTCAGTCACTTTTTAGTCAAGTATGACTCTTCATGACCCCATTTGGGGTTTTCTTGGCAAAGATACTGCAGTGGTTTGCCATTTCCTTCTCCAACTCATTTTACAGATGAGGAACTAAGGCAACCAGTTAAGTGACTTGCCCACAGTCACACAGCTAGTAAGTTTGGGGGGCCAGATTTGAAATCAGGAACGAGTCTTCCTGACTCCAGGTCCAATTCTCTATCTACTGCACCACCTAGCTGCCCCAAAAGTACATTACTCATTAAGAGTTACAATTAAAATATAGTTATTTTTTAAATTATAGTCTAAGAAAACTTACCAAAAGCCATCGTGGGGGGGGGGGGGGGAGGACTATTTCATATATCACACCATTGTAGGATTCTCAGATGACACTTGGAGAATTTAAGAGAATTGCTTTCAGAGAAAAATGAGGCCTTCTGAGAGCAGAAGATGAAGTTGCCCCAATTTTAGGTGTAGCCAGCTTGTATATTTATCATATTTAATGGTCATTGGTCTTTGAGGGTTAATCTTGGTCAAGAGTTGCTAACTGATAGGGCAGCTAAGTGCTACAGTGGATAGGGCTTCTGCCTGGAGTCAGGAAGAGCACAGTTCAAATTTGGCCTCAGATACTTAGAAACAGTGTTACCCTAGGCAAGTCACTTAACCTTGTTTGCCTCAGTTTTCCCATCTGTTAAATGAGCTTGCAAAGGCAATGGCAAACTATTCAAGTATCTTTGCTAAGAGAACTCCAAAATGGGTCAGCATGACTGAAAAAGGACTGAACCACAAAAGATAACTGACTTGAATTTGAGGCCCTGCAGCAGTCATAAAGGTGAAAAAGCATTGCAGCTTTCTGGGATGTAAAGGAACCAAGCAACTTGAAGGTCTACTACTTCTTTGGCTCTGAATGGGTCAGAGTTCTCCTTGATACAGGTAATGAAATGCACCCAGTTGTCACTTCCCTGGCTCATCACCCAGATCTGACTGGTGGCAATATGGTCTAGCTAGGAGTCTGGAAGGCTGAGTCATTATGGCTTAAACAAGTCATTTAGCCTCTGTCTCCATTTCATGTCTGTCAAATGGGGTTACTACTACCTGCTAGATCCATCTCAAAGTGAATTTGGTGAGTTTCAAACCAGAGAAACTGGGAATTTCATAGCCAGAAGAGTCCTTAAAGATTGACTAATATAACTCTAATTTGACAGATGAAGAAGCAGCCATAAAAGCTACACAATTTGTCCAGGGTCACAGTGCAGAGATGGGAGTAGAACCCAGGACTCCTGACTTTCCATTCCTGTCTGTGATCCTTCAATTGGACTTTTCTACTGTTCCTTCTTTACCATTACAGCTCCTGACAAGTAAAAGAGGTTATGTTTTCCTTTTCTCAGACAGTATTCCTAGACTTTATGAAGAGTGGTTTTTGAGGCACTAACGTGATTATACACTGCTATAAACACATACACACACATATTCAACACAGTACCTAATTTCCGAAGCATTTTGCTCTTGGAATTGCATGAGGGCATAGATTTGGTGTGATGCTCCTTATTTGAGGGGCTCCCTAAAGTACTTCCATGTATGAGGAATAAGCAATTATTTTAGTAAGTTGATTTTTCCATTTGCTTGAGAAGCACCTATTCACAGGTTGCAGTCTACTCATTTGGGCAAGTCTTCACTTTGTGCTCCTTTGGCCACCATTTACCAAATATATACAGACATACAAACATGCGCCCATGTACATGCACACATACACACACACACACACAGAAAAACAAAAGCAAATCTTAGCTTGCAGACTTAATGGGAAACATGAACCATCTGTGAATGTTACTAGCAGCTCATTTGCTTCATTGGCAAATATTAAACTGTGTTGTAAAGATCCAGTGAAATTATGGGAATGGGTTTTAACATTAAAATCGAAGTGCCATTAGAACATTTCACTGCATAATTGTTTGGCAGAATCCTATAGTAAGCAGAAGATTTCCAGCTTCCTGATTTACTGGGCGCAGGTTGTTTCTTTAGGGATACATTTGGGGGGATGCCCTGGCGATGCTATTGGTGTAGTCATGCAGGGATGATTCTCCACCTTTTTTTAATTTCTTTTTTTTTTTTTTTTTTACCCCTCGCAGGCAGCTCTTATTCTTGAGCTGTTAAACTAGCTTTGCCTCAGCCAATAGCAGTTCTGTGGAGTTTAATGCAGTGAGAAAAACCCAGGGAAAGAAAGCCCGTCTGCTCTGCGTTACTATGTCTTTGTATGAAAGGTGTAGCATATTTGTTTTTAATTAGCGCTTAGACAGACATCAGAGAAAATGGTTAATCACTGACATGGCCCAGAGTGCTTTGAAAGTAAACACCATATTGCAACAGACATGCAATTAATTACACAACACACCAATTAAACATGTTCAGAATGCAAAGGGGGGGAAGAGATCATGTATCTGATGCCAAAATGCTATCCCCCCCCCCAAAAAAAATCTTTCTAAAAGGTTACATATAACCTAACTATCAAGCATGACCACACTGGTTTTGAATACTGTCACTAGTACTGTTGTGGACCAAAGTTTAGGTGGGTTTTTAGATATTGGAAGCTTCTTTTTTTGGCTCCCATAAAGTAAATCAGTGTGTAAAAGGAGTGGTGGTTCTCTGTGTGTCTCTGATCCCTCACCATTCTCCCTTTTCCTCGCTTCATTTCTCTTCCTCTAAAAGAATTCCAGCTGGCACATATAGGTATACCAACTTTTATCCAATACCTAAATTTGACTTCCAAGGAAAGTTATAGGTCAAATTTGCCATAAATTGAATCTTATTTTAATTGTAATACAATTCAATACTTAAATGCATTTTGTGTGAACACCTTTTTGTAAAGTAAAAAAAAAAAATGTGAATAATCAGGTCTACTGTGTAAGTATCCATTTTTATATGCCAGTTCTCTTTAAAAGGGATTCATCTGTGCTAATATGTAATATTTTAGAATAATTCTTAACCTAAGGACAATTTGAATGAAAGGTTTTTCCTATCAGATGTACATTCAGAGCCCTGCTACCCCTTAGTATGTCTTTGTTCATTCCTAAGCAGGGAAACAAAAATCAGAGATGTAGGAAACCTCATGGGCCATCTAGTACCACCATCTGCAACTGAATTGCAACAGTACCCTCACACATGATCATGTAATCTTTGCTTAATTACCTCCAGTTATAGGGAACTCACCGCCCATATAGTAGAAGTCTATTCTCCTTTCACACAATTCTGTCTGGATTTATTCCTTTTTAATCCAATTTATATTTATTCTTGTTCCCCTGAACTCTTAGGATGTAAGATTCTTGCAAGGAAGTAATGTCTGATATATTTATTGTATTACATCCCCAGCACCTAGCAGAGAGCCTTGCTCATAGTAATGCTTAATAAATGCTTGCTGATAGATTGTGACATTGTTGTCTTCTTTCTTATGACTGACTTAAATTGCCTCTTTGTAATTTCTGTCCTCTTCTCCTCTCCTAGTTATGCCCTCTGAGACCAAGCTGGAAAAATCTAACCCTTCTCTATAAGAATCCTCCAAGCCCTTGAAAATGATGGCCCCATTCCTTGCCCCTATGCAGGTCTCTACTTCTCAAGGCAAAACACTACAATTCCAACCAATCCTCATTCAACCTCCCCAACAGTCTCTTTCATCTCATCTGGCCACAAATGATTAGGGTTCTTATCTGTCAACAATGAGTTCTATCAGAAGGCAAAGGGATAATGGATTAGACTCTATTAGATATAGGTAACTAATCATTACATAATCTCAATATTAATTCCAGCAACATGTCATTCTAATTCGGTGGCTCTGAACCTGGAATCCATAATGGTTTAAAATAAAACTCTGATAACATTGTTTTAATATAATTGGTTTCTTTTGAAATTTTTTATACTTCATTTGTGCATTTTGAAATCATTATTCTAAGAAGAGGTCCATAAACTTCCCCAAATTGTTAACAGAGTACATGATACTAAAAATGCTTACAACTCTTCTTAATGGTTTCTTCCTAGGTCCGCCCCACCCCAGATCTGTCATATCTAAATGATTCTGCTTCTGCTTCCCAGGTCTAGTGTTATCTCTTACCTCCCAATCATATTCTGAAGAACTATTTTTCATCCTTCAGACTCTACAAGTTGACTCTGTCCTATCCATTTCAGTTTTATCTCACACCAACCTTCTTACACAGGGTCCAGCCAAATACCTCCATTCCCCAGAAAGGAGGGAGTTACACACTTTGAGGAAGAAGAAGCAGCTGCTTGTCCTCTAAGGGATAATGAATTAGGTTCACAGGTACTGTCAGGTAAGAAATTATTCAGTAAAGGTCTGGAAAGAAGAAAAGGTGTCAGGGTGACTGAGGCAATTATTTGTCAACCTGGTAAAGATAGGAGAGAGGTCGGTTGTCTTCCTGGGGCATGTCTTCAAGAAATAATAAAGAACCTCCCTAGATTTGTCAAAACAGATGGCTACAACCTACTTTTAGTGATACTTATGGGGACAAATGACACTAATAGGATGAACCTATGAAGCCTTGTAAAGATTATAAAACCATAAGCAAGAAACTGAAGCCCATAGAAGTATGGGTGAATTTTATCACTGCTGCCAGTGAGGGCAAGTAATATAAAAGAGAAAAGATATTTGATATGCAAGAATAGAATTTGGATATCTGGACCATTGTTTAAAATGAAATGTTTAACCATTGTTAAAATGAAATGGAATGAAAGGCTTATGGCCAGGGATAGAGTATATCCAACAAAGATTGAAAAATAGACGTATTTGTCTCTTGTCTTGCAAATCTAATCAAAAGAACTAACCAGAGAAGGGAGAAAGAATTTTCTTTATATCCATTAATCCAGATAGTAAAGACAGTGGCTATAGTGTAGGAAGAATATCGATTGTGGCACCCAACAATTCACAAAAGACAAAAATCCAAAAAAGGTATCAGTCTTAAAATCTATATCCTCAATATGTCTGTATAACCACATGACATTTAGGCAACATACAAAAAGGAATAAGGGTCTTAACTCAAGTAGGTCAACATTATATCATAGGTGTCACAGAAACTTGATGGTATAAAATAACTGAGGGACCAGCTAGGTGGTACAGTGGATAGAGTGCCCAACCTGGGCTTGGGAACTCATCTTCATGAGTTCAAATGTGCTGCATGACCACGGGCGAATCATTTAACCCTCTTTGCCTCAGTTTGCCCATCTATAAAATGTATAAGGAAAAGGCAAACTACTCCGTATCTTTGCCAAGAAAATCCCAAATGGTTTCATAAAGAGTCAGACATGACCGGAAAATGACTAAATTACAAACAACTGGATACCTAGTGGAAAAGAAGAAGAAAAGAAAACATGGAAATAGATGATAAGTTTGGAACAAGATCACAAACTTGGCTGAAAAGCATGATATAGGATTGATAACAGATCTGAAGGATTCTGATTTCTAAATCTCTTTCTGCCAAAATCAGAAAAGCAAGTAATTTCTTGGTTTGTCTTAATGAAGCTATTTCCTTTAAAATACGGAGGAACTAAGAATAGGAAATTCTATTTTAGACCAAATTCTCACTAAGTAGGGGCAGGTTTCTAGGGTAGAAATGATGGGAATCTTGGGGGTAAGTGAAACAGAGTTTCTGATTGAGAAGAAAGTGGGTAATAGTCTGACATGTACTCAAGGCTTGGGGAAAATGGATTTCAGAAGGATAGGCAGGATCCTATGATCTAAAATTCTATAACACATTGTCCAAAAGGAATGAGAAATACTCAAGAAGGAAATGCTAAGACACAAAGGGAAACAATTGGAGCAAAGAAGGAAAGCAGGAGCTATTTGAAGAGATTGATGTGAATGCACAAGGCACTCACCAACCAACTTGGACTCTTTCTCTAATACATATATATATATATATATATATATATATATATATATATATATACGTATGTATGTATGTATGTATGTGTGTATACACACACACACACACACACACACACACACACACACACATAGAAAATGGAAGCAAGGGCAGGTAACAAGATAAATACCCAAATGTAGCATGGTCCTGACACAATACTACCAGGACTACAAAAGCTTAGGATGAACTGAGGCTGTTGAAGAAAGCTAATGAAGTAATGAAGACACAACAGGTTTTCCTTTTTAGCTCTATGGGCAAGGAGGCAGGAAAGGAAGATAAAATAAAGTGGGGGAATACAACTTGGGATACAATGATATCTGACAATGAAGAAGGCTGGGCTGTTGAATTTTTATTTTGCTTCTGGGTTTTGGGGATTTTATTTTGATGCCCAAGATAAGTAAGAAGAATGTAAGGGAGCACTTTGGTGTCTTTGATTAATCCAAGTCACCTGGTCCAGATAAACTGGAGCTGGGCACTGAAGGATTAGTATGATTGAAGGTAAGTATGATTGCTAAGTCACTGAGTCACTCTCAGTGGAAGTTGAAAAATGTTGGAAAAGTGGGAAAAACTACAGGAACAGAGCTGAGCAAACATTAATCTAGTTTTGAAAAAAGAATGGAAGAGACTAGAATCTGGAAACTATTGGCCAGTGACCTTGACTTTGGTTCCTGGGAAAATTCTGTAACTTATAATTAGTAAAATGATCTGGAAACATCTAGAAAAGGAAGCAGGACTCAGATTCAGCATAGCTTAACTAAGAACAAATCCTATACTAATTTCCTTTATTGACTGGGTTATTAAACTGATAAATCAGGGAATTTTGTAGATATGGTTTGCCTATATTTTTGCAAAACAATTAGTTAAACTGCTATTCTGGTGGATAGGGTAGAGATATGTGGATTAGACAGTAGCACAATAAGATGGAGGTGAAAGTGGTTGAATGTCCAGGCTCAAAATGTAGTAAGAAATAGTTCAATGTCAACTTAAGTGACTGGGGATTTGCGTTTTAGCTGGAGCTGTTTACCATTTTTATAAATGACTTAGATCAACTTATTGATAGTGTGCATATAAGATGTCTGGATGCCATGATGCTGTGAGGGATAGCTTCTCTACTTTAGGATAAAGTCAGGAACTAAAAGGATATTTATAGGCTAAACCGCTGGGTGGGAACTAATTAGACAAAATACAGCAGAGATGAATGTAAAGTTTTACACTAGAGTTCAAAAAAATCAACTTTACGAGGTTGAAGTGGGAGAGTCTGAAGAGAATCTAGAGGTTTTAGAAAATTGCAAGCTTAATGAGTCAACACTATTATACAATGTCCAAAGTCTAACCCAAACTTGGGCTATATGAAGAAAGACAAAGTTTCCAAAAATAGAGACGACAGTTCCTCTGCGCCTTACCCTGGTCGGATCATATCTGATGTTGTGTTTGGTTCTGGGCACCAAAGTTTAAGAAGGTTGATAAGCTATAGAACATCCAGAGGAGGGTAAACAGGTCACTTGAGGGTCTTGGATCCCTCAATTAATCATCCACAAATATTAAATAATCACTTTTTATGTATTAGGCACTGTGCAAGAACAATATTAGGAAAGGCACAAACAGTTCTGCCCTTTCATTCATTCATTCAATAAATATTTATCAGGCAGATACTTTGGATCAGTCACTGTGAAAGGTGTTGAGGATGCAAAAAAAAAAAAAGGCAAAAGATCATCCTGGCCCTCAAGGAACTTAAATTGGAATGAGGGAGAAAGCATGCACGTAAAGACGTTCATACAAGATACATATAGTGTACATGGAAAGTGGACTTTGAGCTAAACTTTGCAGAATTCTAAAAGGCTAAGACAAGAAGGGAGAACATTACATGGCACAGAGTATAGCCAGTGAAAAGACGCTGAGATGGAAGAGGGCATGACAAGTGCAAGGAACAGCTAGGAGACTAGTATGGCTGGATTTATAGAAGTCATGGAAGGTAGGAAAGTAGAAAAGCACTAGAAAGGTAGGAAATGGCCAGGTTCTGAAGAGCTTTAAATGCAAAGCAAAAGACTAGAGGTAATAGGGAGCCCCTGGAGTTAATTGAATTGGGTGGGTGGGGTCAAAATTATGATTTAGGAAAAACACTTCTAGCAGCTGAGTGGAGAAGAAAATATAAGGAGAAAAGATCTGAGGAAGAGAGATGAATTAGAAGGGCTATTGCCATAGTCTAAGTGAAAGATGATGAAGGTCTGAACTGGGTTGGCAGCTACGTGACTAGACAGAACTGTATTTGAGAGATATAGTGAAGGAAGAAATGACAAGACTAGGCAACTGATTGTATAAGGGGAATAAAAGTGAGGAGTTGAAGGTAACACAGATTATGAACCTGTGTGAGTAGGAAGCTTGTGGTGCCTTTCAATAGCAAAGGTAAGGTCCAGAAAAGGGAAAATTTTGGTGCAAAGATGAGTTCTATTTTAGAAATATTGAGTTTGGGATGCTTAAAGGATGTCCAATTTGAAATAATTAATATGCAGTTTGTGTCGAAGAACTGTAGCTAGGAGGAAGATCCCTCAAAGGAGGCTGAGGAGAAGATATCAGATAGGTAAGAGGAGAAGCTGGAGAGCATATCCAAGAGAAGATGGTGACCTACAGTGTCAACACTGCAGAGAATTCAAGAAGAATAACTGAAAAAGGCCATTATAATTGGCAAATAAGAGATCGTGGGTAATTTTGAACAGAGCAGTTTCTGTTGAATGATGAGGTAAAACGGGCTGCAAAGGGTTTTGAAAAGAATAAGAGATGAATTGGAGATTATGAATATTTATCACTTGTTCAACGCTTTTAGCTGAGAAGGGGTGTAGAAATATAGGGTGATGACTATTGGGGATGGTAGGGTCAAGTGAGGTGTTTTTATTTGTTTAAGGAAAGAGAAAACTGGGTATCGATTGTTGTCTTTTGTGCTCAAAGAGGACCAAAGTGACATTATTATGTTGTGACATAGGTACAAGGTGTTGACAGAAGATGATCAGACCAATAGGAACTTGAAAGGTTCTACTACAGGTTGGGCACAAATGGTCTATATGAACATCTGAACAGGAGTGGAGATGTCTCTAAATTTGTGTATCTCATGTTTCTTTTGAGATACAGTAATTCTCCTTTGATCATAGAGCAAAGTGTCCTCTTGGATGTGGGCACACTATCCCATATGGTCCTGTGCCAATGCCTCCCATGTCTCACAATGAATTCCAAAGTTCTTTAGAGTGCCCTTATATCACCTCTTCTGACTGCCATGTGAACACTTGCCTTATGTGAGTTCTCCATAAAATAGTCTTTTAGGCAAAAGTACATTTGACATTCAAACAACATGGCTAGCCCATTGGAGTTGTGTTCTCAGCAGAAGAGTTTGAATTGTTGGCAGTTCAACTCAAGAAAGGACTTCAGTGTCTGGTACCTTATCCTGTTGGGTGATCTTCAGAATCTTCCTAAGACAATTCATATGGAAGTGATTCAGTTTCCTGGCATGGTGCTGGTTTCACAGATATACAACAATGAGGTCAACACAATGGTTTTGTAGACCTCCAGTTGATAGGCAGCCTAATACCTCTTCTCTTCCACACCTTCCTTTAGAGCCTCCCAGACACTAAGCTGGTTCTGGTAATGTGTGTGTTAGCCTTACTATCTATGTGTATATCCCTGGAAAATATACTTCCAAGGTAAGTGAACTTATCCACAACATTAAAAATTTCTCCATTTGTTGTAACCCATGGTTCGACATATGGATGGTGTGGTTCTGACTGGTGGAGAACCTCTGTCATCTTGGTGTTAATTGTCAAGTCAAAATTAGCACAAGAGTCAGAGAATTAATCTGTGCTCTATTGCATCTCATCCTCAGAAGTTTCATTGAGGGTATATTCACCTGTAAACAGTCATGTTCCAAGTATTCCTCCACTGTAGTCATGGCTTGTAAGTCTTGTCAAGTTAAATAACTTATTAGGAGTAAGGTAGCTGACCTTCCTGCCATTTTCAACCTCTTATGTTGATTGGCAAAAGTCTGTATCACATAAAGGCTAGTTGAGGGATCTGGGAATATTTAACCAGGAGGAGAGGACTATGAGAGGACAGTTAAGTTATCTACCAGTATTTGAGGAGTTGTCTTATGGAAGAACAATTAGACTCGTTCTGCTTGACCCCAGAGGGCCAAAGCAAGAATTATCTGTAGAGGCTATAAAAAGGCAAATTTTGATTTGCTTTCAGGAAAAGCCTTCTAACATTTTGAGTTGTTCAAAAGTGGAGTGGACTGCCTTGAGAGGTAGTAAGTAGCTTTCTTCTCATTGGAGGTCTTCAGACTGAAGCTAGTTAACCACGGTTGGGTAAGTTATAATGGGGATTCCTTTGGGGATATGAGTTGGATTAAATAGCTGCTGAGGCTGCCTCTCAATTTGGAAATTCCATGGTTCCTTAAATGCCTTGTTGGATCACTGAACGCATAATAAGAAACATTCACTTGTGCCTATTATTGAACGTCTATTATGCAACCTCAAAGCCACAGCTTCCCTGCCAAAATGGAATTTGTCTACTCCAACTACTAACAAACTTTTGGCAACTTTTATATAGAATAGTTGTAACCAGTACAGATGGGCCATAGGGAAATTTCTTGCAAATCCAGAACTACCTCACATAATGTCAGCTCAACAAGTCATTTCGAAATAATTTCTTTAATACATCATAAGCAAACCTTACTAAGGCATCACAAACTCTGCCATAACATCATAAAATATTAGAGTACAAGAGAGATTTGGAAATCATATAAGCCAACGCTTTTATTTTGCAGATAAGTGAATGGAAGGGTAATAGCGAAAAATAAAAGTCAGTGTCAGCTTGGAAAGAGGTGTGAGTTGAAGTGTCCTAGGGTTGGACCCCAAGGCTACAAAGACTACAGGTTGCTGAAATAATAGAAAGTTTAATCTAATCTAATCATCTAATCCAATCATCTAATAAAATGTCTGGTTATATTCCCCCATCTTATCAAAAGCACAGCAGTCCAGGACAGAAAGCTTCATTTCTCTGCTGTGTATAGGCCTTGCAAATGACTAGGGTTTGGATTTTTCAGGCTCAAGAGCTAATATAAGCAGAGCCTGAGAATTGTTTAAGTGATAGGCTACATAGTTATGTATTCTATTCTAAATTTTTTCATGAAAAACTGTGGATTGGGTAAAACCTCCCAATCCACAGATTTTTCATTATAAAATTCAAGTCTTTTTACTTTACATATGTCTCCTCCATGTCACTTGAATTGGTTTTAGAATTTTGTCCTTCTTGAACAATATTATACAGTAGGGACCTATTTCAAGACCCTCATACTTCATTATTTTTCTATCAGCCTCTAAGATCCATCCTTAGGCTACATTAGGAAATGGGAAGAGCTTGTCTTTAGTATCTCTCCATGCTCCTCTGCCATTCTATTCCCTTGTCCTAGGAGTTCTCATTTTCTCCCCAGGCTGAAGCTCCCATTCCCTCCATACCCCTCTGTCATCCCACTGTGGCTTCTTCTCCACTTAAGCTTGCCTCAGAACTTAACACTTTCTCTGATTATTGGTTGAATAAACAGACACTTATAAAGCATCTACTTATACAAAACAAGTAAATTTCTCTGCATTCTTTTTACCATACCCTAAGAGGTCATTGGTTCTAATGTTAAAAAACTAGATGGCAGTGGTCACATTCACTTTCGCTTTTGTAGCAATTTTCAGGACCTCAATCCAAAGTTGAAATGACAGTGAGAGTTTAAGGTACTATGGCAAAGCCAGTGGGGAAGATGGTTGTCTTTTCATGAACTTTGAGTGCAATCAATCAACAAGCATTTATTAAGTGCCTACTATGTGCTAAACTCTGAATATACAAAGACAAAATTGCAATGGTCTGGACACTCAAGTTTACATTCAGTTGAGAGATAGAATACAAATAAATGGATAGATAGAGGGATGGATGGATGGATGGATGGATGGATGGATGGATGGATGGATTGAATTCAAGGATATTGGGACTGAATGTGATGCTGCCAGCTATGGGGATCAGGAAGAATTTCATGTAGAAGTTAGTGTTTGACTTAAATCTTAATCTGAGCCTAGGGATTCTAAGAGGTGGAGGTGAAGGGACAGTGCATCCAGGCATGGGTACAATGAATGCAAAGGCACAATTATGTAAATGGAGTGCCATGTTTGAGAAACTCTAAAAAAGTCAGTTAAGCTAAACCACAGAATATGGGCAAAGGAATGGTATATGATAAGATGAGAAAGGAAATTTGGGCTAGGTTACATAGGACTTTTAATGCAAACCAAGTTTATATTTGGTCCTAGAAGCAAAAGCAAGTCACACTGGAACTCATTAGGTATATGAGTGTCATGATTAGACTTGTCCTTTTGGCAGCCATATGGAGAACTGGTTATAGTGAGGAGAGAATTGAAACAGAGAGAGCAATTATGAGGCCCAGGTCAGAGGTGAAGAAGTCGCTTACTTGGCTGCTACATGAAGTCAAGCTTGAAAACTCTATTTCCCTTTGCAGTCTTGATGCTGTGTTCCTATATCAGCCACGCTAAAGAAACAGAATTTGGATATTACAATAGGAATTCATTTCCCCTAAATCTCATGTCTATGTCTGAGCTACAGCAGAAGATAAGGAATGGGAGCCCAACAGCAAAGGACCATGTAGCAAACAAGATAGTTATATTGTCCACGATTTGAGGCAAATGGATGCTCAAATTTTAAATGGGTAAACTTGGAGGAAGATTTGGGAACCAGTTATCTTTAAAAATTCTGCTGTGTACCCAGGAATATAACAATGCTTCTTTCATTGGAAGTGGAGCTGTGAGCCACCAAGATAATCAGACCCTTTCAGTCTGTAATAATGATTCTGCCGAATTTCATTGACAGTGTTGCTATAACCCCATGAGGTCTGAGGTCACTGCAGAATTCCTGGGGTCTACCAATCTAGTTCCCAACCCATCTACACTAACCCATGGTGCAGATTGTGGAAGGAGATGACCTTTCGAAATTATCTCCCCCTTGGCAGGAGAGAGAGAGACCAGAAAGGAGACCAAAGCAACTTTACAACCTCCAAACTGGCACACAATGCTGATAAACTGGAGACATTGGCAAGGCTCCACTGTTTAGCTTTCAACAGTGTTAAAGTCTTGCTGCTACCACAGGGAAAACTAATAACATAACAAATGAAACTATTGTTCAGTTTCATTAAAAAGAAATCTGATAAGATGGGCAGAATTGAATTAGCCATTCTCAATAGAGTTCCTGTTATTGGAGCAAACGGAATTTCTCTCTAATAGAATAGGGCCAGGATCATTTTGGCTGGTCCAAGGCACTCCTCACTAGGGCTGGGTTTCCAGCCATTGGCTCAGGGCTCCTCACAGTAATGTTAGTATTAGCAGGTCAGCATGACCAATCGGTATCACCCAGCCACTGCTGCCAGATTTGGCAATCATGCCAGACAGATCAATGTGTTGAATGTGGGGACGTTAGTCACCATTGGCAGAAAAGAGCCATCCTCCCCCTCATATGAGGCCAGATTTAAGGTCCAGGTGCTTGTGAGAAAGAAATGTTCTCCAAGCCTGCGAAATGGACTGTAGACAGGGGCTGCCCTGAAGCA
The DNA here is from genome assembly GCF_028372415.1 of Notamacropus eugenii. Lineage (NCBI taxonomy): Eukaryota > Metazoa > Chordata > Mammalia > Diprotodontia > Macropodidae > Notamacropus > Notamacropus eugenii. The sequence goes on from NC_092872.1 coordinate 85,540,588, forward strand.
GAAACCTGTAATAGGCAATCACAGT